>NC_137618.1:42566140-43021140 GCF_963280865.1 Gymnoscopelus braueri
GAGGAGAGACCACAGAGCCCTGGTCCAGAGCCCTGGACCCTGGGAAACCAACCCACCGCTGCTGCCTGCAGGCTGGCTCACTTTTTCCACACTCCCACCCAGCCAAGCATATACAGCAGTGGTGGAAAAAGTACTACAGTACTACAAGTACTACAAAAAGTACTACAAGTAGAACATGTGTTCAAAATGTTATAAAATTATCATTTGAAAATAGCAGATCTATACAAGCTCACAACGTGTCGCATCGCGACGCGTTGTGAGCTTGTAGAAACAAAAACAAAAAGTAACAGTTTTGGACATATGAGGTTTCCACCCGACAGAGACGATATGTGTGGTGGCATCTGGCCCTCACAAGTACAGTACATATTAATATTAAAGGTTCGATGACATTCATTTTCACTTTTTTAATTTGTTATGTTTTTTGGGGGGTTTTATGACCTCAATTACACCCAAAAAATCTGAACTTTGAACATTCAGTGGATTTTCTGTGGTCTGGGGTTTTCTGAATAATTAGGCTGAAAAGTAATCTGAGCTTGGCCCTTCGACAGTGAGGTCACAGTCGATTAATCCCGCCCACTCTCCTCCTCGCCCCTCCCCTCCCCTATCCTTTCCTTTGGGGGGGCGGAGCAGAGGCGATGATTGACAGGCAAAATCCCTCACCAGCGACACCCGCAGGCAAAGATTTCTTTTTTCATTGCAGTTGAAAAGGCTTTAGAAATGTGAGACAAAAACACCTACAGTGAATCACTGGAGTGGAATTTTCAGTTAAAACTTTTTGTACACGTTTGAAGGACCAGGACAAAGACTCTGAATGTGGTGTAAACATGAATGTCATGATACCTTTAATACAATACAGTACACCACAAACACACACACACGCACACGCACACACACACACACACACACACACACACACACACACACACACACACACACACAGAGAGAGAAGAGTACAAGCAACACTGGAATAGGACTGCGTGACAATGGATTAAATGCTAGGTGTGTTTAGTTTGGATTTACACACTGCATGCAAAATGTTTAAAACACAAGCACATACTGTAGTAGGCATGCAGTTATATAGTACCTGCATGCATAGCATATGCAGACACACGCCTGGTGACACACATGCATATTTACATGCACATATATGCAACCTCAGCACATTTGGCTAGGACAAAAGAACAAAAACAAAAGAAAATGTATCCCATGCTATCGCCTCTCTCTCCTTCCTCTGCCTTCTCTCCCTCTCTCTCCTGGGTGTTGCTCCATGTGCACTTCCTCCCTCTATTTAGATATCTGGGGTCTAAATATGCTACTGGGGAGACATAATTCACATAGGTGGAATTTGCTGTCTTATTGAAAAACAGCAGGAGGGAGGAAACGCCAGAGAGCTTCTCCTGACACCTCAGCTACGTGGGCCTCATCCTGTGTGTGTGTGCGTGTGTGTGCACGCACGTGCACACACGCATGCAAGTACGTGCGTGTGTTCGTGTTCAACAGAACTGATTTAACCATGCTTTCATGCCGGGCGTTTTCTCCTGACTATATTCTCTTTCAATATTTTTTTTTCTAATAACCACTTAAGCATAAAATTATATTTTGGTATCAGCCCTATTTTTCCCCGGTGTCATGTGGAAAAATAGGCATTCTATAAGCTCACACAACGCATGTGACATCTAATTTAGCCATTTTTGAAATGTTGGAAAAAAATCACGTTTGCCTATAATGACATGCATATAATAGGGATACGAAGCTGAAGGTGGTTAGAACCATTCAGACAAACAAGGGCATAACATTGGCATATCCCCCAGGCTGCAAGAGCTAAAGTGTATACCATCGGTCTTCAACGGGGGGGCCGCCAAGTCTTTGCGGGATAGGAATTCTTTTTTTAGAACATTTTCACATTGCCACCTAGCATCCCTATTCTCAGGGGAACATTCGCCGAAAATAGGTCATCTACGAGCTTACGGCCAACAGGAGTTTCTATACTTTGACTCAAGAACTGGGGTTGAGTACTTTGTTTGCCCACCACTGTTTATTCAACACACAGTTGAGAAGGCAAAACCCCCCCTGCTCTTTCCCCCCTCAGGAGCATAAACAGTGAAAGCGTCTGACATGTGTCAGTCACTGTATTCGTCCTGGGTCTCGTTGTTGTTTTAAGATAGCGCTCATATTTCCTGGGACGGAGTGAAATGGTTTAGTTCCTCCACTTGGCCGATCCCCAGGCCCAGCTGCTGCTTCTGGCTCTAAAGTGGAACTTTAAATGTAATGCATCTGAGCTCAGCTGTGCTGTTTAAATTTAAATTACTTCACACTCTTGTTCACTGTATAGTAGAACATTTTGGAGCTTCTAGGGAGTAGTGTGCCCATACTGAAAATAAATGTACAGGTATATATGTGCTCGACCTAGGGCATGAGCAATTCACTGAAAATATATAGAACCGAAATTCAGAACCTCTAACCAATTTAATCTTGCTCGTGTAAGCTAAGTCAATCGAGAAGCAGGGTTTCTTTTTGTGAAAAATGTATTTACATTTCTTACATATCTTATATATCAATGAATTGTAAAAATTTTTTTATAATGGACCAAATCAATTAGTCTGAGATTAAACATAGCCATGTATTATACAGTACTTTGTTGTTCAATGGTCGTGTGTAATTTTTTTTTTAAATAACCGATCTACATTACAAGCTCACAACGTCTCATCGCGTTGTGAGTGATAATTGTTCATTCATTGTAATCGAGGCAAAACATTGTGATTGATTTGAAGTCATATCGCCCGGCCCAAGCTCATCCTGGGAACGTTTTTTTGCAACGTGTTTTTATTATTACTGTAATAATAATAATAATAATAATAATACATACAATTTACATAGTGCTTTTCATGTTACCCAAAGTCGCTTTACAACAAAACTAAATGAACAACATGCAATCACCACGCCTCTGACACTCCTGGCGATGTAAATCAAGCACCCCCAGTTCCAACTAAGTGAGTACATGTTCTGTGACACCACCCTGACCCAGAGCGAATCCCTCCATGTGTGAGGTTTAGAACGCCCACCGCTCTCCGTCACACTGTGTTTAATCACATTAAAATTAGTTGTTAAGTCGTTAATAAGAGAGGTATACTAGCAGACCTGCGGTTAAACAGGACAGCACAGCACGGCACATCGCTGATTAGACACTGTCATAAAATGTAGTCACACTCCTCCCTGAGTCTCTATTAAAACAGGAAGCACAGACATCAGCGTTTGGAGTCTAAACGTAAGTAATGGATTGCTTTTGGTGTTAGATGTAATAGCTGTTATACTGATCACACATGGACCCCAAAGAAATTTGCTTAACCACATAACCACATAACCCTAGCATAGTATATAGAATATATTAATAGTTTATTATTACATTTGGGGTAATTAACATAATTTAGCATAGATCAATACTCAAACGTCATGTCAAGTACCCCCAAATTCATACAGTATGTATTTGGCTATGGACCGCCATCTGAAATTATTGTGTGACAGGGATGCCCAATAGCCTATACAATATTTGTGTTGTTAAAATGTTTCAAAATGTTCAAATTTCGAAACAAATTATTTGAAAATAGCAGATTTACAAACTCACAATATGTGAGTTGTGAGTTGTCCCATCAGGACTCTCCAGCAGACTATGCAAGTTTGCCAATTCTACAATCGCAGACTTTGAACATTGACGACAAATTATTTGGCTGATAGGGAGGGCAACGGTGCATTAAGTGAACCTACGAGGAATTGACAAAACAACGTTTCCATACCATGACACTATCTAGGTTGCATTGCCTGCAGTCTTTTGACTTGAGCAAGACACTGAACCCCTAACTGCTCCCGATGAGCAGGTTGGTGCATGGTGTCCTTCCTCCACCATCGGTGTGTGAATGTGTGCGTGAATGTGAAATACATTGTAAAGCGCTTTGGAGAAAAGCGCTTTATAAAGGCAGTCCATTCATTGGATTCAGTCCACTGGCTCCTCAGCCTGCATCTACTCTGTACTAACACACAGGCATGTAATGCAGGAAGATGGCCTACTACTAACTACTTATCGGTTTGCATGATTCATATCACACAACCAGATCCATTCCGTCGGCGAGTGTTCTGTGAAAGTATGGGAAACATTGGCTCTGTGAGTGAGTTGTAACTGATGAGGATGTAGTCATGGTGTAGTGTCCCTGAACAGCATGACATAGAATTAACATGACAGGTCATTCTTAAAAGCAAGCTTTTGAAACTAGAAACATCTTTGATGTTGTTGGTTTGTTTTGAATGAAAAACAAACAAAAAATGACTTGACCGTGGTCCCTTCTATTTCCTTATAAATAAATAAAAAATATTGATGAAAATTCATATTGACTGCCATTTGATGGCACAAGAGCAATGAGTTACATTGATCCTGAGTGACTGTGCCTCCTCCGTCTGTACTCGTAGTTGATCAGATCAGATTTGATCAGACAGAGATCCAATGGCGTGATTAGTCTGACCGGACGTCAAACTGGCTGACGGAGTAGAGATTAGATGGTCCACAGCCACAGGACACCCGATTACTATAACGTTGTCAGGCAGAAACCTCTTATCTCCGTATTGTAACTTTTTGTGTTGCTCTGTAAATTAACGCCCTATCAAAAAGTAGCAGATCCACAAGCTTTGAGATTGCAGATCTGCAACTTTTGCTATTTTTAATATGAATCCTGAAAAAATAACAGTTTTGGACCTGAGGTTTCCACCCGACAGAGACAATAAGCAGGCATGTCTGAATTTGAACACAAAAGCCGAACAGAAATGCAATTTGTCTTTACACGTTCCCAATGTTCCAAAAACACAATTAAAATCGTTAATGGCAAGTTATTTGCATTACAATTAATCGTCAGGTAAAATGTCACGATGGTGACAGCCCTAGACACGGGGCGGTAAAATGAATGATCCTCGCACTGAGCCCTGAGGGACTGTGGTTGAGGATGTGTTTTATGTGGGATGCACGGAGGGGCTTTACTTGTCACACACATCTTACACACACACACGCGCACACAGTCAGGGCTCAACGCCGCTCAACATGGATACTCGTCATGTTGGGATTGCTGTGGCTTCTCCATAGGGAGTTTTTGTGTGTGTGTGTGTGTGTGTGTGTGTGTGTGTGTGTGTGTGTGTGTGTGTGTGTGTGTGTGTGTGTTTTTTCAGTGTTGTGAAAAAAACACTTGTTTGAGCCAACCTGACAACACCTGACTACATAAAGTACCAAGGTTATTAAACTAATTTTCATTTGATTTTATTTCATTTTTAGTCCGGGTTTGACAGATTTTTCATGTATTTTTTTTGCTCACAGAGCATCGCATTGTGAGCCAGATCTGCTATTTTCACTATTTTTGAAGACTTTTTTTATCTACAATTATAGTTTTATTTTAGTTATTGTTCTTTTGTAAAGTTTCGTCTCTCATTTTTAGTTCAGTTAACTAAAATGTTTCAACAATAATAGCATTCACACACACACACACACACACACACACACAACACACAACACACAACACACAACACACAACACACAACACACACACACACACACACACACACACACACACAGGCCCAGAAATCTAATTATGCTGTACCATTAAAAGGCCAACAGCGCCCAGAGGAATTAATAAGCGGATTTATTCACAAGAGCGCTGACTCCACACATTAGTAGCCACACTGTACAGTCATAACCATAAAGAAACATATTGGATTCAGTTTCACTTGAACATCTGTGAATGGACATTAAGCTACTAATGGGGACTTCTGACTAAACACACAATCTGATATTATCTACGGATGCAGCAGTTCAAACTAATCCATTTAATCTATCAATTTTGAGCTCGTGAATATCCAATTGGCTATGTTTAAATATCCAATGTATGTGCGGGTTAAACTGATTTTAAGACCAACACGACAGCAAGATCATTTGGTATGTAGACAATGGGGGTGGAAGGGGTAAAAATGAGACCTGCGCTGGTTGGACAACACGTGCGCTTCCCATTAGCACCGCAATTACGCCAGGCGGAAGATATATGGCCCTGAGGAATTTCCGGTGTATCTTCAGGCCTGTCAATGAAACAGAGGAGGACGTGAGAGGATTGGATGAGATGGATGTATAGATTCCAGACTCCTTTTTGTTGCCGTCAACGATCAGAGCACAAGAAAGGAGAAAGAAGAACAAAAGAGAGGAGAGTGTGTCAGAGAATGTCCAAGAATGCCGAAGAGATGGACTCTTCTTCATTTCACAAACGCCTCTGTTGGCGAACAAGCCTCGGTTCTATATCTCTCTGCACATGACAACTGACTGGTGTTGGGGTGGGGATAGTCTCGCGAGCCAGACTGTTGCCTCCCACAATTTTCAAATGCTTCCGTCATACAGTCTGGAGCAACGGAAGCTCTGAAAATGATCAGAGAATAAAGCGGATGTGACAACTCTTGGTCTTTACAGTCGCGAAACTTTGTCCTAATATAAATGAAAAGCGAAGCATACAGCTTGCTGCTTATCACAAATGTAAATTCGAATATAAAATGTAAAAGTTATTTTAAAATACATTTTTGTGAACGGAAATGGCGAACAGATGACAGCTTCTATTCTCGGCTTTCGGGATGTGTAGTCCAGACTCTATGAAGGTGTAGTTTTAGACTCTTTATAGCATTCAGGAGGTGTAGTTCCAGACACTATATAGTATTCAGGAGATTGTGGAATAGTTGTCTGGCTATGCAGGACTAGGGAGGCGAGGCCTAGATGCAGCAGCTTCCTGCTCTAGCGCTGTGAACCCTTCAGTCAAGTGTTCCTGTGAAGCCCACCCCTAATTTCCTTTTTCCGTAAAACGCAGAAAACAGAGACAGAAAAGATTGAAAAAAGGGTTTGGGGAGAGAGTGAAATAGAACGAGAGAACGGTGCCTCTGTTCATTTTATTGGCAGGCCGAAGGCGTGGCCAAGACTATGTTTTCGCTGTGTGTGTGTGTGTGTGTGTGTGTGTGTGTGTGTGTGTGTGTGTGTGTGTCGTCATGTGATCAAGAAAAAATGGCTTCCAAAGTTTTGTGCAAAATGCCTCAAATCATGAACGCAGCGTCCGATTGTCGTGAAACTTTGACCTCACATTCCCAATTGGCCAAGGAAGAAATGGCACCCTACAATTGTTTAAATGGCCTCATGGTGGCGCTATAACAGGCCGATTCACGTTTTGGCCTATAACTCTTGAACCTTAGGTAATACAATCAAATTATTTTCCCCTTGGATTCCTTGGATCATCACGGAAGTCCCCAAATAAGCCACACCCATTTCCACCTGAAAAGTTTTCCGCCATGTTGTGTTTTCTTAGCAAAACAGTTTTTGCTACTACTCCTACCAATTTCAAACCTCACCCACATTGGTACACATCATCTCTGTAGCCATGTGATCAAGATGTATCTGTCAGGAATCTTTGCACGCACACTCCCAGTAGGCCAAGGAAGAATCTCCACCCAATACATTTTTCAAATCAGCCAGTTATAGTGCCACCATGAGACCGATTTTTGCTAAACATTTTGTCCAAACCTCACTCGGTATGTTTTCTCTCTGTAGTGATCTTCACGCTCACGTTTTGGCCTATAACTCTTGAACCGTAGGTTGTGCAATCAACATCTTTTTTTCCCCCTGGATTCCTTTGATCATGACACAACTTATAGGCCCTGTTTGTGCCAGATTACATTTTCTGCCATAGTGTGTTGTGGCGATTAGCGGTGCATCGCCACTACCCCTGACTTATTATATGTGTCAGTTCATTCACGTGATGACGGCGGCCAGCCACACCGGCTTTTATGAATGGCGTGACGTCACTCTACCAGAGAGAGAGGAAAGTTGGCGTCTTGTCGGAGTGACGGGAGGACTAGCAGCCTGGGCTCGCTGCCGCCGTGCGTTTGTTTGTTTGTTTATTTAGTCACAGTTAGTTGTGTCGTGTTGCTCGGGACGGAGGATACAGAAATAAAGGATCACACGGAGAGGACGCAGTACTCGGAGATCACTTTCTGATCGCGGGAGTAACCCTCGGAGTAGTGGATTCTAAATCGAAACCGAAACGAAACGAAGCGACCGTGAGTAGTAGCCTAGCAACCTCACAGACAAGGCCGCGACAAAACGGAGGGTTTCTTTGTTACGTGCAGGGTTACGAGGACCCGTCGGTCTACGTGGGAAATGTTTGTGGGCTCGACCTAACTCACTGGAACTATGTATGAAACTGAACTGTACCATATAACCTGAACTATATTAATATAACTACGTTGAACGACAATCTCTGGTTTCTGAAGTTTATTGTGTGTTACAGTGTGTATTTATAGGGTGTGTAGAGAAGACGGACAATTCATGCACAGCCTTATGTAGTGGTTAGGCTACTATTATTGAACATTTTGTCAGATTAGCTACCTGGCTGGCACCCCAGACCATTTTGCATTTGGCCAAACCGTGTCTTCTTCAAATCACACTTTTTTCTACTACTCCAACAGATTTTGTCCAAAACTCTACACAAATCGGTACACATTATTTCTGGGGTCAAGTTAGATTTTTCAGATCCCATTGCCAATGGCTGTAACCAAAGTTTGCGGATCCTGGGTAGGCAACCCGGCCTGGCGGAGACCTGTGCTCCGAGGAGCAAACTTTTCTAGCTTTTCTATGTCTCTCTTCAATATCTCCAATTTGTGACCGTAGGAGGCAACACGCATTTCTTCTAGTTTGTCCTTGTCGTCCATTAACACCTTTTATGACTCACACTGTGAGGAGTGGAGAGAGGAGGGGGAGTGGAGGAAAGTAACTAACTACATTTACTCAAGTACTGTGCTTAAGTACAATTTTGAGGTACTTACACTTCTACCGCACTATGTCTCGGAAGCAAATGTTGTACTTTGTACTCCACTACAATTAGGCTATTTGACAACTTTAGTTATAGCTACATGTATAGCTACTTTGCATATTTAGATTATTATTACAAAACACACATTAACCTTCAGTAGACATTCACTCAAATAAAATGTATAATACATTTTACAAATAACATAGTATTTTTGTATTGAGGTATTGCAAATTTTACTTGAGTAAAAGATAACTAAATGCTTCTTCCACCACTAAGAAGGGAGGGGTGGCTTACAAAGATGAAAGACTAAATTACCCTGATAGAGACAAATTATTTCTTTAATCGAGACAATGTCTCACACTCTCTCTCTCTCTCTGCATGACATGATCATCTAAACTAGTAGTTATCAAATCAAACTCTAGTCACAGGTAAAGTTGGGTTTCTATTCTAGCTGCAAAGTGCATTCATCAGTAGTGGTAGTGATGCCAGGTCTAATAGCCAGGTCCATTACACTCCTACAGTAACCCCCGCCGGGAACCAGCTCTTTGTGCAGCACTTTCCTGCTGTGTGCGCGTGCGGTGCGTGTGCGTGCGTGTGTGTGTGTGTGTGTGTGCGTGTGTGCGTGTGCGTGTGCGTGTTCTCTTTACAAGAGTACAGGCATTTCCATAGTCAGTGAGCCATTCCATTATCAGAGTTACGGACCTGTAAAGGGTCCATTAGGAACCCCCTCAAGGCACCCTGAGGGTCCCCATGGACCCCACTATGAGAAACACCACATAATCTATGCCAGTACAGTAGTTCATCATGAGATAAGACTTATCATGAGATAAGATAGGGAGGGGGGGGGGTTCAGGTGACATGGTAGCAATAGTAGTAAGAATGAGATACACAAACTGGTAAGAGTAATGCTTACTTTACTTTGTTAATTGTGCGCCAGTGCTCATGCCGATAACAGAATAAATAAAAAAGTTACAGTATATCGTCCTATATTAGAATTGCCTAATGGGTCGGCGATGGACAGTGGGTCGACATTGTGAACGTAACGTCAGGACTTGCAAGGTGCAGTGGTGTAAAGTAACCAAGTATATTTACTCAGTACTGTACTTATGTAAGAATTTGAGGTATTTTTACTTTACTGGAGTATTTCCAATTTCCAGTACTTTTACTTTTACTCCACTACAATGATTTGAAAAATTTTATTGCCATTATTATTATTACTATTATTACAAAACATATAGTAACCACTTCAGCCCTATGTACATTTCAGCCATTTGAAAATAGCCGATCTACAAGCTTGTAGATCTGTCAAGCCGTCTTGGCAGTGAGAATGGGTTGACCATACAAGGACCATAATGTGCATGAGGCCCCCAGGGGCCACAGGCACACCGTTCCACTGATCCACACCAAACTTGGCACAAACACTGTTCAGGGTTCTGGCATGAGAATAGAAACAACACTTTGCACAAACACTGTTCTTTATATTATATATAATTTAAAATCACATGCACTGTTTCTCCTGCGCGCGCACGCACGCGCGCACACGCACACACACACACACACACACACACACACACACACACACACACACGGTACTTAAATATATATTAATTTATTTTGTATTTTATATTTGATTTTATATTTAGATTTATTTTATAAAGGAGGGGCCAAATACATATAGTATTTTTAAAATTACATTTAAGGCCCAATATTTCATTGTCATTTCGGAAAATAAACAAGAAATTGAAGGGTCACTTTAGGTCCGATAATGATGTACCGTGCATGTTCAAATCATATACTATACTATTTCCAATCATTTTCCAAAGCATAAATTATTCTTTATTTCTTTTACAATTTGCAAAAAAAAATGTTGCAGTGCCCACAAGCTTAGACCTGTATCCACACACACACTTTTTTTGGGTGAACTATCCCTTTAACACATCGTGGGCGACACGTTTAAGGCATTGTTGAATCAATGGGGTGAAGAAGCAGCACTTGGTGCCAGTGAGGAGGAGTCAGGACTTGAAGGGCTGCAATAATAAATCTAGAGTGGGATCAATCTCCGCTATAGCTCAATCTTTTTAACGGTGCATTGGATTTCTCTCTCTCGGTCTAGTAGAGATATTTACGATTTCCATGGGCCAATATGAAGGTGTTAACGACATGTTCAAAGTCGTTAGGCGGTGGTGTGAGGCGAGGGCACTGCCACGGACAGCTGATGACATTGATGACTATAGCAGAATACTCCGGACAGTAGTTCTCAAACTTTTTTGTGTCAAGGACCCCCAAATTGATATGTATTTTGTCCGCAATATGTATTTTGGACATAATGAGGTTTCCACCCGACGATACGAGAGAATATAGTACTGTATCATGTCAGGTCATGGATTATAAACGAGTGCAATCAGAACATCTGGGCACCATATCACACAGAAAAATAAAGGTGCCAACTGCAACCAAAACTGGTTCTCCAGAGTGATGCACGATACGAGAGAATATAGTACTGTATCATGTCAGGTCATGGATTATAAACGAGTGCAATCAGAACATCTGGGCACCATATCACACAGAAAAATAAAGGTGCCAACTGCAACCAAAACTGGTTCTCCAGAGTGATGCCATAGATAGAAGAACCATTTTTTTGCTCACTTCACGTGTCGCACTGAGACGCGTTGTGAGCTTGTAGATCTGCTATTTTCGAAGAACGTCTGCCTATTAAGGCATGGTTTAAGAGTTCAAAGGTTCCTCAAAGAACTTTTACATAAAAAAGGTTCTCTAGAACTATATGAGGAACATGAAGAACCATTCACTGGGATCAAATAGTTCTTTAGTAGTTGATGGTTCTTTGTGGAACCATATAGCCTTTTAAAGAACCATTTAAGAACCATTATTACACGGCTTGGTTGAATGCTTGATTCTGATTGGTCAATCATCGGTCATTATTTCTTGATAATGACCGATGAGCTCTATAACGGACCGCTGTCTAATCAGAGACGCAGAGCACCTGCTCATATCAACCTGCACTGCTTGGTTTTATGCTTTATCCAACATGACAGCCATGTAAACAAACAAACAATGTCATTTACAACTAAACGTTGCTCTCAAGAATGTTTTTGAAAACATTTGAAGTGAGAAATAGACGATGCAATAACCAACACGTGATTCTATTTGATCCACTACACTTCCTTGTTTATCGTGGCACAACAACGGGGGAATACCAAAACGCTCGCCCCAAAACACAGTCGCCCCGGGGCAAACCCAGCGGTATTACAGGCAAATCCAGCGGTATATAGAATGGGGGCGAGTGTGTTTTGGGGCGAGTATTCCCGTTACCTTATGGAATACTGTCATTTGTTTTCCGAGGCGAACTTGTCCGCCCAGTCCAATACTTATGGAATACTTTCATTGGCGTAAGCAAGGAAATACTTTGTTTTGATGTTACTTTTGAGTCAATTTATTTATTTATTTATTAAGTAGCCGTAGTAACCTCCCCATACATTATCCCGTGCTTATTTTTCTGTGTGTAGTGGCTGACTTTACCATCTGTCCTAACCCAGAAATGACATCAAAGCCTATACACTGTATCTCCTGACCTCAAAGCCTAGTTCTTAAAACCTACCTAACCAGTGCTGCTGGCTCCAATCCCTCAGTGTTAATTAGTGGGCTCCATCTCTGAGGACTGCAGAGCCCAGTTCGCTTTTATTGTCCAGTACTGAAAGATGTACTCTGATTGACCCATTAAGACCGGCAAAGCATCTGTCACAACCACTTTAACCATTATCTTATACTTTGGCTATTCAAAAATAGCAGATATACAAGCTCATAGCTATGAGCGTGTAGATCTGCTATTTTTTTTTTAATCATGAACATTTGTGCAAATCCTTGAATATATATAATTTTTAAACGAACATTTATAACTCGAATCTTTGCTTCTGGGGATTCTACATTAATGTCTTCTAAATGCACAGTTTTTTTAAAATAAACTGTTGCTATAATCAGTGGTTCTCAAACCTTTTCCTGTCAAGGACCCCAAAATTATATTATTTGGCTGCAGACCCCCCTATCTCAAAATATGTTGTTCCAGGGACCCCCCAGAAGCAAAGATTTGAGTTAAAAATGTTATAAAATATAAAATATATATATTCAAAAATGTTCACAAATTTTCTAAATGTTTCAAAAATAGCATATCTACAAGCTCATAGCGCGGCATGAGCTTGTATATCTGCTATTTTTGAATAGCCAAAGTACAAAATAATGGTTTAAGTGGTTACAGAGATGCGTTCCCGGTTTTAATGGGTTACGTAAAATTAACGATAACACTATGCTATGCATGCCGTGTCTATAATGCATTATAAGCATACTTAGATGCTATGCTTATAACACTGTGTAATTATAGTTATGAGAACTCACAAATACTCATAATGCTTTATAACAACAATCATGCCACAATGTGCATTATAATGACTTATAGGTGAAGCATTATAATCGGCCTACTTCATAATTGCTGGACACTCAGACATCTTTTTACTTCTTTTTTTTATTGCAAGGATCACTATAGTGTATTATAATTATCACAGATGCAATACAGCAAAAGAAGTCGATGTAGCATCACAATAATTTTAACCACTATCCATTTATACGTTGGCTATTCAAAAAATAGCTCACAGCAAGCTTGTGCATCTGCTATTTTTTAAGTCAAGCTCACAGCAAGCTTGTACGTCTTCTAAGATTTAAAAAAAATATCTATGTTTGGAAACTTTTGTAAAATTCAGATTTTTCTCTTTTAACATAAATCTCCTCTTCTGGGGGTCCCTGGCACAAAATGGGGGGGGGGGATCCGCAGCCAAATAAATATCAATTTGGGGGTCCTTGGCACAAAAATGTTTAAGAACTACTGATTTAAAACACACAATAAGTGTGTGTGATCACTGCCGTTTTCCTTTACATAAACTATACTGTGACAACGCGACAACACTATCCATGATGCAATGACATTGCGTTTCATTGCATTGAGGTGGTCTGCATCTATTTAGCAAAGACCCTTTTACTGTTCCGGGGACAGATTTATTCATAGCGGTTAGAAAAACTACTATACAATGGAGTCAAAACCATAACAAAGAAAAAGCTAATGGAGAGTTGCAGGAAAATAGCAACGGCCCTTCAGATGAAGATACTGGGGATGTCAATGTATGGTTTACATCTCTGTTAAGTCAAGATAAATCACATTACAGATCAGTACCATCTCCATGGATACGGACAAGGGGCATTGATCTGAAGCTAGGCTAGAAGAGACCAGGACACAAGGGACAGGCTAGATGCATATAATGGACTGAATGATGATCTTAACATTACAACACTGCGTGCGTGCGTGCGTGCGTGCGTGCGTGCGTGCGTGCGTGCGTGCGTGCGTGCGTGCGTGCGTGCGTGCGTGCGTGCGTGCGTGCGTGCGTGCGTGCGTGCGTGCGTGCGTGCGTGCGTGCGTGCGTGCGTGCGTGCGTGGACGTATCACTTTGCATGATATCGTCTTGAGACGAAATATAAAATAAAGTGGTTCATAGATTTTTTGATAGGCCTATATAAACAAAAATATATTTAAAAAAACACACATCTTGATTATTCGATTAATCAAAAGTGATCGATAGAATAATTGCTCCGAAAATAATCAATAGTGCAGGTGGGAGGATGTGTATGTATGTGTGTGCTGGGTTTCCCTGAAACACAACGGTGTTCTTGGCACAGGTTATTGGCCAACGGACAAAGATATTTCAAGGGTAGCGAAGGTGTTTTTTTGGAAACTGGGCTATAGAGTTACTAGACCTACTTGGGAACGACACAAAAGCTGGGAATGATGCATCGTTGGGAATGGATGACCCCCACCCACTTATGCAATACCCATCGTACCCGTCGTCAGGTTACCTGTCTGTCTGTTCATGTCTGTGTGTCTGTCTGTCTGTCTGTCTGTCTTTTCATCACAACGAAAACTATTTTTTTAAACATGTTTTTAAACATTACATACTCTCTCTCTCTCTCCCTCTGACTGTGGGACGTTCAGGCTCTCTGGGTAAAGAGGCATGTGCGGTGGAGTGTATTGTGTGTGTGTGTGTGTGTGTGTGGGGGGGGTGTAGGTGGTGAATCCAGCAGCAGCTCTCAACTCTGTTTCCACGGCAACAACCCGACTCGGTCAGTCAGTCTCCATGGCGACCAATAACAGCACTATACTTGCATCAGCTCGAGCCGAGGGTTGGTGTGGGAGAGATGGAAATGGGTTTCAAACGCTGCATGGATGCTGATTACAAAACGGGAGATGAGGTCCCCCCTGAGAGGGCTTAGCGGAGGATTTTTCTCAAAGAATGTTCCCAAAAATATCCCCCAGCCAAAGTGTCCTGAAGGGAACGGGACGACTCGCCCAAAAGTCTTTAGACATCGTCGGTCCTCAAAGTGGGGTTCAGGGACCACCAGGCGTGCAAAGACGTATGGTGTTGTATGCCTACTCTCCTCGGTGGAAAGGCGCTCCCCACCTTCCATCTAATACACTTTTTGGACCGAAAATATTTTTTTTAGTTACTCCAGTGCTTCCATACAGATCTTGTCAATAGAAAAATACCATTGACCAAAATAAAATAAAAACAGTTATGAGGAAAAAACGCTGATGAAGCCCTGAGTAGCCTGTATTTGTAGTACAAATGTAAATTTAAAAAAATCTAAGAAAATGACTTTTGCTGGACAGAGTGTTCCCACCGCGGAGAGTAGGCTTTCATCACCTTAAAACCGTCTTTGTTTTGGTGAGCACCAAAAGTGTATTATTTATTTTTTACTAAAGTCGAGAGACTGCACTAGCGGCGGTATGAAACAAATAACCGAAGAGTCACATAGTGTTAAAGATAACTCCTAGCGCTATGCACCAGAGCTACCCAAGGCTATGGGCCCACACAGCACCCCGTATTATCCAGTAACAATTTGTGTTGGAACAGAAATGGAAACGACAAAAGAGAACGCAGCACGAGACAGCCACCAAATCTCTTTACGACAATCGACAGATTCGACACCGTGGCAATGAAGGACGCTGAAGCAACGCGTCTCTGTCACCCTGCCACAGTAACGGCTTGTATATACCAGTCATGCACAGTGTGAAATGGAACGCCATTAACACAAAACACAACCGACCTAGCAGCACAGGTTGCATGGAGACACTGTATCACAATAGCGTGACCTTGATTTGCTTTTTGCCTTTTCATTCCCACCACATTCATCACTGTGAGCAGAAGGGCAGGTATAGTGCAGTGCATGAATACGGAAAGAAATTACAAGGGAAAGAGAGAAGGGGAGCATTATAGAGTATATGCAGAGCAGCCATATTGGAAAGAAATTGGGCCTCCCTCTTCCTTACTTCCTTCACAGGTGTTACCAGTGATACTAATGAAGGCTCTGTTCAATTCTGGTCAAACAAGAGTCAGGGTGCTGATATTGTGCATGTTGGCTCACTGGAAACACTCTGCTACACCAGTGGGTCTTAAAGTGTGGTTCAGGGACCCTCATGGTTCCTTGAGGGAGTTCCAAATGGCCCCTTATGGGTGAGTAACTCTGAGAGTGTCACAGGTCCATTTGGTTCCATTTGTACACGCTCATACTGTAGTTATGATGGTCCTTGAAATGTAAAAGTTTGAGAAGCACTGTGCTACAATAAATGGAACAAAGCCTTCATTAGAATCATTGGTAACGCCTGTGAAGGAAGTAAGGAAGAGGCCCAATTTCTTTCCAATATGGCTGCTGTGCTGTGTGGCGGTGGTGGAAAAATAATTCAGTATTTTTTTTACTCAAGTAAAGATAGCAATACCACAATACAAAAAAAATACTTGGGGGACTTGGGGTAAAATAACTAAAGTATTGGCATCAAAATATACTTACAGTACCAGTAAAAGAACTAAAACTGAAAAAGTAGCAGACAAGCTCACAGATCAGCTATTTTCGAATAGCCAAAGTATACAATAGTGCTTGAGTTGTTAATGTACATTTTGTATTAATAATCTAAATCTGCAAAGTAACCAATTAACAGTAAAGCTGTCAAATAATTGCAATAGAGTAAAAAACTAAAGTGGCGTAGAGGCATATAAAGTATCAAGAAATAAAAAAAAGCTAAAAACTGTTAACAGTTGACATGGCAACCAAAAATGGTAGCTGTGTTAAGTGTGTGTGTGTGTGTGTGTGTGTGTGTGTGTGTGTGTGTGTGTGTGTGTGTGTGTGTGTGTGTGTGTGTGTGTGTGTGTGTGTGTGTGTGTGTGTGTGTGTGTGGTACTATGAGAGGACAAAGCATCCAATAGCAAACCTATGACATCTGTGCAGCAACGGTTGGTTTGGTAGCAGCAGCACGTTGCCATGGAGGCCAGAGAAAGTGGTAGATACTTGATGGAGACATTGGGGCAACAGAGCAGGAAACACACTTGACAGCAGATTGATATGCGTCAGCAAAACTACTCAGAGAGAGAGAGAGCGGATGGACGTACGTACACAGAGAAGCTGGGCTGTCCAAGGCTAGCTCTCCTCAGCTTGACGCTGTAAGCATGATAATTCAAAAGTTTTGAGTTTTTCTGTATATTAATGCCCTACTTGATCATACTACAGCGTCACACGAAAGCATCAAAAATAGCAGATCCACAAGCTTGAAACTTGAGCTTGTAGATCTGCTACTTTTGCTATTTTATTTTTTTATTTGAATCATGAAAAGTAACAGTTTTGGACATATGATGTTTTGAGCTTGAAGATCTGCTACTCTTGCTAATTCGGGAATTTTAATCCTGAAAAGTAACAGTTTTGGACATTTTCACCCGACAGAGATGATACACTGCAGGCTATTATTGTGCTCCAGACCGAGACAAGGCACATAAACCCAGTGGTGTAAAGTAACTAAGTACATTTACTCAAGTACTGTACTTAAGTACAGTTTTGAGGTATTTTTACTTTACTGGAGTACTTCCAATTTTCTGTACTTCTACATCACTACATCTCTATAATTATATGAAAACTTTAGTTACTAGATACTTTGTAGATTTTGATTATTATTACAAGACATACATTAACCACTTCAGCCCTATATACATTTCGGCCATTTGAAAATAGCCGATCTGCAACCTCACAATGCGCTGCGATGCGACACATTGTGAGCTTGTAGATCTGCTATTTTCAAAAGATTTTTATACATTTGAAAACTTGAAATGGGACATTCTGCACAATGAGTACTTTTACTTTTGGTACTTTAATTACATTTTGATACCAATACTTTTGTACTTTTAAGTACATTTTGAATACAAGACTTATATTTGTATTTCTACATTGCAGTATTGATACTTTTACTTAAGTAAAAAATTGGAGTACTTTTTCCACCACTGGTTTGCAGGTATTACAGTATGTGTAAGGATTGCATTGGTACAGAGATGTGACCTCACGCTGTACGCTGCAGTGTTCTCCTGCAGTTAATCCTGTCATTTCCGTCTGTGGGGAGGTTCCTTACTCACGCTTAATAACGTATAAGCTGGCTCCTAATCCTCATAATCTAATAAACACTGGTGTTACACTGGAGTAACACCAGGGTCTGTGCGTGCGTGCGTGCGTGCGTGCGTGCGTGCGTGCGTGCGTGTGCGTGTGTGTGTGTGTGTGTGTGTGTGTGTGGCTAAGTGCTTGTCTGTGGGTGCTTGCTATCCATATACCAGTGTTTACCACCTTGGGTGCCCTGTGTGTGCGCGTGCGTGTGCGTGTGGGGCAGTAACCTCTCATCTCCACACTCTAAGTTTTTGTGTATTTTCCTAAATTAACGGCCCTACTTCATCATACCACAGCGTCAAACAAAAGCATCAAAAGTAGCAGATCTACAAGCTCAAAACTACCTGATCTGCTGCTGTTGCTGTTTTTGGAATTTTAATCCTGGAAAGCAACAGTTTTGGACATATGAGGTTTCCCCCCCGACAGAGACGGGGTATACAACATAGCGCCCCCAGTCCTACAGGCAGACGGACAAATAAATTGTCTTTATTGCAGAAGAGTGAAGTACTGTGTGAAAGTGCGGGGGGGGGGGGGGGGTTATTACATGAAGAGGAAGACAGACTAAAAGAGAGAAAGACTAAAGGTCCTTACACACCGGGGCGATTTTTTTCATGCGAATAATACGTTTTTTTTTAAAACCTTATAAAGTCAATGCACGCTTACATGGAGCGAAAAAGCGAAGCGAAAAAGCGTCTTTTAATTATTCGGAACGAGTACGAATTTTGCGTATCTTCGCATATTCGCCGGTGTGTAACCGCCTTAAGAGTGACTTAACCCATTTTTTAAATATCTTTGGCTATTCAAAAATAGCAGGTCTACAAGCTCATAGCGCGGCACTCGTATATCGGTTATTTTTTTATATTATCGTGAAAATGTGTGCAAATCTTTTTTGAATATATACAGTATGTATGTTTTAAAGCGAACATTTTAACTCCGATCTGTGCTTCTGTCCCTGGAACAACATACCCCCATCTCAATATATTTTGTTCCAGGGCCCCCCCAGAAGCAAAGATTTGAGTTACAAATGTTCGCTTTAAAAAATATATATTCAAAGATTTGCAAAAAACGATTATTTGATTATTGTATGTATATAACGATTATTATACGATTATTTATTTTAATGTTTTATGTTTTATGGGGGATTGTTTGGGTGAAATTGTTCTGGGGATTTATTTCGTTTTTACATCAAATGACGATCCTAGGTTACAACAGCATAATTGGCCTATTAACTCATTCACTGCCACAATTATTGCTGACCGCGTTTGCCCACTGCCAGAGATTTTTCATTTAAAAAAAAAAGTACTCAGGAGCCGAGATACAGAATTTTTAAGTTTTAAGTTAACAAGGAAGTGGATGGGAGTGTAGATCTTTAAACAATCATATCTCCTTGGTCTTTGGGTCAAATTTGAAAAAAAAACTAAAAAAAAAAAAAAAAAAAAAAAATTAATTTTTTTGAAAAAAAAAAAATTACGTTTTTTACGTCAGTGGCAGGATTGGTAAACGGGACAAATTACGTTTTTTACGTCAGTGGCAGTGAATGAGTTAACTGTTTTTTAGAAATAAACAAAGACCGTATTGTAACTAAACCATTAAAGACGTGGCGAAATGAAAAATGTTTTTCACACTTTCTTTTGTGTATTTTATCACCAAAAAATCCCCAAAATGTTATTTTTAATTACTTCCTGTAAACGCAAAATAGAGAATAAATAAATATTACACCCATACTAGGTATCCTCTAAAATGTAGCTACTATGGGCAGGGTTTGGATGACAATATAGCTTTGCATGACTTTTTATTGTGTAAGAAGTGGACCCTGTGACTGTCAGAATGAGATGAACAGTCTGGATTGGACTGCGTGTGTCACTGTTACTCTGGGCTGGCTGTCTAGCTCTAGCCTCCCCCCCACACATACACACCAGTCAGCCACCCACCCACACACACCCACACACCTACACATAAGCAAACTAAGTGGGTGCCGGGAACTCGGCTGGCATCAGCTTAGGAAAGCAGACATCTTTTCGTGCGGGAGAGGGGAGGGGAGACAGGAGGAGAACTCACGATCTGTCTGCTAATGAGCCACGCGAGACGCGGGCCAACGTACACGCTGCAGACACCCACACTGAAGTACCACAGCCCACCCACCCACCATGACCATCACCCATTTTGTCCTTGCAAAACGAACAGAAACGTAGTGTCACGGACGCCAGGTGACGTTGTCACTGAAATAACGTGTGGGCGCAGGCGGACGGACCCACACACACGAAGGATGACAATAGTCAGCAGGAGGCAGATGAAAGAAAGAAAACAGCACCCACCTGAATGAAAGAAAAGTGAGAATGAGGGATGATGGTAAAGGTGAATATGAGAGAGAGAGAGAGAGAGAGAGAGAGAGAGAGAGAGAGAGAGAGAGAGAGAGAGAGAGAGAGAGAAAGAAATTAGAAAAAGAGGGAGGCAGTAAGAGAATTAGAGAGGGTTATAATTGGAGAAAGAGAGAGAGGGGGAGAGAGAGATGAGGTAGGGGGGATAAAGAAGGAAGAGAGGAAAAGAGAGGTAGGGGGATAAAGAAGGAAGAGAGAGAGAGAGAGAGAGAGAGAGAGAGAGAGAGAGAGAGAGAGAGAGAGAGAGAGAGAGAGAGAAGAGAGAAAGAGAGAATGACAGAGAGACACAGAGAGAGAGAGAGAGAGAGAGAGAGAGAGAGAGAGAGAGAGAGAGAGAGAGAGAGAGAGAGAGAGAGAGAGAGAGAGAATGACAGAGAGACAGAGAGAGAGAGAGAGAGAGAGAGAGAAAGAGAGCGAGGGAGAGAGTTGCAGCCTGCGATGTGAGACTATAATAACAGTGAGTCATGTTGGTCTCCTTATGTTCCTCCAGGCTGAGCCCACACACTTATACACCTCCACAACAACATCACCAGCTTCATTCTACTGTAAATGCAACACATCTAGAACCTGATACTATGTTCATAACTCCAACACACCTCTAGAACCTGATAATGTTCTAACTCCAACACACATCTAGAACCTGATACTATGTTCTAACTGCAACACACATCTAGAACCTGATACTATGTTCTAACTGCAACACACATCTAGAACCTGATACTATGTTCAGAACTCCAGCACACATCTGGAACCTGATACTATGTTCAGAACTCCAGCACAAATCTAGAACCTGATACTATGTTCAGAACTCCAGCACACATCTACTGTAGAACCTGATATTAACCACTTAAACCCCATATTTGAGCGGAGTCCCTCAGGGCTCTATGCCAGTATTTTTTCTGTTCTTGTGGGGGAAAATAGCCGAAAGAATTGCTCTGCGACGCGTTGTGAGCTTGTCGATCGGCTATTTTCCTACAGGTCCCACAGTGTTTGTCTACTGTAGGACCTGATAGTATGTTCATAACTCCAACACATATTATCTAGGATATGATATGTTCATATCTCTCTCTCTCTCTCCCCAACTTCCTCATTAGTCAATTGTAGCCAAAATCATTAAGTCATCCAACTTCAACCCTCAGAGAGTGATACAGAGAGAGAGAGATAGAGAGCAAACAAATAAATGCTGTAGAAGAAAAAAAACTAGATGTTTTACATTAAGAACATTGACTGCATAGTTGCTGATTATCGCAGTATGTCTCTATTAGAGAGCGACTTGTGTGAGTCCAGTGTAGATCCTATGAACTCCCAGCTGTCAAGAAGACATATAGACTCAGAGCACTGGGGCAGAGTCTTCAGCCTGACTGATCACTCACACTCACACACACACACACACAGGTCAGATGCTGTACTTCCCACTCCCAGAGCACTCCTAGGGGCTCAGTGAGGACCACGGGGGAACCATCCATAACAACAAGGGTGAATGTTCTCTATTCAATGACGACCAATGGTGTTTTGTTACTGTTCAATCAGAACCCATTATTTGCATCGCAACATGTTGTGAGCTTGTAGAATAGATTTCAAGATACTAATCACCATCTACAAGGCCCTCAACAACCACGCTCCCCGCTACCTCTTTGAACTCCTCCAACCCCCCTCCCGCTCCCTCAGGTCTGGTGATGCCAACCTCCTGGACATCCCCAAGACAAAGAAACCAACTGGGGTGCCCCCACCCTTAAAAATACACTCAAAACCCACCACCTTTTCAGACTCGCATTCCCCACCTAATTCTAATCCCCCTTTTCTACCTTCATCTCTATAGTTTATGTTTGAAAATAATTGAATATTTTTCAACAGATTATAATTGTATACAAATGAAACAATTCTGACAATAATTATGCAAAAATATTGAGATTATCTCAAATAATTGTGATCAGGCCTAGTTTAGCTACACATGTACACATGAGTTCACTGATCTGAGCTCACTTTTTGTTGGCACCAACAGAGGAGCTTTGTGTAGGCTACATGCCCCCAGGGGTCCTTGAGGGGGTTCCAGGGGGTCCCCAGCAATTCCTTTATCCATATTTTATACGTTGGCTATTCAAAAACAGAACAGCAGATGTACAAGCTCACAGTGTGTCACTTCGTGCCACGCTGCGAGCTTGTACATCTGCTATTTTTTTTACATTCTCGAAAAAATCTTGAAAGTGTTTGGAAAAAGAGTACACATTTTTAAGAATTCAGCATTTTTTTTTAACACAAATCTTCTCTTATGGGGGTCCCTCGCACAAAACATTTTCAGATGGGGGTCCGCGGCCAAATATATATCAATTTAGGGGTCCTTGGCACAAAAAGGTTTGAGGACCACTGGTGTAATGTATACTTTAATGTATCGTACCTTTTACCGTTTTTAAATCATGGGTTTTCGACTATTGTTTGGACCCAATGTTTAATATAATTGTGTCGAAGTAACTAACTAACTTCACTCCTATCAACACACGCACGCACACATATTTCCGATTCCAATCTCTTAACAGTGTCATAAAATTTGCTTCAAGTTGACTGTAAAAGTCTCCCATGCTGTTCATTGACGAAGATATATTAAATTGTCATTCCATCCGGTAGTGTGTGATTTAACCATCTGTTATTTATAGCAACAACTGGTCCAGATATGCCATTCGCTCTGTCCTCTGCTACCACTGCAAGCCTAAGCCCCAGAGCAGGACACTGACCAGGCAGCCAGAGCCAGCATTTTGTCACTATAAATGGCCTTTCCACTACGGTTTTGAGAGCAGTGCGGTTCGGTTCGGCGCGGTGGAGAACCGGTCCTGCTGGTGTTTCCACCTCAGCCCGGTTCGGTCATGAACCAAATAACTGCGCTGAAACAGTGCTGATCAGCCCTGAATTCGCTTCAAGGCTGGCTCGATTCAGAGCAGAGGAACCGGGCTGGGTGGGAGGGTTCAAATGACGTACTGTAGGTGTTCCATGCAGTGTTGATTTTATTTAGTTATAGTCATAGTCTTTTGAATAAAATTCCATTTAGTTTTAGTCATATTTTAGTCATCTGAAATGTTTTAGTCTAGTTTTAGTTGACTAAATATAAGATTGTAGCAGGCTAAATCTACATTTGATTTAGTCGACTAAATGTATTTTGGCGGGACTTGATGGCGTCGTAATGGCTGATCATAGCTTATGAGTTGTTATTTGGGTTTTCGTCAGTGAAAAAAGGTATTCGACGAACATTTTTCGTCATAGTTTTAGTCAAAAATCAACACTGGTTCAATGATTGGGTAAACAAGACGAGGAAATGTTGTGGCGTTTACATCACAACTTCCTCGGAGTCCGTCTGCCCGTGGGATCATACGCAACTTCTCGACTTTTCTAAATGATGTCAGACTCAAGGTGTTCACTATATTTAGCAAGAAGGAGTTTCACCACACCTCAAACCAGGTTATGGCAGGTCCAGGGTATTGATTGATTCAATATCTTATTAGAAATAAATGCAAAACAGCACGAGTACAGTCAAACACTTTGTCTAAAACACTGGCATCACAAGAGCAGGACACAAGCAGTAGTAAAGAACTGGACTAGAGCAACTCGGGCAAATGTAAGCCTTTTAAAGTCGGCCAGGACACCCATGACCCAGGGCCCATTCAAATTGCATTATAAAACAAAATGTGAGACGCCAGAGGGTTAAAGGTACAAGTAAAAGGAATGACAACGTTTCGATATCAGTGGTACATCTTCATCAGGTCATGAACTGATTAGCCTGCTGCAACCCTCCTGATTTCGTGTATAAAGGGGCGTGTGTATAGAGCCGGCGAGAGACGGCGCCTGATCCCATTGGTTCACCGATCTGTCCGTCAACCCCCGCCCCGTTAACACAACATTACGAGCGACGCCCACTGCACTCTGGTTGGTTGGGAAATGAAACACTTCCTCATACCCAGTACAGGCTATAGTTGGGCCAGGCTTTTATTTTTTAGCAAAACTAAGCAATAAAAGCCTGGAGATCGAGGCTATGAACTGATGAACGTACCACTGAAATCGAAACCAAGAGGTTAACATGGACAGTACGCCCAGAGAACACAAGTGGACTTCAATACGGTCTGAAGGAGAGAAACAACGAGCGTACAAACTGGGGATTAACGACATGTTTGGGATTATTATGACATATGCAGCTTGGCAGCCATGGCGACAACAAGACACTTACACAAATGTGATACATATCTGAACTAATAGGCTTAAAAACCTCAACCACTGAGACCAGAGAGGGGATAATGTCTTCTAAATGCTAACAGTTTTCTGAAAAACGTATTTTGCTATATCAGTGGTGCTCAAACTTTTTCATGTCAAGGACCCCCAAAATTATATGCATTTGGCTGTGGACCCCCATCTCGAAAAATATTTTGTTCCAGGGATCCCCAGAAGCAAAGATTTGAGTTAAATGATTCGCTTAAAAAAAAAATTATATTCAAAGTATATAATATTATTTACTTTGAATATTATATTTTTAAAAAATCTAGATTTTTCAAAAATAGCAGATCTACAAGCTCGTAGGCACTATTTTTGAATAGCCAACACTAACCTCTAAAATGACACGGATGCGCTTTCCCGGTTTTAATGGGTTTAGGTTGCAATACATACAAAGAAGCTGAGCTACCTTATTTCTAAAAGCACCACAATACACAGAGTGGCTGAGCCCTATGCAAAGTAGGGGATTTGGCATTTTGGGTATAACGCTGGTGAATTAACTAGAGCAGGGGTCTTCAATGTTTTGCAGATTCAACTTTTTCAGAGATTTCATAACTAGTAGGATTGATGCTAATGTGTTATTTTCAGATACACATTTAAACCCCCAATATTTAGTCAACTTGACCATTGGCTCTGTACTTGGTCTGCTCTTTTGTCCCCTCACCAAATCTCCAAAAATAGCCGATCTACAAGCTCACAACGCCGAGCTTGTAGATCGGCTATTTTCGGCTAATGTTCCCCAAAGATTTGGCGGACCCCCTGTAGTAACTCTGAGGACCCCCTAGGGGTCCCGGACCCCCTGTTGAAGACCCCTGAACTATAGAGGGAGAGAGAGAGAGGAGTTGCCAAAGTTGGCTGCTGTGTTGCTCCGGTTGCTACTGCGACAGCTCCTGCAGTAGTACTTTACCCCCCACCCTCCCTCTCCCTCTCTCTCGCACACACACACACACACACTCTCCCTCTCTCTCTCTGGTACAGTTTTAGGACGCGAGCGAGCACACGTTGACACACACACTGCGTATTACGTCAGGTTTTGGCTGAAGAAAGCAAGCAGTGCAGAGTCTGTTGGCATCATGCACGTGGGAGAGTGCATGCAGATGCTCGTGTCTCCCTCTCCTCTCCTGTGTGTGTGTGTGTGTGTGTGTGTGTGTGTGTGTGTGTGTGTGTGTGTGTGTGTGTGTGTGTGTGTGTGTGTGTGTGTGTGTGTGTGTGTGTGTGTGTGTATCAGGATTATAGGCTAGCTCTGTTTCACTGCCACATACACACAACACAGCTTATGTAAAGGTGACCCATGTCACCCAGCAGCACTGCATTAGCTACATGATGTGTGAACCTGACTGTCCCTGCTATACCATTACTGCTGCTAGGCCAGTGGTTCTCAAAGTGGGGTCTGGGCCTCCGGGGACCCACAGGGGAACTTGAGGGGGCTCCAGGGGGTCCCCGGCTATATTTTAGATAGTTAGGGGAAGCAACCAAATGAACCCTTAAAAGGTCTGTAACTCTTAAGAGTTATGGGGGTCCGTACCAGTAGCCTACTGCAGTGGTTCCCAAACTGGGGTTGGGACCCCCAGGTGGATCTCCAAATTATTTTGGGGGGTCCCCAGATGATTAGCTTAATGTGCAACATTGTTATCTCATTCAAGCAAACCAACATACAGTATAAGTGTATACAATATCTGTATGTGTCTAAAGATACAATTTAATGCCTTTTAAGGCCTTTTTAATACCAAATGGAACAAATTGTCAAATATTACATAAGAAAGAGGCAAACATTGTGAAAATAGCTGATCAACAAGCTAAATGTATATGCCTACAATTCAGGGTGGGGGGTCCCCAGTTTAAATATGATTATTTTGGGGGTTGCGGCACTGAAATGTTTGGGAACCATTGGCCTAATGTATAGCAAAGTGGTCCTTGAAAATTAAAGGGGAAATCCACCCATTTTCAATATTTAACTATGTCATTAATATAGCATAAAGGAGTTGTGTGGAAATAAGAAAAAATTTAAAAAAAAATTAACATTGCAAAAAAATGTAACATTGCAAAAAAATTAACATTGCAAATTACACTGTGATGACTCATCATGGTGTAATTTGCAATGTTAATTTTTTTGCAATGTTACATTTTTTTGCAATGTTAATTTTTTTTTAAATTTTTTCTTATTTCCACACAACTCCTTTATGCTATATTAATGACATAGTTAAATATTGAAAATGGGTGGATTTCCCCTTTAAGTCCTTGAAATTAATTTGAGAATCTCTGTGCTAGGCTATAGCCACTAGCCAGTCATGCCAACAACTGCCTGGATTGGACACCCTTAGAGCCAAGTTGGCCATTGGGGATCATTTAATTAATGAAGTGAATGCTGCCTTTGAGGTGCACTGGACTGGACCTGTGTGCTACACTGGCTCCTGCAGCTGCTTTGGCTTGAGATTCAAAATCCTGGCACTGGACTGCACTGGAGAACACAGCACTGTCCGGACCGGAGTGTTACATTAACACTCTGGTGTTTTGCTGCATAGAAGGTTGAAATGCTCGAGTATAGTAAAATGACCTCACTGGAGTAAATGTACTTAGTTACTTTACACCGCTGGCTAACACCACCAGGCACTGACACTTCTCATTTTCAGCACTCTCTCTCTCTCCCTCTCTCTACTGTAGTTTCTCTTAACATCTTTCTTCCTTCATTCATTCATTCACAAAATCCTCTCTCTCTCTCTCTCTCTCTCTCTCTCTCTGGCTCGCACATTTTACGCTCTGCTGACTTTAAATATTAAGCAGTAGGAAGAAAAGGACGCCATTGTGTGTCCACAGTCCAGAGATTAAGAAGCTCACCTCTGGAATGGTGTGTATACCACACCACTGCTCGCCTCCGAACTTAACCTGTCCTGTCTTGTCCTGGACAAAGTTCTCAACCTCATTCTCAAACTGTTTCACATCAAGGAGCCCCAAATTGATATTATATTTGGCCGCGGACCCCCATCTAAAAAGTCTTTGTGCCAGAGACCCCCAGAATAGAACATTTGTCTTTTAGAAAAAAAGAAATTTCTAAATGATAAATTCAATTTTTATATTTTTAGATATGTTTCACTTCGTGACGGGCTACATGAGCTTGTAGATCGGCTATTTTTGAACAGCCAAAGTATAAAATATGGTTTGTTTTTTGGGGTAAATTCACTGCCCACCACCACAGAGGTTGTGTGTTCGAATCCACCGTGGTGCACCCAGTTTTGTCGAGCGACTACACAAACACAATTGGCCCGTGTTCAGGGGAGGGAAGCCGGTGGGGGCTCCTCCCTGGCAGGTGAGTCAGTAGGATACGACAGCAGTGACAACACAGAAATGTGTGTGGGGAGGAATCAATTGGGATAACGACTAAATTAGGGAGAAAGGGGGGGTAAAAAAATAATTGACTTCCCAAAGTGTCCCCAGACCCCACTTTGAGAACCACTGGTCTATGGCCCTGTTCAGCCTGGCCAAATCCCAAATCCAGCCCAAATCTGATTTCCTATCCAGAGGGAGAGTAATATAGGCTACTCAATGAGCCTACTGTGCATTTATCGTCATTTATCTGCAGCAGTGGTGGAAGAAGTACTCACATTTTGTACTAAAAGTATCAATACTGCAATGTAGATGTACTCTGTTACAAGTAGAAGTCCCGTATTCAAAATGTACTTGAGTAAAAGTACAAAAGTATTGGTATCAAAAGGTATGTTTTGTAATAATAATCAAAATCTACAAAGTAATTTGTAACTAAAGTTCTCAAACAATTGTAGTGGAGTAAAAGTATAAGTACTGAAAATTGGAAATACTCCAGTAAAGTAAGAATGCCTCAAAAGTGTACTCAAGTACAGTACTTGAGTAAATGTACTTAGTTACTTTACGCCACTGATCTGCAGCCCACAATCTTTATTTCTTGGAATAACATATGCATTATCCATTTTACAGCTTTACTGTTATGTTTGGTAAACATAAAATGAAGAGTGGCAGCCTACCAGAGTGGCCAGGAGGCTATGCTTTGGCTTGGAGATGCTTCTTCAAATGGAACCTGACAGGTTGTCACCCAGGCATAAACTTGCATTTGATGATCTTTACTCCTTTCACCAACAAATACAAAATAATGTGAATATACTTCACGACATAAAGGCTGACCTCCTCTGCCTTCTGAGTCTCTGCCATGTCGTTAAGCTGAATGAGCTGCACATTGTGCAAAGTACACACACCTTGTCAAGTACGAAATAAACAGAAACAGCTGCGATGAGTCACGTTGTGAGCTTGTAGATCGGCCGTCTCCGCAATTTTAAAGCATACATTCATTAAACGTATACATTTATTAAATATGGCCTGTTTTTGCCATAATGCATTATTTTTCATATTTTCCCATGTTCAATGGGAAACCACAATTAAAATCGTTAATCGCAATTATTTGAAAGACAATTAATCGTGAGGTAAAATGTCATGACCGTGACAGCCCTAGCTATGTGTTGCAAAACGAACACTTAATGTGAAATCAGAAGGTCAGTCTGTCCTCCCAGCTCGCTGGGACAGCAGAGCCATCAGGCTGCTCCCCTCGCCACCAGAGCCATCAGGCTGCTCCCCTCGCCTCGCCTGGCAGAGAACAGCCAGGTCATTGTGTTGACAGCCCTGTTGCAGAGGCCAGCAGCCCTGCACGTCAGGGGTCCCGTTCCCCTCAAAGTCCCCTCCAAAACACACACACACACACACACACACACACACACACACACACACACACACACACACACACACACACACACACACACACACACACACACACACACACACACACACACACACACACACACACACACACAGTCACAATAACTTCTCAGTACGTGTAAATGATCAAATTTAACAAAGCAATTTTCATCGTCGTGCAGCATCTGGAATTAACAGTATTCAACACTAGGCTAACTCAGGGTGGAGTGGTAACGTCTTCATGGAGTAGATACCACTCCCCCTTTCCCCTTCTCTGCAACCATCTAACCTGGAAACCCCTGTTGGCTATAAGGACTGATTCCTGCAGGAACCATACTCCCAAATCTTCTATAATCTACTGTGTGTGATCTACTCTGTGTTGAAGATTACATGTGACGAAACACAAATGTCAGCAAGCAAATGTCAGCAGGCACAGTGACATCTGAAGAACGTTCTGGATCTCTCCAACGCCACCATAAACAGCTACAGGAAGACAGTAGGTCCTCCTCAGTAATACCTATAAAACAGTGGTTCTGTTTTTCCATTTCAAGGACCCCCATTTCTGTCAGGACAACTCATGAATGGATAAAGTCAACTCATGAAGGATAAGATATTTTTTATGGTTTGGCAATGAATTGGATCTGCTTTTAGGTACTCTGATAAAGCGCATCTCCCAACCATATCGACTCCCGTACATAAACAGCAGATCCCAAAAAAAGATTTGCAAGACGGCAGTGGTGAGAGCAGCAGCATTAGCATGAGCAGCAGCAAAAGCAAGCCGGGGTGAGTTGTGCAAACTTCCAGTTTAAATAGAGCCGTTTGAGAATGAAATGAGCGTGTGATTGGACTGAGTTCCATGACAGAACTTGTCTGTGCCAAGCGCCACGCTCATAAGCCATAACTCTGAGAGAGTGAACAAATGGAACCAAATGGACCCGTACGGGTCCATCTATACACTCTCAGAGATACAGACATGTAAGGGTCCATAAGAACACTGAAACCCACTTTGAGAACCACTGCTCTAAAATATCTTCCTGTAACATATCCCCTCTCTCTCTCTCCTTCTTTGTTTCTATATTAACCTTGGTTCTTTTTGGTCAAACTTTGATTCCTTTGTTTCCTAGCTCAGTAAGTTTCCTTTCCTCAAAGTGTTTCAGGGAGCAGAAAGTGAACAGAGGTGAGAGCAGAGCAGAGCGATGGAAGCCAACAAGGAGTAGCAGTGGATAGAAGGAGACGTTTGAAATTCAAGGCCAGTCCTCGGGTTACATGAGCGCTGCTGCAGTGAGCCAGACTCCTCCGCTACGATGCAGAGGAGCTGTACAAGCCGCCTGCATGAGCCGTCCATCATTTACTCCAGGGGTCTTCCACGTTTTTCAGGCCAAGGACCCCTTAGTTGAGAGAGAGATGATGCAGAGACCCCCACTACATGCAGTATGAAATTATGTTGCAAATTAAACCTTTTTGTTGATTTCATAGACAGCTTCATAGACTCCTTTGACAGCAACTATCATCAGTGTTTTCAGACATTTAACCTTAAAGCCTCAATACTAAAATTGACCATTGGCTCTGTACTTGGTCTGCTCTTTTTCCCTCAACACCAAACCTCTTTGCCAAAAATAGCAGATCTACAAGCTCACAACACCTCACGCTGCAAGGCGTTGTGAGCTTGTAGATCTGCTATTTTCGGCTAAAGTTCTCCTCAGAATAGGGATGCTAGGGTTCAAATGGTTAAAGTAAAAAAATACGATCATATCACACAAAGATTTGGCGGACCCCCTGTAGTAACTCTGAGGACCCCCTAGGGGTCCCGGACCCCCTGTTGAAGACCCCTGATTTACTAACAATCATCACAATGGTTCTCAAAGTGGGGTCCGGGGATCCCCAGGGGTCCTTGAGGGGGTTCCAGGGGGTCCCAAGCAAAATCTGATAATCATCAAAATTGAGAACCAGAGTGCTCTCTCTCGCATCCACAGCCTCACCAGGAATGCACCAGACATCTACTGTATGGATGGATGGACGGACGCCCACCACAGGTGAGTGGGGGCACGACACACAAAAGAAATCAATACCATGCACTTCATTTAAATGAGACTCGATCCGAACGAAAGCTTTCCGTTCAATATCTATTCTTCAGCAGAGAGATAGACCTCTAAGGCTCTATATACTGTCAGAGACTCCTGGATGTCTTCCAATACATCGCTGGTTCTCAACGTCTAGTCCGAGGACCCCCCAGAGGTCCAAACGAAAATACAGAACTTGGCAAAACGTTTGTTTTAATAACGGAGTTTGAGTTTTGTTCCTTCAGCCATTGCTGCACTAAACAAACTGCCTCGCTGATATGGTGGTTCTGTGTATACTGGGGACTTTATGTTTTGTCTTATGTTATGTTGTTGTGTGCTATGTTGTTTTGTGACTGAGAGCAGCTAGTTAACTTGACATTGTCATATTGCATTTTCGAATGTAATTTACCTACGTACAGTACAGACTACAAATACAGTATGTTTAGTCTCTGAATGGATACAATTGGTATCCCAACCTGGAAATGTAGCTATTTTCTGTGCAATAGAGAGCTGTAGAGACCCCTGTTACTGAACAAACACTCTATAGCAATGATTACTATCAGAATAGAACTCCAGGGTGGGGGGTGGGGGGGTGGTAGTTATCAGTGAGAACCTGTCATAAAACAGGTTTATCAAGCTGTGGGCTATAGCACACAGGAGCACATTGAGAATGCATTGAAATGGCTGGCAAGGAGGGGATGACATTAACATTGAAGTCAATGAGACCACCTGGGTGCAAATCAAGTTTTGCACCCAGGTGCCCCCCAAAGGGGCGGGCCTGCGGCTCAGGACTCTTGACCCTGATTGTGACATTTGTGTAAGACCATACAATGGCCTGTCACAGCTTTTAGAGTTACATGGCAGAATAAACATTTTCTCTTTCTTTCTCCCATTGGACAAAATGGACGAGCCGTCACTGATCTCTTGTCAATGTGCTATTTTCCTGCGAAAGCTTTCCCCACAAAATGAATGCTGGGGTTTAAGTGGTTAAAATAAACATGCTCTGAAAAAAATGCATTCTTCCGAGGTGGGACCTGATTCAGAAAAAGGTGTTATGCAATCCACATCACAACATTCCACCGTCTCCCCATCCATCCAGTATGGCCTTTTCCTCTGTTCTCAAAGAACGCCTGAAGGGTAACGACGCCGTCGCCATGGTAATCATTTAGATCACCTATCACAGGCTACGATTTCTCTGATCGACTAGAGACGAGCTGGGTGAGTGACTCAGCAGCACCTGTTATCTTCCTGTTATCCCTACTACCCCGCCCCCTCCTCCTCCTCCTCCTCGCTCTCTCTCCCTCCCCCCCTCTCTCTCTACTCTCTCCACCCACCACCCCTCTCTCCCCCTCTCCCTCTCTCTTCATTTTATCCCTAGTACCCCGCCCTCTCTCTGTCTCTCCCTCCCTATCTCACCCTCTCTTTTTTCTCTCTATCCCCCCCTCTCTCTCTCTCTCTTCTCTCTCTCTTCCTCTCCCCATGTTATTGTGCAGAGACATGCCATTTTGGCACAGAAGCATGCCTTTGCTTCACAATCACATTCCATTGCTAATCAATAGCTACCTAATACCTATACACAAAGGCATGCAGACCAGGCCATGATGACACACACACACACACACACACACACACACACACACACACACACACACACACACACACACACACACACACACACACACACACACACACACACACACACACACACACACAGTGACATCACGACAACCTACTGGAAGGAGTCAACAGGGTTAAAAGAGAAAAGTGTCGCAATGTGGTGGCAAGCAGCAGCATAATGCCAGGAGACAGGCTGCACAGCTTTCTGTCCGGTGACATTTATTTCAACAACACCTTGTAAAGCTGGACCTCAAAGACAAGTCACTGCAGCGAGGCAAGTGTCCCGCAGTGACCACCACGATACATGGAACATCATCATCATGCTGACATTAGTGGGATTTATTACCCCTCCAGAAATGTCATATAAATCACCAAATTCCCAAATCAATTGGATTGATAGAACATTGAACTATATGCAACTCAATAGCTCTAGTCTATAACCATGATATCTGTTTCCTTTCCTGTTGCTCGATGCTTTTCATTCATTCATTCATCTCTCCACAGCGGGACATTGTAACGGATCCCAACATCTTCCAAATAGGTTATGCCTGATTTTAGTTGTGCGCAGGTGTCCTACACCGACAATCTGCTATTTTCGGTGTGCCGCAAATAAGTATCCTATAAATACCAACCAAGACAACAGCAACACAAACAATGCGTCCTTTCTCCGTCGATGGAGAGGAGAGGGGAAAGAGGAGAGCAGAGGAGAGAAGAGGAGAGGAGAGGAGAGCAGAGGAGTATGAGAGGAGAGGGGAAAGAGGAGAGAAGAGGAGAGAAGAGGAGAGGAGAGGAGAGCAGAGGAGTATGAGAGGAGAGGGGAAAGAGGAGAGCAGAGGAGTATGAGAGGAGAGGAGAGGAGAGGAGAGACAGAGGAGAGACAGAGCAGGAGAGGAGAGGAGAGGAGAGGAGAGGAGAGGAGAGGAGACAAGACTGAGAAGAGAAGAGGAGAGAGAGAGGAGAGGAAAAGAAGAGAGGAAAGCAGGAGAGGAGAGGAGACAAGACAGAGAAGAGGAGAGAGGAAGAGGAGAGTAGAGGAGAGGAGAAGCTCATCATTTCAGCTCTGCTGCATGCATGCTGATGAGTAGATTTTTATGTTTCAAGGTGTGGGGAAACTCCCCATGACATGACAGTGTATGTCATCTATCCATACACGTTCATATTGAACGGCTGTACTTAGCGTCACTTTGTCAGAGAAAATAAAGAGACGATTTTTTTACCTTTTCTGTTGAGAGTAGCGGCTGGTTCCTGGAGCTCTGTAGCGGAGCGCAGTGTGTCAGAACCCTCAGCACCACTACCGTAATGCTCTGTAGCGGAGCGCAGTGTGTCACAGTGGAGATGGAGAACCCTCACCACACCACCACCACCACTACCGTAATACTTAGAGCACAATCACCTCTCAAGTCAAGACATTACGGTAACCATAATGGCCTACACTGCTGCAGTCCACGTTTTGGTCGTTTTGTGGAGGCAATCACGATTTTCTGTTCAATTGAACTAACACGTATTAATAATAGGCTCTATGCACAGCAGCCATAGTATCACTTCCTTCACAGGTGTTACCAATGATACTAATGAAGGTTCTAGAGTAACGCAGTGGTTCTCAGACTATTTTCAAACATTGTAGTACTTTTACTTTTGGTACTTTAAGTACATTTTGATACCAATACTTTTGTATTTTTACTCAAGTAACACTTTGAATTCCGGACTTTTACTTGTAACAGAGTAGGCTACTTCTACATCGCAGTATTGATACTTTTACTTAAGTAAAACATTTGAGTACTTTTTCCACCATTGGTTGTTTGTCTGTAAACTTCAGGGACTTAACTGCCGTGGCTACAGCGTGGCCAGCGCCGTGAAATAGGAAATGTCTTGTTGTGAATAAATACACAAAATGGAGGGAAAAAAACAAAATAGTAGTTCTCCCGATTTTTTTTGTATTTTTTTGTGATGTGTCTTATAGGTGCCCTTGATTCATTTTAATTATTTTGTGTTAGTTGTTGTTAGTCATGTTGAAGGCAGACATAATATCCAGGGATGGTATTTCTGTACTGTATCAAAATAATCTTAAAGGCACCTTTAGGGTTTTGACTGTCTATCAGTCTAGTTTTCCTGGAAAGCCTGGTGACGCGAGGTCATCTGTCCATAGATACAGTATCGCCATCTTGTGGCCGTTTGGTTTCACTGCTGAAATAAACTTTTTTGATTGACATGGTCGCCAACCAATGAAACTCCTGTGAGAGACGTTTTACACTGAACAAGGAAGTAGTTATTCTCGGCCAATCATAATGAGAAGCGTTAATTAAAGGCGGGTACAAGTCCGACTGGGATCAATTCACTTTGCAGTTTGCAAGATCCGGTGTAGAGCGGATACGGATTCGAACCGTGTGCGAGCATGTATGTGTGTGTAGAAAGTACCGGATACAGTAATCCAGTAGACCGGATCTGAACATTGAACAGTAAACAGAAACCAGGAAAAGCCGGCGTCAGGGACCTACTGTCACAAAACAAAACATGGCTGCTCTGGACAGAGTCAAAGTGTTAGTTTTAGGGGATTCAGGTCAGTAGCTACATGATTGTTTATTAACAATAATCATGATTAACAGATTGTTGTTAAGTATTGATGGTGTGAATGAATGCACACATAATGCTACATTTACCATAGCAAACGTACGTGTAGGCAGAATATTCCCATCATCAGTCGTCCGTTTCCCCCAGAGAATAGTGCATGGTGATATTTATATTGTGAAATAGCCAGTGGTGGAAAAGGTACTCACATGTTTTACACATGTTTAGGTAGGGTAAGTTATTTACTTTGGTTAAAATAAGTGTTAAATAGCTCTATATTCTGATAGTACTCATTGCTATAGAGTGTTTGTTCAGTAAAAAGGAGTCTCCCATCATGTCTCTCCAGTTCTTTATCAAACAGAAAATGCATTTTCAGTGCTCTCTCCTGATTGGCTTAAATTGTGTCACCTACCTGAAAATGTACTATATTCTGTTTACTAAAGAGCTGGAGAGACCCCTGTGACACATAACACACGCTCTGTAGCAATGATTACTATCAGAATATAGTACTTTAACCTTTTTAACGAAAACAAAACAAATATCACTTACCCTACTTTTTAAGTAAAAGTGTCAATACAATGTAGTTCGGAATTCAGAATTTACTTGAGTAAAAGTATCAAAGTACCAAGTACTAGTTGTCCAGGATGTCCCATTTCACAACTTCAAATTGTATGAAAAATCTTTTGAAAATCGCAGATATACAAGCTCACATTGTCGCATTTTGAACTTGTAGATCTGCTATTTTCAAATGGCCGAAATATATTTGGGGCTGGTTAATGTGTGTTTTGTAATAATAATCCAAATCTACAAAGTAACTAACTAAAGTTTTAATATAATTGAAGTGGAGTAAAAGTACAATATTTCTCTCTGAGATGTAGTGGAGTAGAAATAAAATTACAGAAAATTGGAAATACTCCAGTAAAGTAGAAAAGACCTCAAAATTGTACTTAAGTGCAGTACTTAAGTGCAGAGTAAATGTACTTAGTTACTTTACACCACATCTTGAATTGAATTGTGAAGTATAGCATCACTGTGCGTGTGTGTGTGTGTGTGTGTGTTAGAATTGGTAGATTTATTTAAATTAGAAAAATAAAAAATTATCATTAAAAGGCCCCAACTCTTTTGGTGCCATTTAATGATAATAATCTGATGTGACGAATGCAATATTTCAACTGCCAACTTACAGTTTTGAGAATGTTGACCAAAAGTTTGTGCTAAAGCAATTGAGGAAGAAATAAAACCCTGTATTTACCAACCCTCTGTTCTCCTTGCCAGGTGTAGGGAAGTCTTCACTGGTCCATCTGCTGTGTCAGAACCAAGTTTTAGGAAACCCATCATGGACTGTTGGCTGTTCTGTGGATGTGCGGGTAAGCAGCACTAAACACTTCTTATAATTTACTACGGCTGTTTGGAACCAAATAGACCCATAATGGTCCAGTTGGTTCCATTTGTACACAGAGTTAACACTCAATGTGTACTGTATATCTCAACTTCAATGTTATTGTCTCATCCTAAGTTTACAGAAGTAAAGGAGTGTACAGAACTGTTTTGCAGTTTTCAAGAAAAGGGTTATTATAAGGATAAAGAATAGAGAAAGAAACGAGGGAAAACAAAGAAGGCACAATGTCAAACACATGTATGTAGTTGGAGAGAAAGTAGATGCTCGCTGCATCTAAGTTGCAGCACCCTCCATTGACAGCCCATTCATGAAACAGAAAAGTCCTATCTGATTGTATTGAACTGCGATAAACTCACAAATATTGCACCTCGTGTTTGGGAGAGCTCACTGGAAATCACTCTGTCGGGTGGAAACCTCATATGTCCAAAACTGATACTTTTCAGGATTCAAATTCAAAAATAGCAAAAGTAGCACATCTACAAGCTCAAAATGTGTTGCTTCGCACTTTGTTTAATTCACACAAAAAAAACACAAAAAGTAAAAATATGGAGATAAGAGGTTTCTGCCCGACAGCAACGATGTGCAATATGCAGACACAAGAGGTAACCTACTCGGGACATTGAATGAGCCATCTGCAAGCTATTTTCACCAAATGTTTAGCCTATTATGACATGCCCAGAAAAGGGACGCTAAGGTTCATGTGGTTAATTGGACTGAATTCCAGATACACGACTATAAGGAGGGGACCCCAGAGGAGAAGGCCTTCTACATTGAACTCTGGGATGTGGGAGGGTCTCTCGGCAGTGCAAGCAGTATCAAAACCACCAGGGCCGTCTTCTACAATTCAGTTAATGGTAAAGTTACACTTTTATCATTTTGGACCTTTTCAGTGAAGACCAGATAGAAAATGTCTGCCCCATATGTGACCTCATCCTTTGCTTTGGGACTCTGTCTGGTATAGGGGGAATGGTGAAACTGTCAAGTTTTGACCCATTTCCAATGCAATAGGTTCATGTATGTGATGCTATATATAATACTGCAACACAACTGACAATAAAAAAATTGTTCAAACGTTGTATCCGTAACAGGGTGGTGAATTCTAACACAGTACTTTGTTGTTAAATTTGGCACAGGCTGTCAAAACCCAGATTTAAAAGGTTGTTTCAGTCTGTCTTTTAATTTAACCAACCAGTCGAAACTACAGACATCTGTAGGATTCCGGGATTACCTATACATTTTTGTTACAATGTTCGTAAACAGGTTAAAGATTGACCATTTGGCCGTTTCCCCCTATGCCAGATGGTAATGCTATGTGACAGAGGCCCGGAGCTACAGTGAAGGTTGCGGTCACAGATGGGACTAAGAAAATGTATGGATCGATAATGGTTGTTTATGGTTTTCCCTCCCTCAGGTATTGTCTTGGTACATGACTTGACAAACAAGAAATCCTCCCAGAATCTCTATCGCTGGTCATTAGAGGCCTTGAACAAAGACTCCTCTCCAACTGGAGTTATAGTCTCCAATGGGTACGTACGAATAGTGTAACTTGGTGTGATGTGCAATAGGTAAATGGCACAACGTTGTCAGGGTTGTAGTAAAATATTTTGTTAATGATTTCAAGCAATACATCTGAGAAGCAGTATTAGCGTATTTAGTACAGGATGTAAACAAAGTAATTGATGTTACAAACATGTTTTAGGACATTGATCAAAATTAATGTCACTATTCGGTGTGAAACTTGTAAACCCCCCCCCACACACACACACACACACACACAGGGACTATGACAGGGAACAGTTTGCCGAGAACCCAGTGCCTTTGCTGCTGATTGGCACCAAGTTTGACCAAATCCCAGACAACAAGCGCAGCGACGTTCTCACCCGAACAGCCTTCCTGTCAGAAGACTTCAATGCAGAGGAAATCAACCTGGTATGCTGAAAATGGCAGTTTAAAATACATCCTGGTTATGAAATGAAAGTGAAAAGAAGACTGTGTGCGTGTGTGTGTGAGTGAGTGAGATATTGATACCCGAGGTAAAAAAAAATTTTTTGTTTCATTTATTCGCAAAATAACAACAGTACAAAGTAAGTAACATTATTAAAAGACACAGAAATAAGTGCAGGTGAGAAAGGAAACCCATATAGGTCTTCTACTAGGTTCTCACCTAAAATTAACAAGTAGTAAGTTAAAATAGTAGTCAAACATAACACGTTAAACAACAAGTACTGTGTGTGTGTGTGTGTGTGTGTGTGTGAGAGAGAGCGTATTTGTGCATGTGTCTGCACATGTGTGGTTGTGTGTGTGTGTGTGTGTGTGTGTGTGTGTGTGCAGAAGTAGGGCTACATTATAATGGTAGAAGCAAGTGGAGAGGCTTGATTCATCAGGCTGTCCCTCAATATATGTTTAAAGTTACTGAGTGAAGATGAGGAGTTAGCAATAAGTGTGTATTCCAGAGTAAAGAACTTCTGTCTTTAATGGAGAACTGGCTATGAGTGGTACGGCTGAACGGAGGATGGAGATTATTTTTCAGAGTGCTAACCTGAGTACAGCCATGTTTGAGGTTTGTGTCTAAAGGCATTATGTTGTTTCTAAGGACTCCACCAACCCACGATACCTTGCTGCAGGCACATCTAATGCAGTGAAGCTGAGCAGGTTCTTTGACAAGGTGAGAAACGCACAGTGCAGCCGCGCACCTTCCACATTTATTGTGGTTGCTTTTCTTTTTACAAAAACCCCGGTAAATCCCGGTCAACAAAGTATATCGTCTCTGTCGGGTGGAAACCTGTTACTTTTCAGGATATTTCAGAAATAGTCTGATAGCGCCTAGAGCAGGGGTCTTCAACCTTTTCAGGCCAGGGACCCCCAAACTGATGGGGAGATGGAGCAGGGACCCCCTACCTCGTAGGGTAGGGGGGGCTACCACATATATTGTATATTTATGTATACAATTGTGTTTTATATCGCCTGCTCCTATACGCACCTGCCCCAGTAGGTGTGCAAAATAAAAATCTCTACAAAATATGTATAAACATACCATGTTATTGTGTATTGTGCCTCCATTTATCTGTTTGCTATGGATTCATGTTATGTTTAAAGACAATTTGACATTTTGGGGAAAAAAACTTTTTTTTTTTTTTTTTTTTTTCAAACAAAAATATTGTTTAATCAAACAACAATTTCGCGGACCCCCTGCAGTACCTCCACGGACCCCCTAGGGGTTGCGGACCCCCTGTTGAAGACCTCTGGCCTAGAGCTTTTAGATCTGCTACTTTTAATGCTTTTGTGTGACGCTGTAGTATGATCTGTAGTATGATGTAGTATGACCTCTCTGATGACAAGGACATATACTGTATAGACAGCGTCGGAAGCTGTATGCTCAAGGGAACATGCTGTGTCGCAAATTTAGCATGTGCTCAGTACCGGTGAAGATTTCACTCTTTAAATCTTTTTGTACACCTCTGTATACTGCCCACCTGTGGTGTCGCTACAAGCAAGGCAGCATCAGACGACTCACAGTGGCCTATAATGACTGTATGCGGCTGCTGCTGAGAGCTCCAAGAAGCTCCAGTGCAAGCCAGATGTTTGTTAGTTTTGGGGTACCCACCTGCCCTGCTGTGCTACGCAATCTTATGTATAGATTTATGTGTAGGGCATCTGAGTCAGTAAATGACATCATTTCTGTCATAAGTAACCCGTTACGTAGTTCTGTCAGGTTCTCCTCTAGACTGTGGAACCATTGGCGCACTTGTCTGTATGTTCGAAACTGAACATGGTGGAATTCTTTTTATTGTATTTCTTTTTCTTGTATTGTTATATTTTGTATGGTGTTTTTTTATTTTGTGATATGGATCGCCTTGGGTCTGAAATAAAGATTTAATTGAATTGAATTGATCAACTAGGGCATTCATTTACGAAAAAAAACACAAAAAGTTAAAACATGGCGATAAGAGGTTTCTGCCCGACAGCAACGATATGGAGTTCAGTTTAATATGAATACTAGCAACATGCTATTGTTCCCATTTTAAGAATTAGAATTGGTGTGCACTTAAATATTAGAACCTATTTAAATGCACAGCAGATGCGTGTCTGTGCGTTTTCCTCGAGAGCACTAGAGAAAGTAAAACATACAGCTTATTATGTTTCTTTCATAATAGTGTCTACATAATAGTGTCTACTAATTTAGATGACAATGTGTTTGATGTCCACATAGCAGAGGTTGTCTAGCATCATAATGAAAGTGAAAGTTTTGCAAATTAATCTTAATGAATGCACTTAAATATTAGAACCTATTTAAATGCACAGCAGATGCGTGTCTGTGCGTTTTCCTCGAGAGCACTAGAGAAAGTAAAACATACAGCTTATTATGTTTCTTTCATAATAGGTCATAGAGAAGAGATACTTCACCAGAGATCCAAGTCAGGTAAGTTTTCATTTACAATCATGATACAATTTACACATTTTAGCTGGCGCTCTTATCCAGAGTGACTTACGAGTGCGAGATCAGTGTAAGCAGTGTAAGCATGAACCTTAGTCAACAAACAACAAGGTACATAGTCACATAATGTAGAGGGAAACTAGGATACCAGGTAAACATTTAGCATTCTTTGTCTGTATCATAGTGACAATAACATAACACACAGTGTTACCACACTCAGCTGATTTCACTACAAAACCTCTCTTGTTTCTGTGCAGATGACAGGTTTCACAGAACGGAAACGGTTCAACTTCAAAAGCTTGCACTACGACTGAGGAGCAGCTCTGCGGTCTGGTCTCCAAGTCAACCATGATTCTTACCTATACATCATCATATCGTCTCTGTCGGGTGGAAACCTCATATGTCCAAAACTGTTAATGTTCAAGATTCAAATGCAAAAGTAGCAGATCTACAAGCTCAAAACACGTTGCTTCGCACCACGTTTCGAGCTTGCGGATCTGCTACTTTAGATACTTTTGTGTGACACTGTAGTATGATCAAGTTAATTTATGAAAAAACACACAAAAAGTTAGAATATGGAGATAAGAGGTTTTAGCAACGATATGCCCACTCTCTTGTCCCTTCTATTCTCAACAGATTAGAAGTGGCAGCCAGTACCTCCTGGTATGACTCTTTTGTGTATTTAATGTTTATGAACGTTATATTACACACACCGCTCAATTTCATGTGACCTAATTATAAACTGGCTGTACATTTAAACGGTCTGATCTTTACATGAAATTGTCAAAAAATACCATGGCAGGTGTCAGCTTTTATCTCTTATTAATTGCAGTTAAATCCATTTCATTCACAAAGAGCGGAAGATGGTATAAAGAAAAGTATTTAAACCGTGACATAGGGAGTGTGTGAAGTGGGACATAAACTGTATTCATATTTTCTACAGTAAATAAAAGGACCTTGACACCCTCAATACATGTAATTGTCTCCACAGCTTCGGACATAATATTGTACATAAACAGACTGTTTGAGTTGAAGGCTTTATTTTTCGATTTTGCATATGTTTACATTATATCCATTGTCATTACAACATTACCATAATAACAGAGTCAGTGATGGCTAATCATCATTGGTTAAGAAGTTGTGAATTTTGTTTTAACCTTCTCTCTGGGGATTGTTTTCAGCTATGCTTTTAAAATCAATACACACTTTAAAATGTATTAAAACAAAACAATAACGTATGTAAAAAAGAAAAGTGCAACAAAGTTCAGTGTCCTAAGCAATTTCCAAGTCTTTAAGTACATTTCATACCATATTGAAATGAATGGAATGTTTTGTAAAATGATCATCAGAAGTGTCCAGTGTATGGTGTGTCATAGTCAATGGACTAAACATACCAGACTGACCGTCAGTATGGTCCTTTTAAGACTGTGAAAGAGGGCTGAGGACAGGAGTGTAGGGATATACTTAAAATTATCTAAGGTTACAAGTACAAATCAAATCAGTCTACAATGTATTCCTTAGTTTTGCTATATTAGCAAATGGATTGTTTATTTTGTGGTTGTATATTTTTCACATGTAAAAGATTTGCAAAACAATGTCCAAATTATGTCTTTAATTTTAAATAAAACGTGGGGTTTACGGTGTGTTGTATTGCTCTGTGATATTTTTATGTGAATGACAAAAGGATGGAACATTCTGCAGACCTCTTCCATGGCCTTATATGCAACACATCCTCACCATTTCATCACCGTTTCAATCCATTGGATAAAGAAAGAGACTTTAATGAACACATTCGGGCGGTACTTGCCGGTCTTCCATCCATAACTTACATCAACAAAGGCTGATATACCATGCACTTTGCCACCACAGACAAGTGGACCACCGGAGTCTCCCTAAAGGTAAAAATAAAGTGACATTAAAGCCTTGGAGGAGAGGAGTGGGGACTTGATATTGGCAGCATTTCACCCAACAGATTAAATCATCTTATTCAAATACTTAAAATTTCTGTTCCATTACCTGCCAAATTCCCACGTTCGTCTTCTTGTTGGCGTGGGTGCATATCATCTGGTCCCTGGCAAAGTATTCCCCCCACTTGTATTTACATTCATCACTGAACTCCATCTTCACTTTGGTTTCTCTCAGTGCTTCAGAGGCAGGGGTTCTGGGTCCAGTTTGACCCCAGCCAATCACCAAGCACTCAGTGCGGGCAGGAATTGTCTTATCCTTCTTGGGAAGTCCAATAGTCGTCACGTTCTCATTTAGTTTGGCATTTGTCATTAACTGTGAAAGGGAACAGAGCATTCTCAGATTTATTTTACATGTGACGTTACAGAAAAACTGTAACATGGCAACATTTGGATTAAGGTTCCAATGCTGTCACATTATATTACATACAGCCTATTATATACATATAGTACACAAACACTTAACAGTATAAGGAGGCACATCTTGGACATTTTAAAATAGCTTAAACATTTTATTACAGAAAAAGTAAAACCTATGATGACAAGTAGGCCTATTATAGGCAATACCTCAGTACGTATTGTGTAGGCTACAGATGGAGAGAGGATGTACATAAGTCTATGCTGCGCCCTTGTGGTCAAACTACAAACAATCAAGTCTACAGAGACTTCAATAGCTTATAATAATGCGAGTGCATGAGTTAATACTTTACAAATGCATCGTCCAAATGTATTTGCTGGCTTAATGACTCTGATCATTAAATAATCTTGGTTCTATCAAGCACAAGCTTTAATACTACACACTGCCAATCCCAGCTGAGAAGAAATTTAGTACAGCTGTCTCTTTGAAGATGTTGTTTCCCCCCTTTCCTTTAAACTATCTTTGATTGATATTTTGTATGTAATTTTGTATGTACTACTATCAGTCTGATATAAATTTTTAATTGAATATCAGAGGTTGTCAATAAGATATACTTTTAGTGAGATTAATGTCTGTATAGCAGATGTTAAAACAGTTTTTAAGTCTGAGCAGGCAGTAATATGTAGTGTCTACTAATTTAGATGACAATGTGTTTGATGTCCACATAGCAGAGGTTGTCTAGCATCATAATGAAAGTGAAAGTTTTGCAAATTAATCTTAATGAATGACTATACTTCGCATTACTTGTTTAAATATCTAAATAAGATAAGACACATTTCAGAACTGATTTTAGTTTAGTTTAACACAATGTGAGATTACCTTAAGAAGCATAATGTCATATGTGGTGTTGCAATTATAGCTCGGATGCTTATGGTACCGGTACTCAGCCACTGGGATCTCTTGTTGTCTCTTCTTCTCATCTTTGTTGTTTAGGTTGTGTGCTCCAAGTACCACCACGATCACGTCAGTGCCACTGAAATATAAGAGACGTGAGGGTTAAATAGCCGTGATATATCATTGTATGAATTTTGTTCTTAATAAGAAAGATTAACTCACTTTTTACAATGTGCTGAGGTTAGAACAAAGTCCTCCCGAATGAGAATCCCTCCACATGTATGCCGTCCTTTGACTTGAAGTGACGCCATGAAGGGTCTAGAATGAGGCTCGGATTCCTGTCCTCCCACTATGCCGCTCTCAGAAGCCCCTTACATGAACAACACCAATGTAAAACACATTACCTATAGGACAGGGTCAACTAAATAAAATTGTTGTGCTTTGCCCCTGGCCCTGCAGAACAACCTTTTGAGTCTTGACTCACTGATGGAGAAACACTGAACTAGAAGATGGAGTTAAAAAAAAAATGGGTAAAATATGAATTGGGAACATGCCCATATTTTTCTTGCTGTCAATTACATCAAAGAGACAAGAATAATGTCCCTGATGTCACCACATACACTGAGGGCCCTATCTTGGGCACCATCTTACCCCTTGTCCCTAAACTTCTTTGCCATGTTTTACTATTTCGAAAAACATTTTCAAATAGTTCAAATAGCCAATCTACAAGCTCACAACGTGTCAATGTAGATCGGCTAGTTGAATTATTTTAAAATAAATAATACTTTTATTTAAGGGATAAGGGTTAAGGCAGCACCCAAGACAGGGCCCTGAGAGTATTATGAATTAAGCAAAACTGGCGAAAAAAATTGAATAAATGTTTAAATCAATAAATAAATAATAATAATAAATGTAATCTTACCAGTGAAGGAAAGCAGCTGAAGCACAACTATGATATAGAGGAGCATCATTGTGTCTGAACAGTTTGACCTGGGGCCTGTTCCTCAAAAGGTGAATTAGAGCTAAAGCCTGGCTTTACCACCTATCCTGGCTTAATTTAGCCAGGATTAGAGCTGAGTCGGTTCCTCAAAAGGTGAATTATCTTGAAGATTAGTTTAGCCAGTTCACCCTGGCTAAGTTTAGCCTTATCCGATTCCTCAAAAGAGAATTGAAGCAAGCCTAGCTTAGTTACCATGGCAATTTAGCTGTGAAGTTAGCCTGGTCAGGAGCAGGCTAACAGCCAAGCTTTATTAATCCAGTGCCTTGTTCTTCAAGTTTTGTGAAATAGCTGTTAGTCCAATGACTCCAATCATAAACCAATGAGTTTTTCTACACTTATTCAATTCTTATGCTAAAATCAAAGATCTACAAGCCCGAAATGTTTTTGTCTTAAGGCGGCCGGGGGTCCCCGGCCCCCCATGGACCCCCGCCCCCGTGGACCCCCGCCCCCGTGTACCCCCGGCCCCCTGTGTACCTCCGGCCCCCGTGGACCCCCGGACCCCCATGGACCTCCGGACCCCCGTGGACCCCCGGACCCCCATGGACCCCCGGACCCCCGTGGACCTCCGGACCCCCGTGGACCCCCGGACCCCCGTGGACCTCCGGACCCCCGTGGACCCCCGGACCCCCGTGGACCTCCGGACCCCCGTGGACCCCCGGACCCCCATGGACCCCCGGACCCCCATGGACCTCCGGACCCCCGTGGACCCCCGGACCCCCATGGACCCCCGGACCCCCGTGGACCCCCGGACCCCCGTGGACCCCCGGACCCCCATGGACCCCCGGACCCCCATGGACCTCCGGACCCCCGTGGACCCCCGGACCCCCATGGACCTCCGGACCCCCGTGGACCCCCGGACCCCCATGGACCTCCGGCCCCCATGGACCCCCGGACCCCCATGGACCTCCGGACCCCCGTGGACCCCCGGACCCCCATGGACCCCCGGACCCCCATGGACCTCCGGACCCCCGTGGACCCCCGGACCCCCATGGACCCCCGGACCCCCGTGGACCTCCGGACCCCCGTGGACCCCCGGACCCCCATGGACCCCCGGACCCCCATGGACCTCCGGACCCCCGTGGACCCCCGGACCCCCATGGACCTCCGGACCCCCGTGGACCCCCATGGACCCCCGGACCCCCATGGACCTCCGGACCCCCGGACCCCCATGGACCTCCGGACCCCCGTGGACCCCCACCCCCGTGGACCCCCGTATACCCCGGACCTCTGTTGGGGGTCAATGGGGGTCCGGGAGTACACGGGGGGCCGGGAGTACACGGGGGGCCCGGCCCCCCGTGTACTCCCGGACCCCCGTTGACCCCCGTGGACCCCCGGCCGCCAAAAGGCAAGCTTTTCCCTTGTAGATCTTCGATTTTAGAAATTTGAAATTAGAAAATTATTCTAAGTGTTTATAATTATAATTCCAACATTCACTTAAACTCCTTATGTTTAAACCTAACTGAATTATATATTTATGGATTTGTATATAAATTAATTGCATATTTTTGGACAACTTGTGCATTTAATTTGTCGGCAATACTTTGCCACGCTTTCTCCCTGGATCTATATTTATTGCGGCCGTGTTTCCTTTCTTGCTTATTATAAATTTTACTTCCTTGTAAGATTCCATGAGCTGCTGCAGTGCTGCTGTTCAGCCACAGAGAAGAACGCCGCTCTGGTTTTGGGCTCCATGATTGGTCAAGTTCAAGGATTCTGCTATCGACTTTCATGGTCTTTTATAGAAATAAGTGAAGCCTGGCTTCAATATCCTGGCTCGACACAGCCTGGCTTGACAAGGCCTAGCTCGACAAAGTCGCTCCTTTTCAGCCTGGCTTGGCGTTCCAGGAACCGAATAAACCAGGCTATACGGACCCGACTTTGTCAAGCCTGGATTTGACTTAAATCCAGGCTTATTTAATTCACCTTTCGAGGAACAGGCCCCTGGTTTTGGTGATCTGCCACTAAATGTTCCAACCTTCAACAGGAAACCGAGGATCCATGTTTGATGTTCACATGATGACTCATGTAGAGATGAGGTGAGGGGGAATTATCACACCTTTACACTGAAGGTGTATGCATAAAAACGGCCCTGTATGTGGTCAGCCTGTTCTTCATGCACCTGAATGAGTGTAATGAAAAATCCCTATGGTAATATTTTGCTCAGAGTTAAATTAATTCAGGATTTTGCTGTGTATGAATTTGAACAGATCTTTGATGCTGTTACTGTAACAGGTTGACATTGGTGTGTTTTACTCGTTAACCCTCAATACCATGGTAGGTTTTTAGCGCTACCATATATTTCAGGATATTTCTGCTTGACCAGAAGATTGGAAATGACAGGAAGGAGAGGGAAGAGAGAAAGAGCACCCATAACACAAGTCGTGAATCAGATTCAAACCAAAAAAAGCAGTATTAGTATTAACAAATATTACTGTAGACAAAATGGTAACTCCCCTTGTCCCTGTTCCGACATGTGGATGTTTATTTTACCAGTTCAATATGAGTACATAATCCACAAGTCATGTCACAAATCTTTGCACATTGCCAACACCATGGCAGAATTATGATACAGAATAGACAGTTTGAATGACAGTGATCTGACAGTCAACTGTTCTACCCTCCACAGGAAACTGAGGGTCGATGTTTGTTTGAGACAAGGTGAAAGAGAATTACACCTTTACACTAAAGCATGCTTGTATATGGAAACTGTGTGGTCTGTGGCATTGTTGCTGTGCGAAATGTCACGCTGCACAGTGCACAGTGGTTCTTGGCCTGTGTTTTTTCTTCAGGTGTGCCGGAGAACATACGTGATTTGTTCTCCCCTTTCCATAATAGTAAACAGAGCTATTTCACCAGAAATCAGTCAGGTAAAATTTAATTTATCATTCTTTGTCTGTATCATAGAGACAATAACACAACACACAGTGTTACCAAAATCAACTCACATAGTAGTACAAAACCTCTCTCTTGTTTCTGTGCAGATGACAGGTTTCACAGAACGGAAACGGTTCAACTTCAAAAGCTTGCACTATGACTGAGGAGCAGCTCTGCGGTCTGGTCTCCAAGTCAACCATGATTCTTACCTATACATCATCATATCGTCTCTGTCGGGTGGAAACCTCATATGTCCAAAACTGTTAATGTTCAGGATTCAAATGCAAAAGTAGCAGATCTACAAGCTCAAAACGCATTGAGCTTGCGGATCTGCTACTTTTGATACTTTTTTGTGACACTGTAGTATGATCAAGTTAATTTACGAAAAAACACACACAAAATGGAGATAAGAGGTTTCTGCCCGACAGCAACGATATGCCCACTCTCTTGTCCCTTCTATTCTCAACAGATTAGAAGTGGCAGCCAGTACCTCCTGGTATGACTCTTTTGTGTATTTAATGTTTATGAACGTTATATTACACACACACCGCTCAATTTCATGTGACCTAATTATAAACTGGCTGTACATTTAAACGGTCTGGTCTTTACATGAAATTGTCAAAAAATACCATGGCAGATGTCAGCTTTTATCTCTTATTAATTGCAGTTAAATCCATTTCATTCACAAAGAGCAGAAGATGGTATAAGAAAAAGTATTTAAACCGTGACATAGGGAGTGTGTGAAGTGGGACATAAACTGTATTCATATTTTCTACAGTAAATAAAGGACCTTGACACCCTCAATACATGTAATTGTCTCCACAGCTTCGGACATAATATTGTACATAAACAGACTGTTTGAGTTGAAGGCTTTATTTTTCGATTTTGCATATGTTTACATTATATCCATTTTCATTACCATAATAACAGAGTCAGTGATGGCTAATCATCATTGGTTAAGAAGTTGTGAATTTTGTTTTAACCTTCTCTCTGGGGATTGTTTTCAGCTATGCTTTTAAAATCAATACACACTTTAAAATGTATTAAAACACAACAATAACGTATGTTTAACAAAAAAATGTGTGCAACAAAGTTCAGTGTGTCCTAAGCAATTTCCAAGTCTCTATAAGTACATTTTCATACCATATTGAAAAGAATGGAATGTTTTGTAAAATGATCATCAGAAGTGTACAGTGTATGGTGCGTCATAGTCAATCGACTAAACATACCAGACTGACCGTCGGTATGGTCCTTTTAAGACTGAAAGAGGGGGTAGGGATATACTTAAAACGATCTAAGTACAAATCAAATCAGTCTACAATGTATTCCTTAGTTTTGCTATATTAGCAAATGGATTGTTTATTTTGTGGTTGACTATTTGTAAAAGATTTGCAAAAAAAGTTTACGGTGTGTTATATTGCTCTGTGATATTTTTTATGTGCATGACAAAAGGATGGAACATTCTGCAGACCTCTTCCATGGCCTTATATGCAACACATCTTCACCGTTTCATCACCGTTTCAATCCATTGGATAAAGAAAGAGACTTCAATGAACACATTCGGGCGGTACTTGTCAGTCCTCCAGTCATAATGATCATCAACAAAGGCAGATATACCATGCACTTTGCCACCACAGACGAGGGGACCACCGGAGTCTCCCTAAAGAGAAAAATAAAGTGACATCAAAGCCTTGGAGGAGAGGAGTGGGGACTTCAATGATATTGGCAGCATTTCACCGAACAGATTAAATCATCTTATTCAAATACTGTTCCATTACCTGCTGAATTCCCACATTCGTCTTCTTGTTGGCTTTGGTGCATATCATCTGGTCCCTGGCGAAGTATTCCCCCCACTTGTGTTTACATTCATCACTGAACTCTATCTTGACTTTGGTTTCTCTCAGTGCTTCAGAGGGAGGGGTCTTGGGTCCAGTTCGACCCCAGCCCATCACTAAGCACTCAGTCTGGGCAGGAAGTTTCTCATCCTTCTTGGGAAGTCCAATGGTCATCACGTTCACATTTAGTTTGGCATTTGTCTTTAACTGTGAAAGGGAACAGAGCAGTTCTCCGATTTTTTTACGTGTGACGTTACAGAGAAACTGTCTTAGTTTTCCTCTCATGTGATTTATCAGTGATTCGATTCATTATTAGATTCAGACATTTTAATGAAAACATGGCAACATTTGGATTCAGGTTCCAATACTGTCACATTATATTACATACAGCCTATTATATACATAGAGTACACATACACTTAACAGTATAAGGAGGCACATCTTGTACATTTTAAAATAGCTTACACATTTATTACAGAAAAAGTAAAACCTGTGATGACAAGTATAGGCAATACCTCAGTATGTATTGTGTAGGCTACAGATTGAGAGAAGATGTATATCACTCTATGCTGCGCCCTTGTGGTCAAACTACAAACAATCAAGTCTACAGAGACTTCAATAGCTTATAATAATATTATCTAAGAGACCTACATGGTGTAGTGCAAGTAAATTGTGAGTGCATGAGTTAATACTTTACAAATGCATCGTCCAAATGTATTTGCTGGATTAATGACTGATAATTAAATCATCTTGGTTTTATCAAACATAAGGTTTAATACTACACACTGCCAATCCCAGCTGAGAAGAAATTTAGTACAGTTGTCTCGTTGAAGATGTTGTTTCCCCCCTCCTTTAAACTATCTTCGATTGATATTTTGTATATGTCATTCTGTATGTACTGTCTTTTTTATCTGGATCCTGAGTCTGATATAAAATTAGAATATCAGCAGGACAAAAGTTCATGAGATCAGAGGTTGTCAATAAGATATACTTTTAGTAAGATTAATGTCTGTATAGCAGAGGTTAAAACAGTTTTTAAAACAGGATGTCTGAGCATGGCAGTAATATGTAGTGTCTACTAATTTAGATGACAAGGTGTTTAATGTCTACATAAGAAGCAGAAGTTGTCGAGCTAGCATCATAATGAAAGTGAAGGTTTTGCAAATTAATCTTAATGAATGACTATACTCACATTACTTGTTTAAATATCTAAATAAGATGAGACAGATTTCAGAACTGATTTTAGTTTAGTTTGACACAATGTGAGTTTACCTTCAGAAGCATAATGTCATATTTCTTGGTTTTGACATCAAATTTAGGATGTGGATGGTACTCAGCAACTGGGATCTTTTGTTGGCTCGTCTCATTTTTGGCTATGTTGTGTGCTCCAAGTACCACCAGCATGTCATCACTGAAATATAATAGAAGTGACAGTTAAATAGCCATGATATTACATTATTCAATGTAGAAATCAGATTCAGTTTTAAAGAAAAATGAACTCACTGTTCATGGCAATGTGCCGAGGTTAGAACAAAGTCCTTTCGAATGAGTATCCCTCCACAAGTATGATGTCCTCGTACTTGCAGTTCTGCCATGTAGGGTCTGGAATGAGGCTTGGATTCCTCTCCTCCCACTATGCCGCTCTCAGAAGCCCCTTACATGAAAAACACAGACTATTAATGTAGAACACATTACCGAGGACACGGCCTCAAAGTGTATACTCAAGTAAATACTCAAGTATTCAAAAGTACTAATTACGAAGTACATTTTCTTTTCAATATTAATGCTTTGCTGTATTGAAATTTAGAACAAAAATTATGTTCAGAAATGTTCAACAATTGTATCCTAATGTGTGAGGGGGTCATGTTTTTTTTATTCCTCTTTTTGACCTCCATTTAATTTAATTTTTTATATATATATTCTTTCAAAACAATTTATTTAAAAAACATTATAAAAAAATAAATTGAAAAAGCAACCCCCTCACACATTCTAAGGACCGTATCAGTCACCAGAACCAAGGATGGGTGTTTTCAATGAATCTATCTTGGTTAAAATGGAGTTTGAAGTTGCAATGAGTTTATATACTGTAGGAAGGGGGAGTATTTGTTGAAATGAATATCAAACATCTAAATATTGAATCAAGCAACTTAAAAACGGTCTGGGGTGCACACAAAAGCCAGAGTAGACGTTATTAAAATGACACTAGAGGTGAAATAACCCGTTTTAAGTTGTTCTTCGTACTTGACTGTCAGAACAACTTTTGAGTCTTGACTCAAGGAAACACCAAACTAGTAAAAATGTTTACATATTGTATAGCCTACAAAGGGTATATTCTGGCATATTCTGGACAGTCTTTTTTTCCTGTGAGTAGTCATGAAGCTGTAGCTAGATGCCACCTTTCTGTGTCAGGTTTGATTTTAGACATGCAATTTTCTTCCAGTATATTCAACGATATTGATGTGAATAAGACAATTGACAGGCACATATTGAGGATGAGTGTCTGCCTGAAACGTTCTCATCAACATTTTTGGAAGTTAAAAAAAGAGGGGAAAAATCTACATAAACTGAAATTGTTTGTAAGAATAATTCAATGTTAATAAACAGCTCATGACATGAGCAATCTTGCATTTTCTTTCCACATGGTGGTGGTATATATTTTTTGCAATGAAACTGTAGCTTGGCTGATTATCTTAACCATGTTATAGATTTATAAAAAAAAATAGTAGTAGTAGTAGTAGTAGTAGTAGTAGTAATAATTATGATAATAATAATAGTAATAATAATAATAATAATAATAATAATAAGGGTAATAATAATAATAATAATAATAATAATAATAATAATAATAATAATGATAATGATAATGATGATAAATGTGATCTTACCAGTAAGGGACAGCAGCTGAAGCACAGCTATGATGTAGAGGAGCATCATTGAATGTGAACAGTTTGAGCTGGTATGGGTGACCTACAGTACCTACTGTACTTATGTATGAGTAAGCAGACACATTATGTGATTATATGGGCACATTTCTTAATAATGATTACTCAACCAGACAATCTGGTACACTTCCCCTTCTTGAGATTCTAATTCCCTTTTCTGTGTATTTAAAAGGGAATTAGAAAATTACACAGAGTGGAGTTTCTTGACCTCCGACTTCACAGTAACTGACAGCATTGACGCGTCGTCATAGGTCACCATGTCGTTAACGCACTGTTCCATGGGATAAATACAAATCTTTCACTTTCCTTCATTATTAAATGCATGGTCAGGGACCACATGCAATACCTTCACGGACCACCAGTGGTCCACGGACCACCTGTTGAAAACCCTGCATGCTTTACTTACACCAAGTTCAATTCATTCAGGATTTTGCTGTGTATAAATTTACTAAAATAATTAACTGATTTTTATTGCTGGTAGTGTAACACGTTGTCATGGTGTGTTTTACTCGAAAACCATCAATAACCACGGTAGTTTTTTAGCACTGCCATATATTTCAGGATATTTCAGCTTGACCAGAAGATTGGGAATGACATTTATTTTTACGATTTTGGTCTCAACACTACAGATTTCTGGGGGATATTTCAATGCTTGATTTAACCACTTTCCCAAAGGTTAGAGAAATCGAGACCTATACCATTCGATTCATCATCAACTTAGTGGGGAGGAGGGGTAAAAAAAAAAAAATTATGTTGACCAATACACACCATTAGTGTTAAATTGGAGCTTGAAATGTACAAACGTTTTAGCATCAAAATATACTTTGAGTACCAAAGTAAAAGTACAAAAAAAATCAGAAAATAGCAGATCTACAAGCTCATCACATTGTAGATCGGCTGTATGCGGTTAAAGCCAGAGAGCCGTGAGGCACGCTTAAAACAGCAAACCACTTGACTTCCATAGGGAATGAATTGAAACGGCCTTATGCTTTCCGTACGGCATAAGGCAGCGTCAAAACAATTGTTTTAACTGTGTGAGCCAAGCCTCAGAGATATATCAGTCAACTGTTCTACCCTCCACAGGAAACTCTGAGGGTCGATGTTTGTTGTTCGAATGACTCATGCAGAGACAAGGTGAAAGAGAATTATCACACCTTTACACTGAAGCATGCATGTATGGAAACTGTGTTGTCTGTGGCCATTGTTGCTGTCTGAAATGTGATGCTGCACAGTGCACAGTGGTTCTTGGCCTCAATGGCCTGTGTGTTTCCTTAGGAGCACCGGAGAACATACATGATTTGTTCCCCCCTCTCCATAATAGTTAACAGAGGAGAGTTATTTCACCAGAAATCACAGTCAGGTAAATTTGTACTTATCATTCTTTGTCTGTATCATATTGACAATAACACAACACACAGTGTTACCACAATCAACTCACATAGTAGTACAAAACCTATCGATCGTTTCTGTGCAGATGACAGGTTTCACAGAACGGAAACGGTTCAACTTCAAAAGCTTGCACTTCGACTGAGGAGCTGCTCTGTGGTCAACCATGCTTGCCTATACTCTCATTAATACGCCTTCCTCACCCACTCTTCTTGTCTTTAAGCCACATCAGAAATGACAATAACTTCTGGTCTGACTCTATACAGGATCCATAGCCACAAGGCCACTGGCAGTAGATAAATAAAGCTAAATAGCTTCTTTCCCCCAGACAATCAGCCATATAAACAAACTGTCCAGAGAAAAGAAAATGAAGCACAGTAAAGGCTTATTTGAAATACCAACCGACTGCCTGTCTGTGTGTTGAACAATGCCACGGTCACATAACAGCTTTTACATGCACACATATATGTTTATAATAGATGTCGATAACCTATGACCTTGCACACAGTTTGTGTGTACCTGCGCGCGATACGTGATAAAGGAGAACACATTGAACCTTATGCATTTAATTATGTTTATTCACTTTATATTACACACAGTTAAGTTTCTAAACTGGCTGTACAGTGGAACTGCCTGGTCATTCCATGAAATTGTCTACTAGACCATGGCAGATGAAAGCTATGATCTCTTATTAATTGCTATTAAATCAATTTCCAACAAGTTTTCCATTAATGATTATATTTTTTTTATTTTGCTTACATTATCTCTATCATCTTTAAAAATCATTACAGAACTTGCTGAATAACTGAGTCAGAGATGGCTAAACATATTGTAATTGGTTTAGAAGTTAAGAAACACATTTTGTTCATGAATCAATCTTTTTTCCAGCGACTTTTTTCAACAACAATTTTCATCAACAATTTTTTCATCAAAAAGCATACAAACACAATGGCAACATACACTACAGCAACTACCAGAACATATATGAAGCAAGTATCGAGTATAACTGCAAGTTGATTTCATACTGTATTGAAATGGACGGAATGCTTACCAGTCAAATCATTATCAGTAATGTCCAGTGTATTGTGAGACATAAACAATGTTCAAAACATGCCAGACTCTTAGTATGGTCCTTTTAACAGTGAAAGAGTGTGGGGAAATATACTTATAAATGTGATGAGTTCCTCCGAGTTCAATACAACTCGGTCTATACAATGCACCACCTTTATTACTTAGTTTTGTTGCTATATTAGGACATGGATTGCTTATTTTGTGTGTATATGTTCACATGATTGAACAAGATTTACAAAAATAAATTCCAAATTGTTTTTGTTGTTGTTGCCGTTTGCAGTGTGTTGTATGGCTCTGTGGTAACATTCTGTTAACCTCTGCCATGGCCTTATATAGTCTCTGTCGGGTGGAGACCTCATATCTCCAAAACTGTTGCTTTTCAGGATTAAAATTCCAAAACAGCAAAAGTAGCAGATCTACAAGCTCAAAGCGCATCGCTTCGTGCCGCGTTTCGAACTTGTAGATCTGCTACTTTTATGCAACTATATGCAACCCATCCTCACCCGTTCATCTCTGTTTTGATCCACTGGCTGAAGAAGGGGACTTTAATGAACACATGTGGGTAGCTGGCGTTACCACATCCACCATGTTCAGGTCGTAATGTAAAGGCAGATATGCCATGTAGCCTGCCGGCACAGATGAGTGGACCACCTGAGTCTCCCTAAAAGGGAAAAAAATAAAGAGACATCAAGTCTTGTAGGACAGTGGTTCTCAACCTGTGGGTCGGGACCCCAAGGGGAGTCCCCACATGATTTTCAGGGGTCCCCAGATGACAGTCAAGAGACCTTTTTAACACCTAAAAAAAAGACCATTACTGAATCAAAGGTAATCAACAAACAAACAAAACTGGTGAAACATTGGCCAAATTGTCAAATAATATAAGAAAGAGGCAAAAAAATAAATAAATCCGATCTACAAGCTCACAACGCCTCGCGTAGCAAGGCGTTGTGAGCGTATTTTCACAATATTTATCTGTGGAAACAAGTCGAACTAAATGTAATGCCTCAACTCCTACAATTCCATGTACTTGTCAGGGTCTCCAGATTATTTGGGGGGGGGGGGGTCGCTGCCTAAAAAGGTTGAGAACCACTGTTGTAGGAGAGAAGTGGGGACTTCAATGATGATGGCAGCATTTCTTCCAACACAGTAATCTTCAAATTTCTGTTCCATTACCTGGCAGATCCCTGCCTTCTTTCCATCAGTGTGGGTGCATATCATCTGGTCAGTGGAGAAGTAGTCTTGCCAAATTCTTTTGCATTCAGCACGGGCCTGCATCTTGACGGTGGTTTCTCTCAGTACGTCAGAGGGAGGGGAGCCAGCACTGGAGTTAGTTCGGCCCCAGCCAGCCACTAAGCACTTGGTGTTGTTTTTGATTTTCTCATTCCACTTGGGTAGTTGAATGGGCTTCACGTTCTTGGTCAGTTTGGCATTTGTCTTTAACTGCAAAAGAGCACAGCAGTTCTCAGATCAGCTCTTTCTATGTGTGAAGTCACAGAGATGCTGGATTAATTTGCCTCGTGATTTAGCAGAGATTAGATTTAGTTTAATGATGACATGGTAACAGCAGGTGGAATTTGCTTTCGGTAGTATGGGTATATCTGACACATTATAGTATATATTACGCATTTATACAGTAAGTAAGTAAGTAAATATAAGGAGGAATATCTTGGACAAAAGGTATTCTGACAATGGGTACATCAGGTATTGCATAGTGGGGCTTTAATATTTCTTAAATTATTGTTAATGAATATCTATACTGACATTACCTTTTATATCTAAATAAGACAGACACTTTTCAGAAGTGATAAGTTTAGTTTTACACAATGTGAGTTTACCTTAAGAAGCATAATGTCATATTTTGAGTTTGTGTCATCAGTGTAGTCATATTTAGGATGTGGATTGTACTCAGCAACTGGGATCTTTTGTTGGCTGGTCTCATGTTTGGTTATGTTGTGTGCTCCAAGTACCACCAGCATGTCATCACTGAAATATAATAGAAGTGAAAGTTAAATAGCCATGATTACATTATTCAATGTACTGTATTAATCCGATTTATTTTTACTCTAAATAAGAAAAAATAACTCACTGTTTGCAATGTGCCGATGTTAGAACAAAGTCCTTTCGAATGAGAATGCCTCCACAAACATGTCCTCCTCGTACTTGAAGTTCTGCCATGTAGCGTCTGGAATGAGGCTTGGATTCTTTTCCTCCCACTATGCCGCTCTCAGAAGCCCCTTACATGAAAAACACAGACCATTAATGTAGAACACATTACCTAGGACAAGGCATCAAAGTGTATGGCGTCAAAGTGTATGGTGTCAAAGTGTACGCTCAAGTAAATACTCAAGTATTCAAAAGTACTAATCACAAAGTATATTTTCTTTTCAATATTAATGCTTTGCTGTATTAAAATTTAGAACATGAAAAAAAGGAAATTATATTCAGAAATGTTCAACAATCTTGTCCTTCTACTGCGTGAGGGGGTCATGTTTTTTTTTTTATTCATTTTTTCGTTCGTAATTTTTTGTATTTAATTTTTTTTAATATATTTTTTCAAAACAATTTCTTTTAAAAACATTATGAAAAAAGTAATTGAAAAAACAACCCCCTCACACATTATAAGGACATCAATCACCAGAACCAAGGATGGGTTCAATGAATTAAAAATGGAGTTTGAAGTTACAATGGGTTGTATAGGAAGGGGGTGTGTTTCATCAAACGAATATCAAATAATGGTCTGGGGTGCTCACAAAAGCCAGAATAGATGTTATTAAAATGACACTAGAGGTGAAATAACCCTTTTAAAGTTGTTCTTTGTCTTGACCCTGTCAGAACAACTTTTGAGTCTTGACTCATGGAAACACTAAACTAGAAAAAAAAATTACATATTGTATATAAAGGGTTTATTTGGGACACGTCCATCCATATTCTAGACTTTTTTTCCTGTGAGTAGTCATGAAGCTGTAGCTAGATGCCACCTTTCAGTGTCAGGTTTGATTTGAGACATTTTCTAAATGTTCTTCCAGTATATTCAACGATATTGACGTGAATAAGACAATTGACAGGCACATATTGAGGATGAGTGTCTGCCTGAAACGTTCTCGTCAACATTTTTGTAAGTTAAAAAAAAGAGGAAAAAAAGCTACATAGGCAAAAATAGGAAATTTGTAAGAATAATTCAATGTTAATAAACAGCTCATGACATTAGCAATCTTGTATTTTCTTTAAACATGGTGGTGGTATATATTTTTGCAATGAAACTGTAGCTTGGCTGATTATCTTAACAGCCAAGCCAATTAGTAGTAGTAATAATAATGATAATAAATGTAATCTTACCAGTGAGGGACAGCAGCTGAAGCACAGCTATGATGTAGAGGAGCATCATTGTATGTGAACAGTTTGAGCTGGTTTTGGTGATCTGCCAACAAGTGTTCTATCCTCCAAACCTCCACAGGAAACTGAGGGTACATGTTTGTTGTTCATAATATGACTCATGCAGAGATGAGGTGAGGGGGAAATATCACACATTTACCCTGAAGCATGTCTGTTCTTCGTGCACCTGAACGAGTGTAAAAAAAATCCCTAATATGGTCATTCTTTACACCAAGTTCAATTAATTCAGGATTTAGCTGTGTATGAATTTACTAAAATAATTAACTGATTTTTATTGCTGGTAGTGTAACACGTTGACATGGTGCCTTTTTACTCGAAAACCATCAATAACCACGGTAGTTCTTTAGCGCTGCCATATATTTCAGGATACATGTATTTCTGCTTGACCAGAATATTGGGAATGACAGGAAGGAGAGGGAAGAGAGAGAGAGAGAGAGCACCTATAACCAGGCATGCAATGCTCATTTGGTATGTTCTTGCACTCTATTTCAATGACGTGACGTGCACGTCGCTTAACACCTACACTGCAAGTCACACAATGGACAATTGATATGCATCTAGGCCCATGTTAATTCGCTAGGTGTGAGTCGGGAGCCTTTGAAAACTTTGTTGAGGTGCGAATTTAAAGTAGTTTTAAATCTATGCGTGTGCCTGCGTGTGCTCCTGGTCAAATAGGTTCCGGCACGGCGTGCAAGGCCGTCCCGTGAGCATTGCACCCCTGGTCATCAGTACTATACTGTCAGTACTGAGTCTGTTTGTATATCAGCAACCATTTTGCCTGGCATTGTGCAGCCAAAATAGTACTTGGAAAACGACCAACATGAAGTCACTGCTATGATAATAGTAGCCTACTATGACCTCAGTACTGTGCTTGTTTATATATTATAATATAATATATATTATATATCACTATCCGGCGGTACCCAGGTTTCTGCACATTAGTTCGAGGTCAGATATGACATCACGCCTGTTCATATTTGTCCAGAGACACACAGAGACACATGTAGACAACTTCAACTTTATTTATATAATAAAATAATAGTAATATAAAAGTTAAGGATTCATATTTAATTGTCCATATTAATTTTGTATGAATAGTCAAGGGTTAGGGTAAGTTTCTAATATACTGTATACATGCACAGAATTCTATTTTTACATTATTTTACAACGCTTATTTCTTCAAATTGGTGGCAAAAATGGTAATGTTAGGATTTGCATGTATTTGAATGTAAGTTTTAAGTAATATAAAATAAAATTTACAAATCAACATTATGTAATAATGCAATAATTACAACTCTTTTAGACATTGTAAGGAAAAGTCTAACCTAGGAGAGATGATCAGAGGAGCAGAGTTTTTACCATTGTTATTAGGATGAGGAATAAAGAATGAAGAATGAATAGTTTCTCAGTCAGTTGGACTAATGCACCAATAGACACTGGTGGAAGAAGTACTCAGTAAAAAGTAGCAATATAAGAATACTATTCTATCGTCTCTGTCGGGGGGAAACCTCATATCTCCAAAACTGTTACTTTTCAGGATTCAAATAAAAAAATAGCAAAAGTAGCGGATCTACAAGCTCGAAACGTGTCGCTTCACGGCGAGTTCCGAGCTTTTGTAGATCTGCTACTTTTGATGCTTTTGTGTGACGCTGTAGTATGATCAAGTAGGGCGTTAATTTATGAAAAAACATTAAAATATGAAGATAAGCGGTTTCTGCCCAACAGCAACGCTATAAGTAAAAGGTCTGTATTCAAAGTAAAAACGTTTTGGCATCAAATACTTTACAAAGTAAAAGCACAAAAACGTGTAGAAATGTGTCAAACTTTATCGAAATTAGCCGATCTACAAGCTTCGCCACAGGTTGTAGATCAGCTATTTTCGAACAGCCAAAGTATAACATAGATCTTACATGGTTATTGTATGTTTTGTAATAATAATCTAAATCTACAAAGTAACTTGTAACTAAAGTTTTCAAATAATTGTAGTTGAGTAGAAAGTACAATATTTGCCTCTGAAATGTAGTAGAGTAGAAATTAAGTATATGTACTTTTCACCACTGCCAATAGAATACATCTGTTAGGAACAACTGTTACAGTAAATGGCTTAATTTGAAATAACAGTTAATGAAAAATAAACATGCAAATTAGTCCTTCCATATCATTTTCATGTAAAACTGAGGATTAAATGAGTCTAATCAGTGTGAATGACAGGAGAGATGATCAGAGGAGCAGAGTTTTTACCACTATCATTGTCACATGGACTGAAGAATGGATAGATTTTCTCAGTGAAGGTGCAGCCAGTGAAAGAGTAGAGATGAACTCTGGTCTCCACATCGTAAAAGGAGACCAGACCCTCCTCATAATCCACAAACACTCCCACTGTCTTGACCTTCTTTCTTACAGGGAGGGGGACAGAAGGGCCAGCATTAGCCCAAAAATCATTTCCATTCTCCAACCCTATAGTCCAGTAACCATCGTCAGGGGTCACTGTGATTTCCACTTTCCTGTTGATGGACTCTCTGGCCACTCCAAAATCCCACTCAGTCTTCCCTTTAAACTGAACCTCATAGTAAAACCTTCCTGAGGAGAATCCTTGTTTTCCCAAGACACAGGAACAATCAGAGAATCTCTCTTTGTTATCTGGGAGTTTCTTCTTTAAAACTCCATCATTCACTTGTTTTCCATCCTTAGACAGGATGAGATTGCAGTGTGCTGTATCAGGGTCCAGAGTTACATCCACTGCATATTGCTGGATCCTCCTCAGCTTAGCATCATCCAGCCTCTTCTCCATCTCTTGACTGAGTGTCTTCTCCAGCTGAGCCACAGCTGTCCTCACTGTCCCCACATGTGGAGACTGATGGACATTGACCTTTGTCCAGTCCTTGGTGGGTGGAGGGGTGTTGATGGATGGGATGTTCTGGAGGAGGTGAAGGTGGTCTTCAGTGTGTGAGAGCTGCTTCAGCTCAGAGCTTCTTTTCTTTAACTCAGTGATTTCCTGTTCCAGCTCTATAATGAAACCATCAGCCTGTTTCTCTGTTATTTTCTGCTTCTCTTCAATCACATCAATGACCTCAGCCTGGCTTCTCTCAACACAGCTCATCAGAGCAGTGAAGACCTGCACACTGTCTGCTGTCTCTCTGTCTGCATCTTTCTTGCTGAGCTGTACTGAGTGTTTGACCTCCTGAATCTTCACTTGTCTCTCTTGGATCATCTGCTGAACTTCAGCCTCTGTCTTTCCCAGCTCAGCCTTCTTGTCTTCATATGCCTCTTCCAGAGATACAATTTGATGTAACTTGTGGTCGGACTCGGTGCAAAAATGACAAACACACATTTGATCAGTCTTACAGAACATATCCAGAGGTCGTTCATGTTTCTTACACAGAATGTCTTCCAGGTTCTTTACAGGGTCGATTAGTTTGTGTCGTTTTAACGGTGTGGCTCTGTGCTGAGACTCCAGGTGAGTCTCACAGTAGGAGGTTAGACACACCAGGCAGGACTTCACGGCCTTGAGCTTGGTCTCAGCACAGACGTCACAGGAGACTTCATCTGGTTCAGCAGGTTCCTGGTTTACGTTGGAATTATTTTTCAGCTGCTTTGACTTCCTGTACCGATCAGCCATCTCAGAGACGACCTTATTAACAGAGAACTTTGGTCTCTTATCGAAGGTTTCGTTGCATAGTGGACATTGACACACATCATTAGTGTCCCAGTAATGTGTGATACAGGTTTTGCAGTAGGTGTGTCCACATGGAGTGGTGATTGGATCAGTGAACACCTCCAGACAGATAGAACACAGGAACTGCTCTTCAGACAGGAGACTGCTGGCACATGCCATTACTATACACTGAAAATAAACATGGGGAAAAACATGTAATTCTTGAATGCTACTACTCACAGATTAATAGTTATGAATCTCATCTGGATCATCACATTAGAATAGACCTCAATAATGTTGGCACACACAACGAAATTAAGGGGAGATCATGTCTGGATGCAGTTTAATATGCCTTTGTTCTCTGTTACAGAATAATACATCCATATCTCATGTACTCACCTGTCTTTACGTTCCCAATGTTTCAGCAAATATCCTGTTGAACTGAAGGTTTTTTAGTAGAGAGCGAGTGTGTGTTAGCCTGGTAAACCCCTCCCTCCGGAAATCTCATTTGTATTTGATTTTAAAATACAAATGAAATTTCCGGAGGGAGGGGGGTTTACCAGGCTACGTGTGTGTGTGTGTGTGTGCTGCCACCAAACTACATGAACACTTGAAGTTTCACTTCAGATTGCGTCACTGACTGAGAGGCTGCTCTGTTGCTGCTGTTAATCCTTCACAACCTCCACTCTTCTCTGTACTTCATCTGTTTTTACCTTTAGGGGCGTGTTTACAGCCCACCTTTGCATTTATGATTCATGTCTGTGTACACATGCAGTGGTGGAAAGTAACTAAGTGCATTTACTCAAGTACTGTACTTAAGTCAAATTTTGAGGATTTTTTACTTTACTGGAGTATTTCCAATTTTCAATATTTTACTTCCTCACAGTCACGCAGTTCATCGATTCAAAACCACGGTCTTAAGCCTAATTTAGGCTTTGTTTTTTCATATTGGTGTCGCTCGTCAAACACAAGTCATTTAGCATTATAACCTATATGTCGTGAATCAAATTCGAACCCATGACAAAGCGAGCAGGTCTGTGCTGCAGTATGGCATTATGTGGACCAGCTCAGCTTGTCACACTAGCTAAGCAGTGTAGTTATGACAGACACTGGGAAGAGAAATCACAAAAAAAAAATCTTAATTCACACTAAACTACAGAACCACCTAGGCCTCCATTAACAAATACATGAAATTCATAAAAAGGGAGAGCTTTAAATGCAATCCGTTATCCGCTATAAGCTATTAGTTCGTAATCGGGCCAAATTCACAAGCATAACACTGCCAACAGTATAATTGGCAGTGGTGGACAGTAATGGAGTAAATGTACTTGAGTACTGTACTTAAGTACAGATTCTGAGGATCTATACTTTACTTGAGTATTAGATTTGTTTGATACTTATTACTCTTACTCGAGTACATTTCCAAGATAAATATTTTACTTTTACTCGAGTACATTTCTAGGAAGGCTGTAAAGTACTGAGTACTTTTAGGTTGGTTTTTTTTTCTTCCAGAAATGCAATTGGTCACACTTCTGCTCTATAGCACTGTCTATGTCTGTGGCAGGGGTCATCAACATGTCTGTACACGGACAAACGTGTCTGTGGCAATACTTGTCCATGTCCGTAGCACATTTTGTATTTTGTTTATAATGTGTACATAATCTTAAATATTCACAATATTATTTTTTAAACAATTTGTTTGAATGATTTTGGTGACTCGTAAAGTGTCGGGATGACTTGCTCATTAATATGTTGCAGGAGATTTGTTGCGTTGGTACCCGTACATGATTGCCTCAGGTGAGGATGCAAGACAGACAGCTAGAAGTAATGTAATGTAATGTAAGTAATTTGCTAATAGCTGCCTTAATTATTTAATTGTTACACTGGCATACCTTACATCATACCACCTACACATGGTCTGAGACTTTCTCATCAACATCGAATACTTGTTCACCTTAACAGAAACCACAACTCTTGAAACTAACAAATGAGTGGGGCAGTGTGAATTAACACAGGATTGACCCTGGCAGCATATCATTGGTACACGTGTGTTACCTGTTTATTAAGCTACTACTATTTTTCAACCACATCTAATGAGACAAGACATCAGTTGAATGAGTTTGGGAACAGATGTCATAAGACAAAAGACATAGTATACAACACATTATATTTGATGGGAAAACTATGCAGTAAGTGAAGAAAGGGAACTTGGAAAGACACTTTAATTCTGACAAACATAGGCAGCGGGTAATGAAGGCTAGGGTAGGCTAAGCCTTCCCAAATGTTATGCTGGGAAATTCTAGGAATTGGGCAAATTATATATATATAAGTGCGCAGCATTATTTAGTTAATTCTTTGATAATAAATCAGTATAAAATCAGGCAAAAATAAGAATTAAATAACCTAACCATAACCTAACCCTAACCCTAACCGTAAAGCCGAAATAAAGTAACCAAAAACCAAAAAGAAACTAACACAATCCGCCCAGAAAACGCAATTTTTCCCTGCTTCGCGCGCGTGCAGGGATTTCGGCACTCGTGCGCTTCGCGCACGGCCGAACCCCAGCCTTCCCAATTGTCAAGCTCACCCGCCGCCTATGCTGACAAAACATAAATCATTTGACTAGACCTTTCCACCAGACAGAGAAAAGAAGAAGACAGACAAAAAGTGAACTGAAACTGAAATCTCGGGGGCGGCAGTGGCTCAGGGGTAGAGTGGCCGGGTAGAGTAAACTGGAAACCGAAAGGTTCCCAGTTTGATCCCGGGTTTGGGGGCTCCCCCAGAGTTAGTGTCGAAGTGTCCTTGAGCAAGACGCTGAACCCCTAATTGCTCCCGATGAGCAGGTTGGTGCCTTGCATGGTTTCCTCTGCCATCGGTGTATGAATGTGTGTGAATGGGTGAATGTAATGCACAATCTATGTAAAGCGCTTTGGATAAAAGTGCGATAAATGCACCATTTACCATTTATCTCAGCCATATGTATTTGTATACCATACATGGAACTGGATAGAGCTCTCTCATCATTATTCTACTGTAAGTATTTGTCTCATCAGCGAGAACTGCACAGTGATGGGGAAAAAAGAGAACTTGCGGACAAACCACACGTCGTTTGACTAAACATTTCCAGCAGACAGAGAACTGAGAAAAATAAATAAACTAAGGAACTGAAATTTCAACCATTGCCATATAGAAATATCAAGTCAAGTGCAATCATCAGTATGTTAAGCATAAATAATGTTTGTATTATTGTTTGGTGTGCATTACACCTTTTTCATAATTATACTTGAACTATTGACTTATTATCTTTACATTATTTGAATTAGGGGTCTATAATAAGATGAAAAGCCAGTGGCTAAATAGATCTCATGGCCACAATGAAACTGTTGGGGGGGGGGACCTTCTGTTCTAACCTTCTTTAATTAGCACTCACGTCACAAATGTGTTTCGTTCTGAACTTTTCAGAAAAAAGGAAAGAATATATATATATATATATATATATATATATATATATATATATATATATATATATATATATACATATATACATACCAGTTATTTTGTATGTCCGTGACAAAAATAAAATATTTATCAAAATGTCCGTCACAAGCTGGCATGGTGATGACCCCTGGTCTGTGGCTTACATTTTTGGAGGAGTTTTAGTAGTGGTATTCCATAGATATAATTATACACGTAGATACCCTGTACCGCACTGGCTGCTGCTGTTCATTGGAGTGATGCGTCAACGTGACCACTAGTCAACCCCCTTGCTTTGTTAGGACACTGACACAGCTCCTTAATTAATCCATTGCCATATTACTGAGAAATGCTGTTTAAATAGGACCAGATCCAAGAGGAAGGCAGCTCTGGGGTGGTTAAGCTGGACGTATACTTTGTCGTACGACATCCAGTTATCGAAGCAGAATCGAACATGGCTACTACATGGCACTCGACCCCCTTGTTAAGCCTTTCTTTTACACTTCTTAGTAAGCAAAAGCAATATATTTGATGTTAATCTAGTAATCATACTAATTCAATGTTTCTGTATTATTACATCTTGTATAGGAGTACAATTATTTTGTTCTGGTTCCTCAGTCATTTCTATGTTTTTATAGGTGTTTCTGCAGGCTTTTGTATAACATAGTGATTCTACAAGCAAGCACATCAGTGCATGCAGTTACTTCTCTGAAACAAGAGTTACGAGGTCCTATGAATTAATTGTGAAAACATTACAGCAATTCATCATATAAAAATTAAGAAATGTACTGCTACTTTTACTTTTACTTGTACTTTAAGTATTTTTAAAAGCATGTACTTTTGAATACTTAAGTATATTTAAAAGCAAACTTACTCAAGTACTAGGGTCGAGTACTTTGTCCACCTCTGATAATTGGTCTCCCCACACCCAACCTCACAGAACTAAACAACAAAGCCATTGCACGCATTGCAACTTCAGTAGTATAGGACATCACACACACTCAACCTCCATATTAACCTACCTCTCTACGGGTGCAGGTACAGACCACAATGGAAACAAGCCACTCCAAGCTTGTTGTGTTATACTTTCAGCATGTACTGTTAACAATCTTGTTAATGAAGTATTCAATCAATCAATCAGAACACTGAGGTGCAGAAGGGCTTGCTGTGGGCGTGCGTGCACGCACACACACACACACACACACACACACACACACACACACACACACACACACACACACACACACACACACACACACACACACACACACACACACACACACACACACACACACACACACACACACACACACACACACACACACACACACACACACACACACACACACACACACACACACACACCTATCTAATACTTACTGAACACATTTTATATGTGAATTGGACCTCACCTGAACCAGGGCATCATGTAGAAAGACAATACTGTCATTATCTAGGCCTAGGGTTTAAAGTTATAAGATAAATGGAGAAACTGTCCTCTTGCTGTAAGTGTCATTGAGCAAGGCATCAAAGTGCATAACAAGCACCAAGGGGTGTCATTCTGTGGTTGTCCCTGCAGTCAGACATGAAAGATAGCTACAAAATAATGTATATAATGTATAATGGATGTATATTTTACCAGTTTATTTTGAGTACATAATCCACAAGTCATGTCACAAATCTGTGTACATTGCCAACACTGTGGCAGAATTATGATACAGAATAGATGGACAGTTTGTCTGTCAGTGATCTGACAGTCAACTGTTCTACCCTCCACAGGAAACTCTGAGGGTCGATGTTTGTTGTTCGAATGACTCATGCAGAGACAAGGTGAAAGAGAATTATCACACCTTTACACTGAAGCATGCATGTAGAAACTGTGTGGTCTGTGGCCATTGTTGCTGTGTGAAATGTAACGTTGCACAGTGCACAGTGGTTCTTGGCAGTGGTGGAAAAAGTACTCAATACTGCTTAAGTAAAAGTATCAATACTGCAATATAGAAATACTGCAAAATATAAAGTAAAAGTCCGGAATTAAAAATAAATTGAATTGTAAAAGTACAAAAGTATTGGTATCAAAATGTACATAAAGTACCAAAAGTAAAACTAAAATGTTTGAAAATAGCAGATTACAGAGCAGACTACAAGCTCACAACATGTCGCGATGCGACGCGTTGGGAGCTTGTAGATCAGCTATTTTCAAATAGCCTATGTATAAAATAGGGCTAAAGTGGTTAATGTATGTTTTATGATATAATAATTGATAATTGCAAAGTAACTAGTAACTTAAGTTTTCAATTAATTGTAGTTGAGCAAAAGTGCAATATTTGCCTCTGAGATACAGTAGTGGAGTAGAAGTAAAAAGTAATTGGGAATACTCCAGTAAAGTAAAAAATACCTCAAAATTGTACTTAAGTACTGTACTTGAGTACATGTACTTAGTTACTTTACACCACTGGTTCTTGGCCTCAATGGCCTGTGTGTTTCCTTAGGCGCCAGAGAACATACAACAATATGTTTTCCCCTCCCTCCATAATAGTTAACAGAGAAGCGCTATTTCACCAGAGATCCCAGTCAGGCAAGTTTTAATTTATCATTCTTTGTCTTTATCATATTGACAATAACACAACACAGTGTTACCATCAACTCACATAGTAGTACAAAACCTCTCGATCGTTTCTGTGCAGATGACAGGTTTCACAGAACGGAAACGGTTCAACTTCAAAAGCTTGCGCTACGACTGAGGAGCTGTTCTGTGGTCAACCATGCTTGCCTATAAACTCTCATTAATACGCCTACAGTACCTCACCCACTCTTCTTGTCTTTAAGCCACATCAGAAATGACAATAACTTCTGGTCTGACTACATACAGGCTCCATAGCTACAATGCCACTGGCAGTAGATAAATAAAGCTAAATAGCTTCTTCCCCCGAGACAATCAGGCATATAAACAATCTGTCCATAGAAAATAAAATGAAGCACGGTGACGGCTTATTTCAAATGCCAACCGACAGCCTGGGTTGAACAATGCCAAGGTCACATAACAGCTTTTACAAGCACACATGTGTTTATAAAAGATGTTAACCTACTGTATGACCTTGCACACAGTTTGTCTGTACCTGTACGCAATATGTGAAAAAGGAGAACACATGTGCATTTAATGATGTTTATTAACTTTATATTACACACGGTTCAATTTCATCTACAAGCTCATAACGTGTCACATTGTAGATCGGCTGTATGTGGTTAAAGCCAGAGAGCCGTTAGGCACGCATAAAACAGCAAACCACGTGACTTCTATAGGGAATGAATTGAAACGGCCTTATGCTTCACGTAAGGCAAAAGGCAGCGTCAAAACGATTGTTTTAACTGTGTGAGCCAGGCCTCAGAGATCTATCGGTCCACTGTTCTACCCTCCACAGGAAACTCTGAGGGTCGATGTTTGTTGTTCGAATGACTCATGCAGAGACAAGGTGAAAGAGAATTATCACACCTTTACACTGAAGCATGCATGTATGGAAACTGTGTGGTCTGTGGCCATTGTTGCTGTCTGAAATGTAATGCTGCACAGTGCACAGTGGTTCTTGGCCTCAATGGCCTGCGTGTTTCCTTAGGAGCACCAGAGAACATACATGATTTGTTCCCCCCTCTCCATAATAGTTAACAGAGGAGAGTTATTTCACCAGAAATCAGAGTCAGGTAAATTTGTATTTATCATTCTTTGTCTGTATCATATTGACAATAACACAACACACAGTGTTACCACAATCAACTCACATAGTAGCACAAAACCTATCGATCGTTTCTGTGCAGATGACAGGTTTCACAGAAAGGAAACGGTTCAACTTCAAAAGCTTGCACTATGACTGAGGAGCTGCTCTGTGGTCAACCATGCTATTCTATAAACTCTCATTAATACACCTACCTCACCCACTCTTGACAATATGACAATACTTCTGGTCTGACTCTATATAGGATCCATAGCTACAAGGCACTGGCAGTAGATAAATAAAGCTAAATAGCTTCTTTCCCCCAAACAATCAGGCATATAAAAAAATCTGTCCAGAGAAAAGAAAATGAAGCACAGTAAAGGCTTATTTCAAATGCCAACCGACAGCCTGTCTGTGTGTTGAACAATGCCACGGTCACATAACAGCTTTTACATGCACACATAAATGTTTATAATATATGTTGATAACCTATGACCTTGCACACAGTTTGTGTGTACCTGCGCGTGATACGTGATAAAGGAGAACACATTGAACCTTGTGTATTTAATTATGTTTATTAACTTTATGTTACGCACAGTTCAATTTCATGTGTCCTAATTCTAAACTGGCTATACAGTAGAACTGCCTGGTCTTTCCATGAAATTGTCAAATAGACCATGGCAGATGAAAGCTTATTAATTGCTACTGAATTTCATTCACAAAGAGGAGCAGATGGTGTAAAGAAAAGTATTTAAACCTTGACACAGGGAATGTGTAAAAGGGACCAACACGTTTTTCATTAATGATTATATTTTGCATACATTATCTGTATCATCTTTAAAACATTACAGAACTTGCAGTGAAAGATGGCTGAATGATAGAGTGTGGGGAAATATACTTATAAATGTGATGAGTTCAGTACAACTCGGTTAATACAATAAACCACCTTTATTCCTAAGTTTTGCTTCTATATTAAGAAATGGATTGCTTATTTTGTGTGTATAATATTCACATGATTTGACAAGATTTACAAAAAAAAAATCAAAATGGCTTTTGTTGTTGTTGCAGCCTACAGTGTGTGTTTCTCTGTGGTAACATTCTGTTAACCTCTTCCATGGCCTTATATCGTCTCTGTCAGGTGGAAACCACATTATCTCCAAAACTGTTGCTTTTCAGGATTCAAATTCAAAAACAGCAAAAGTAGCTCTACAGTAGATCTACAAGCTCAAGCTTGTGGATCTACTACTTCTGATGCTTTTGTGTGACGCTGTAGTATGATCAAGTAGGGTGTTAAATTTACGAAAAAACACAAAAAGTTAAAATATGGAGATAAGAGGTTTCTGCCTGACAGCAACGATATGCAACACATCCTCACCCCTTCATCTCTGTTTTGATCCACTGGCTGAAGAAGGGGACTTTAATGAACACATGTGGGTAGCTGGGGTCATCACATCCACCATTTTCAGGTCGTAATGTAAAGGCAGATATGCCATGTAGTTTGCCGGCACAGATGAGTGGACCACCGGAGTCTCCCTAAAAGGAAAAAAAATAAAGAGACATCAAGTCTTGTAGGACAGTGGTTCTCAACCTGTGGGTCGGGACCCCAAGGGGAGTCACCACATGATTTTCAGGGGGTCCCCAGATGACAGTTACGAGACAATTTAAGGACTTTCAAGACCTTTTTAATAAAAAAAAAAGACCATTACTGAATCAAAAGTAATCAACAAACAAAACTGGTGAAACGTTGGCCAAATTGTCAAATAATATAAGAAAGATCTAAGAGTTCACAACAGGCGTTTGTCGATCTGCTATTTTCACAATATTTATCTCTGGAATGCTGATGGCAGCATTTCTTACAACACAATAAACTTCAAATTTCTGTTCAATTACCTGGCAGATCCCTGCCTTCTTTCCATCAGTGTGGGTGCATATCATCTGGTCAGTAGAGAAGTAGTCTTGCCACTTTGTTTTGCATTCAGCACCGGCCATCTTGATGGTGGTTTCTCTCAGTACGTCAGAGGGAGGGGAGTCAGCACTGGGGTCAGTTCGGCCCCAGCCAGCCACTAAGCACTTGGTGTTGGTGTGGATCTTCTGATTCCACTTGGGTAGTCCAATCGTCTGCACCTTCTTGTTCAGTTTGGCATTTGTCTTTAACTGCAAAAAAAAAACAGAACAGTTCTCAGATCAGCTCTATGTGTGAAGATACAGAGAAACTGGCTTAATTTTCCTCACATTAGATTATGTTTAATGAACACATGGCAACAGCAGGTGGAATCTGCAGTATACGGAGGCATATATATTTTTTTACATTTTAAAATATCTTGAACATTACACAACAAATGACAGATGATACTTATAGGCAATGCCACAGTACAGCAGGCACAAGCAAACGTTCTCTCACATTCTCTGTTCAGAAAATATTGTACATAACTCTATACTGCACTCTTGTGGTCAAACTGCAAAAACAGGTCTACAGAGGCTTCAAGTAGCTCATAATAATACCATGAGAATCTTACTTCAGTGGTGCAGGTGAAATGTCCATGGCTGCAAGAGTCAATACTTTACTGAACAAGATTAGAGGTGCCATTGACTAACCACAAAGGGAGAATGTACCAGAAATTCCAGTGTGTGGGTGGGGGATGTATAGCTACGTATAGCATCATAATTAAAGTTTTCAGTTTTAATTTTCAAGCATTTCCCACATTAGTCTTAATGACTACTGTACTAACATTACTTTTGCTTCTAAATAAGTCACAGTCCATAAGTGATATTAGTTGATTTTACACAGTGAGAGATGATTACCTTCAGAAGCATGATGTCATTTTTGAATTTGCCATCATAATATTTAGGATGTGGAATGTACTCGGCCACTGAGATCTTTTGTTGACTCTTCTCATCTTTGGTTCTGTTGTGTGCTCCAAGTACCACCATCAAGTCCTTACTGAAATTTAACAGAAATGAAGGTTAAAGGCAGGGTAAGTGATTTTCTTTGGTTAAAATAAGTGTTAAATAGCTCTATATTCTGATAGTACTCATTGCTATAGATAGAGTGTTTGTTAACAGGAGTCTCCATGTCTCTCCAGCTCTTTATTGAACAGAAAATGCATTTTCAGGTCAGGATGCCGATTTTATCAAATCAGGAAACAGAACTCAGACAAGATACAGATTAAACAAATTCAATTGGAATGATGACACAAAGAAATGAGCAGACAAAATTGGAACTGGAAATGAAGCTGATAAATGGGTACGCTCTCCTGATTGGCTGAAATGTTGTCACCTACCTGAAAAGGTTTGTTCTGTTTATTAAAGAGCTGGAGAGACAGGGAAAACCCTGTTACTGAACAAACGCTCTAGCAATGATTACTATCAGAATATAGTGCTTTAATAAAAACGTATTGTTTTAACCAAAAAATATCATTTACCCTACCTTTAAATAAATAGCCGTGATATATTACATTACTCATTGTATAAATCAGGTTTTGTTTTACTCTCAATAAGAAAAATGAACTCACTGTTTGCAATGTGCCGAGGTTAGAACAAAGTCCTTTCGAATGAGAATGCCTCCACAAACATGTCCTCCTCGTACTTGAAGTTCCGCCATGTAGCGTCTGGAATGAGGCTTGGATTCTTTTCCTCCCACTATGCCGCTCTCAGAAGCCCCTTACATGAAAAACACAAACTGAATGTAAAACACATTATCTAGGACAGGGCCTCTGTTTGTTTCATATCGGTTTAGTTTAGTGACCAACTTAATCACCTAAACCATATACAACAGTGGTTCCCAAACATTTTAGCTCAAGACCCAAAAGAGACATTTGATGTCTCCCCGGGACCCAAACTAGTGAAAATAGCACTACTTCTCCACGACACACAAATGGGAACCAGTGCTATACAAGCCCCCCTCCTGTTATGCCTCTACTACACTAAATATCTTCGCCAACAATATCAATATCAGCCGATCTACAAGGTCACAATGTGCCGTGTTGCGACCTTGTAAATGTGCTATTCCAAAATAAATATCCCTGTCCGTGACCCTGTCAGAACAACATTTGACCCACTTTTGAGTCTTGACTCACTGAAACACTGAAATAGAAGATGGAACCTAAATGTGATGTTTTGGAAACCTCATAAGTCCAAAACTGTTACTTTTCAGGATTCAAATTCAAAAACAGAAAAAGTAGCAGATCAAGCGTTTTGAGCTTGTGGATCTGGCACTTTTTCTTTTTTGCCTTTACTGATAGTGAAATGAAGTTAGACAGGAAATGGGGAGAGAGAGAGGGGGAGTGACACACAGCAAAGGCCGTCGGGATCGGGACTCGAACCTGCGACGCGCTGTGAGGCTACTTTGGAGCCTAGGTGCCCGAACCGCTAGGCCAGCGGCCCGGGCCAGATCTGCTACTTTTGATGTTTTTGAGTGACGCTGTAGTATGATCACGTAGGGCATTCATTTACGGGGAAAAAACACAAGTTGGAATATGGAGATAAGAGGTTTCTGCCCAACAGCACTGACAGAGAAACAGGAAATTGGGTGTGGGGCGGTGGGTGGGGGGTTGCGATACATGCAAACACAGATCTACAGGCGGAACCGAAAATAGGAAGTCGTGGTTATTGTAGCCAGCAACTACCAACCAGCATGCCCCTGAGATTACATTTTTATTTTTAAAAAAATGTAATAACAGGAAAAAGTAATGTGAAACAGTTGTCATTCAGTTACCACAAAAATGCCACTGGCAATAATACAAATCTTAAGTATTTCAGAGTAAATAAACAAAAAAATAAAGTAAATAAACAAAAGTTTCAACAGCCTGAGTGATCATGTGGCTGTACTGTAACTAGGTGGCATCTGTCACATGGTTCATGTCTAGATAGGTTGAAGGTTGTGGTACATGTGTGAACTGTACTAGGCTAGGCCTACAGTAGATAGATTCTATGCAGTGATTCTCAAACTTCACTTCCTGCCCGTGAGGGAATTTTTATTGAATCAGTAAAACAATAAATAATACAATTATATTTTTTATATAAGATAATGAAAAAGATATGATATTATCTTTAATTACATCACACTAAATTACTGTTTAGCCTCATTCAATAGAGGGTCATCAATATCAGGGTTGAACAACATTTTCCATTATATTCAATGATTCAACTGAATGAGACAATTAGAAGCACTTAAGTCTGAGTGTTCTGCCTGAAACGTTGTGGCACTTTTCAAGTATAATTATTTACTGAAAAAACGACATGAGGAAACCTCATATGTCCAAAACTGTTACTTTACAGGATTCAAATTCTAAAATAGCAAAAGTAGCAAATCTACAAGACCAAAACGCACGTTTCGGAGCTTGTGGATCTGCTACTTTTGATGCTTTTGTGTGACGCAGTATGATCAAGTAGGGCATTAATTTACAAAAAAAAAAAACACACAAAAAGTTACAATATGGATTTAAGAGGTTTCTGCCACACAACAACGAGATGATAGTGTTATCAACCAGCAATCAACTTGTATTTTTGTGAAAGCCAATAAAATTGTAATCTTACCAGTGAGGGACAGCAGCTGAAGCACAGCTATGAAGTAGAGGAGCATCATTGCATGTGAACAGTTTGAGCTGGATTTGGTGATCTGCCAACAAGTGTTCTACCCTCCAACCCTCCACAGGAAACTGGGGGTCCATGTTCATTGTTCATAATATGACTCATGCAGAGATGAGGTGAGGGGGAAATATCACACCTTTACACTGAAGCACGTCTGTGTAAAAACGGCTCTTTTGTCTGTGGTTAGCCTGTTTTCCATGCACATGAAAAAAAAAACAAATCCGAATAGGGTACTTTTTACACCAGTAGTTCCCAAAGTCAAGGACCCCCAAATTGATATATATTTGGCCACGGACCCCCATCTGAAAATATTTTGTGCCAGGGACCCCCAGAAGAGAGGATTTGTGTTAAACAAATTAAAATGATTAAACATTTTCCACACAATTTCCCGCCAGGCGGGGAGGGTGATAATTGTCATTGTACGTAATCTTGCGGGCTGAGGGCGGCAGGAGTGTTGGGCGGGAGGAGTAGGACAAAGGCTCTACGTCCTCCCGGTGGGGGCTCCTCACTGGCAGGTTAGCCAGTAGATCCAACAGCAGTGACAACACACACAAATGTTTGTGGGTACAGGGGAGTAATCAATTGGCATAACGACTAAATTGGGAAGAAAAAGGGGTAAAAAGGAAAGAAAGAAGACGACTACAGAACCAGCCAACGAAGGCTTCCACAAGGCTCTACCAGCATTTAAAGATACATTAAATGAAGAGAGGGAGAGCTTTAAATGTACTCAAGATGTTGTCAGATATTTGTCCACCAAAAATAAATTCAACCACAAGTCTTAATCTGGCAATATTGTAAAAAATAACTTTATTTTGTCAACAAAAAGCTGTAATGATTGCCTGCAGCATGTCACCTATCAGGACAATGCAATGACAATACTGCAATTTCACACTCTCACACACACACACACACACACACACACACACACACACACACGTACCCACCCACGCAGACACACACACACACACACACACACACACACACACACACACACACACACACACGCACACGCAGACACACACACACACACTTTAATCGTTTTCACAGCACAGCAGTTTTTTTTTCTCAGTCCAGTAATTATTTCCTTCAACCTCACCATTCACCTCATTAGTGTGTTGTTTATACGCCGTAATCAACAGCCGCGCTGCAAAGCGAGCGCTTACTCCTTCTTCCTCTTGGCGGTCACCTTGGCGTGACACTTGCGGCCGCAGAACAAGCAGCATTTCAGCGTCACCAGCATAACGGTGACGACGATGACGAGGAGGAGGCAGATGACGTCCAGGCTGTGGTACTGGAACCAGTTCAGGTGGAGCGCCCCGGACTTCAGGTGCTCGGCGCCGTTGTGTCTCATGACGAACTCGGTCCAGAACACGGCCAGGTCCAGGGGCTCCACGGGCCGGTCCAGGTGGATCGCAGACAGCGTATCCATCCTCTCTTGATAACTGTGGGCGGTCAGAGAGAGAGATGTATTATAGGCCTATCGGAAAGAAATCTCCATATTTCAACATTTTGTGTTTTTTCATAAATTAACACCCTACTTGATCATACTACAGCGTCACACAAAAGCATCAAAAGTAGCAGATCTATAAGCTCAAAGCTTGTAGATCTGCTACCTTTGTAGCAGATCAGAGTGAGCGCATTGTTAAATCAATGCAAGATGCAAATTCAATCTGTGTTAAATGAACCCTTGGGATTTCACTGTGTGTAGTGCTGCTTTCGTACCCTTTGTCACCGATGACCTTGTTGATCACCGCCACTAGTTCTTCAGTGGTCACGTCGACCGGGCTGACCTTCTCGGCCACGCCACGGGACACCATGCGGTGCACGTTGTCCGACTGATCCCCGAACAACGGCATCATCACCATAGGAACGGCGTTGCAGATGCCCTCGTAGATGCCGTGTGTCCCTCCGTGAGTCAGGAAGGCTTTGGCCTTGGGATGACCTGAGGAGTAGACCATGGACAAAACACACACACTCAATGCATATTCTCCATGTCTAACAAAAACGAACCTTTTCAGTATTACCCGTATTGCCTCTAAGATTATTGGACTTCCCACACCCACACTTTCTGCTATGAACAATAAGGCCATCGCACGTTTAGCACTCACGATAGCAAATGACACTCATCATCCCTTACATCGTCACTTCAGACTCATGCCCATCTGGACGATACAGATTTAAAATGGGAAAAAGTTCATTTTAGTAGGAGTTTTGTTCCTTCAGCCATTGCAGCATTAAACAAACTGCCTCGCTGATAGGATGTTTTTTGTGTATTTGGGGGATTTAATGTATTGTCTTGGTGTCATGTTGTTGTGTGCTATGATGTTTTGTGCTACGTGGTTATGTGTTTTTCCGTTAGAACAGACTGTGAAGAGGAATATCCCTGAGGGGGCAATAAGGACAATTATTATTATTATTATGTTAATTTCTCGAGATGGATCTTTTGTAAAGAAGGTGGGTGCCTCATGAGGACAACCTTATAGGTGAAGCTATGTTTCAGATTATTTGTTGTACCCACAAAGTGCTTTATAGGTGAATCTATGTTTCAGATTATTGTTGTACCCACAAAGTGTTTTATAGGTGAATCTATGTTTCAGATTATTGTTGTACACACAAAGTGTTTTATAGGTGAAGCTATGTTTCAGATTATTTGTTGTACCCACAAAGTGTTTTGACATTTAGATCGTGTCAAATGTCATGTCTCACCTAGACACAGGATCTGACACAGATTTTGATCTGAAGGTCAATATTCAATTTATCCCCTGAGCAAGCAGGTAGGCTCCATTAGCTCAATGTTAAAAATGACAAAAATAAGAACCCAGTTTCCTTGCGCAGGAAACCAGGTTCAAATCCGGGGTAGAAGAGGAAAGTTACATAGTGCAGCTTTAAGTACAGTACTCAAGTAAATGTACTTTGTTAAGGTCCACCACTGCCTATAATATAACACAATAGTACAGTCTATGTGCAACACGCCACACCAATATTTGTTACCTGTATTAAAGTGACAAATAAAAGAAATCCCTCTAGATTAATGACATGCCCAACATAGGGACGGCCGGTTGAAAGTGGTTAAACTACTCTGTGTAAACTAAGCACAACCAAGCTACAGCATGCCATGCACAAAGCAAGGGACAGTGTTGGCAAATCTGCTTATTATAAGTGACTTTAGGCTTGTTTTTTGTAAAGTTGCTTGTAAATATAGCTTCTTTTTTGGGTCTCGTTTCTAACATGTAGCAGCTTATTTTGGCTTGTTTTCTAATTAAGTTGTTTTTTTTTACCCCCAGATACGTCCGCGGTTAGGGTTATACAAGATTTGTGTTTTTTGAAGATAGCAGATCTATAAGCTCACAACGTATCGTCGGCGCATTGTGAGCTTGTAGATCTGCTATTTTAAAAAATCAGCTATTTTCAAATAGCTGATGTAAAGTGGTAAAACTTAAAGCTTCTTTTGGGATTCATAGACCGCTTTTTTCTCTTGCAAAATCTGGCAACGCTATCAAGGGAGTGTGTTTGGAAGGTTTCCATCAAACCTTCAAGTCATTGTTAGTCGCTTGTTATTGTACCGAGTTGGAGTGGGATTGAGAGGAGGGGTCGCCATGGTTACTGTATGTTGACCGCACAAGAGGTTGAACAGGAAAAGCACACAGGGTTCAGTTCAGTCCAAACACAAAATGTCCAGGGTCTGCTTGTTGCCGTGAGAGTGACCCACCTATAAACTTGATTTGTTGTGTTTAAAGCCTATAACTCAGAACTTATTTAAATTAATAAAACATTATCTGTATGGTAGAGTATGTTAATGGTTTTCAAACATGTTTTAATTTCAAGGACCCCCATAACTCTGAGAGTAGCCTATACAAATGGAACCAGCTAAGGGTCCGTTTAGAACCCCTGCAAGGAACCCTGAGGATGCCTGGCCCTGGACCCTACTTTATTTTATTTATTTTTTACTGCTTTATAACAGTGGCTGGAGGTGGTCTCCTTACTCTTCTACTGAGACATTTAGACCCTGGTGTCGGCTAGGACATCTACTGATTGACAATGTCAAAGTTATTTGAAGCAGGCAGCGTTCCAGATTGGACACCACATACTGTAGATGTGTCGCCATATTCCGTGTAGTTCAAACATTGTTGCGATTACCTCTCTTCATCAGGAGAGGGAGACAGCAGACATAAAACGCATGAATTTAATGGATTCAGACAGACTTAGCAAAAGAGAAAACAACTGTAATCCTCTCAAAAAGAAAAAGGAAAGTCTGTATGATCGTTGGGCATAAAGTTCAGCCCAGGTGAAACAGTTCTTGGCCTGCTGGCACTTGTTGACTCACGTACTGTCTCAAGCTAAAATGTAGTGGATCCATTAATCATTTACTGCCGTGTGACAAGTTTCTGAGCTTGTACACTTGATTGATACTCCTGTTCACACAAAGTCCCATGTTCGCAGGGCAGGTGAAAAAAATGCCAAAACTGCCTGTGAGTAACTTGGATTGTTTGGTGGTTGTTAAGCGGGAGGAACTGATTAGGTTTATTTGAGGTATCCAAACAATTTTATTTTATTTTATTTTATGCCATCCCGTGCCAATCTAAATGAGCATGACATAATTCATGAATTCAGAATATAATTTCTTATACTTCTTATGTCATCCCTTTTGGATTATGGATTGCTCCAGTGACATTTCAGCAGCACCTTGTGAATAGAGTGGTGTTGTCTGGTGTTAGTGGCCACACATCCTGTTTGGTTGCCGTAGTAATACATTATATGCCATTCACACGTTCAAATTTGACTTTGCCAAAGCCACTGTGACCCATCTTGGCAAACTAGTTGGTCAGGGCAAGGTTCACCTGGTGCACGTAGTCGCAACTGGAGATGAGGCTACATGAGGTTGTCATGTGAAAATAGCCAATGTACAAGCTCACAACACGGCACATTGTTGTGAGCTTGTAGATCTTTTATTTTTGCTATTTTGAAAAAAATAAATAAGTGTGTCTGTGGGTTTTATAAATTATATGAATGACGAATGAGAGGTATTAACAAGAGCTTGTGAATCCGTGTGTGATTTTACAAAAGTACAACATTGGATCCACTGGAACACAGATCATTTTCCATTTCCAGGTGTGTAATTTACTTCCTGAAAAGTAACACTTTTCAGGGAGTAAATGACACACCAAATGGAAAAAAAATATTTGGTTTTCGCTGTGTCACTTACTCCCTGAAAAGTAACACTTTTCAGGGAGTAATAAGTAAGTGTCACTTACTCCCTGAAAAGTAACACTTTTCAGCAAGTAAGTGACACAGCGAAAACCAGGTGACCGACCCTTGCACATGCCTGGATGACACCGATAGCATGATACACACCTCACATGTATATGACCCATGTTTAGGGCACAAATGCTAATCGACGTTAACTGAGAGGGACCGACTACACCTCAGCTTGGAGGTTCATGGCCTTTACAGGCAGCTGTGCTCGAGGGAGCGTCTGGGAACGGAAGGTTCGCACAGGCTCCTCCCGACTTTGCGTCGAAGTGTCCTTGAGCAAGACACTGAATTCCTAACTCACTGATTCTCATGTAACGTTAGGTCTGGGGACCACCAGGGGTCCAAATGGACCCTTACGGGTCTGTAACTCTGAGGAGTTACAGTACAGTTGCAGAGGAACCAAACGTTTGGATCCATTTGCACACTCAAGAGTTAAATGAAAACTGAGGATTTTAAAGTCAAGGACCCCCAAATTGATATGTATTTGGCCAAAGACCCCCATTCAAAAATGTTTGGTGCCATGGACCACCACGAAGTGACACGCTGTGAGCTTGTAGATCTGCTATTTTTGAATAGCCAACATATAAATGGATTAAGTGGTTAAAATGATTTTGATGCTATATACAGTATTAACTACTTTTGCTGGGAACCCCCTGGAACCCCCCCCCGTGAAAATTTAAAAGGTAAAAATAAATCACTGCATTAACTCTAGATAAGAGTTGTCTGACCTTGTACGAACGGTAGTTAGTTGCCAAACTGGGTGCAGGTGCTTTGAGTAGCAGCAGTTGGTGCCTAGCGGTACTAGCCTCCAGGTTTTGTTTGAAGTTGTGCAACGCCCCACATCCCATTTCGAACTCAAACATTCACCGCTGACACAACCACGTCCACACCCAACAGTTTTTAGGACTTTGACGCCCTGTGGCTTTGTTAAGAGTTTACTTTAGGCTTATAATTGTATTAATTAATTTAGTGTGGCACTTTGGCATATCTGTGTGGCCTCCCATTCTTGTACACCATCCAAATCACATATCAATTTATCATACAGTAGATAAAATACATAGGCTGATCATAATACAAAAGAAATCGAGTCACACCTACGCCGCACATCCGACTGATATGCCCATATATGGAGATCTCTGTATCTGTCAGTCCTTGTCCCTTTTATGCCCATATATGGAAATCCCTGATGTCATCAGTATATGCCCATATATGGGCATGCCCCCTTTTGTGCCCATATATGGAGCTGACTGATTTGTTTGCCGATGCCATGACGACACATTGAGGCTAGACAACACACTCCATATTTGGGCGTAGCTGCATTGGGAACTCCTTATATGGTTATGACTGAGTCATGGTGACATGACAATTTTAGGTCGTTTTGAGGGGGCCACTTCGTTAGTTTGACATTCTTAGGTGCATCTTTAGGTACGTACCTAGAAGGTCGTTTTGAGGGAGCCACTTCATTAGTTTGACGTTCTTAGGTGCATCTTCAGGTACAACACCAGTGTATCTCCATAAAACCTGAAACATCAACAGCACCAGGTTACTGTAAGCACTGGCTCTCAAACGTTTTCATGTGGGCCCCCAAACTGATGATGTATTTGGCCACACACCCACTTGAAAAGACTTTGTGCCAGGGACCCCCGGAAGAGAAGGGTTGTGTTTAAAAAAATTCATGTTTCAAACACTTAAGATTTTTCAAAAATGTTCGCAACGCGTCATGAAGTGACACGGTGTGAGCTTGTATATCTGCTATTTTTGAATAACCAACGCATAAAATATGGATAAAGGGGTTAAAATTATTGTGATGCTGTATAACAAATTTTAATGGGGACCCCCTGGAACCCCCCCCAAGGACCACTGGGGGTCCCCGGACCCCACTTTGAGAACCACTGCTGTAAAGCATGCAGTGTTTGGCCTTGTATCTTTTTTTTTTTCTTTCTTTCTTTCTTTTACATTTTTATGACCAACCAAGTTCAGGGTCAAAGTTCTGTGTCTCAGTTAGGCAGGATTAGGATAAACCTACAGGATTATGCTGACTGGACAAATCTCTCACAGCTTAAGCAGGAAAAGATTGCAGAAAGATTTATGAAAATGATCAGCTTTGTAAAATAAACAATTTGTGTTTCTGCAAACAAATGTCCCAAACAATTTTCTGTTTCAGTGTTGACAAGGAACTTAAATCAGTACTTGAATATACTCAATATAATATAATTGAACTGATTAAATGTTCCTGCAACCAATCAACCAGCACCTGTGGAACTGTGCGCACAGGTTACTTCATTTACTGTCCATAAACAGTAGCCTAGTATATTGTCGCTGTCGGGTGGAAACCTCATATGTCCAAAACTGTTACTTTTTCAGGATACAAATTCAAAACGCGTCGCGACAGATCTGCTACTTTAGATGCTTTTGTGTAACGCTGTAGTATGATCAAGTAGGGCGTTAATTTACGAAAACACGAAAAGTTAGAATATGGAGATAAGACGTTTCTGCCCGACAACAGCGCTATACAGCAGCCTATTATATTGTTGAGCGAGACGGTTTGCCTGGTGGAAGGCAATGATAGACGGTTTTGTTTGGATTTTCAGCAGTTATTTGCCTAGTAGTGTATGCAGGACCTAATCAAAAGTGGTCACCCCGAGACACAATTTAGAGGCATTCTGGAAAGGTGGAAAGTAACTAAGTACATTTACTCAAGTAATTACAATTCTGAGGATTTTTTTTACTATTTCCAGAGAAAATAGCAGATCTACAAGCTCTCAACTTGCGAGCTTGTAGATCAGCTATTTTTGATATTTTTGCACACCACCGTGTACAACAACAAAGTATAATACAGGGTTAAGTGGTTAATCAGACTAAAGGCCTTTGCAGACAGGGTGCGATTGGTCAATCTGTTTTTACCGCGACGCACAAATCGAACTGGGTTCGATTAAAAAAAAAACGCACCGCCGCAGCCACTTGCCGCACGGCAAATTCGGAGCCGGTGTGCATGAGGTCATAGAGAACCATGTGTTCTTTTAAAAAATGATATTGTCCGTTTTTTCCGTGCGAAAAATCTCACCCTGTCTGCAAAGGCCTTAATCGATTTAGTCGATTATAAAAAAAATATATATATCTACGAAAACCTTTGTAGCAAAAAAATACGTTTAAAAGATCCTTCTCGATTATTCGGTTATTGGTTCTTCTAAATATCGGTTTCGATATATTTTGGGTTAATTGCCCAACCCTAGTGTGAACGGCAACCCATCTCAACTGGATCTAGACATGAGCTGGATATTGTCTCTGTCAGGTGGAAAATGTTAATTTTCAGGATTCAAATTCAAAAGCATCAAAGGTAGCAGATCTACAAGCTCAAAACGTGTTGCCTAGCGTGGCGTTTCGCGCTTGTGGATCCGCTACTTTTGATGTAGGCTGCACCAACGTTCCTGATTTCGTGTATAGAGGCGCAGAGAGACTGCGCCTGATCCCATTGGTTCACCGATCTGTCCGTCTACCCCCGCCCCGTTAACACAACATTACGAGCGACGCCCACTGCACTCTGGTTGGTTGGGGAAATGAACACTTCCTCATACCGGGTACACCGACGCGCTGGTCCAGACTTTTATTTTTTAGCAAAACTAAACAATAAAAGCCTGGAGATCGAGGCTACTTTTGATGTGACACTGTAGTATGATCAAGTACGGCGTTAATTTACGAAAAAACACAAAAAGTTAGAATATGGAGATAGGAGGTTTCTGCCCGACAGCGACGATATAACACAATACAAAATGCAGGCCTTAGTGGGATCCTGTCTGTTCTTACTTCTTACCCTTTGAGGAATCTGTCTGAAGGCATCGAAGAACACTTTGGCCTTCTCCTCAGGCATTGAGGATATCATGGAGCCCAGAGTAAAGACAATAAAACCATGCTCTCCTGAGCCCTCCACAAATTCCTCAACGTCCTGCAGGGAGATGGGAAATGAGAGACCATTAATCTCGAGAGCCATTCATTACAATACATGTATGTAATGATTTCTTAACCCATTCAATCCGGGAACGCATCTACAAATGTCTTCTAAATAACAATTTTCTGATATGTTGCTAGTGGTGCTCAAACTTTTTCATGTCAAGGACCCCCAAAATTATTTCTATTTGGCCGCGGACCCCCATCTCAAAATATTTTGTTCCAGGGACCCCAGAAGCAAAGATTTGAGTTAAAAAAAAATTGCTATAAAAGTATTCAAAAATTTGCACAAATCTTCAAGATTTTTTCAAAAATAGAAGATCTACAAGCTCATAGCACGGCACTGAGTGCCGCGCTATGAGCTTGTATATCTGCTATTTTTGAATGGCCAAATACATCTAAAATGACACAGCTGCGTTCCTGGATTGGATGGGTTAAATGCTGTGGCAGTTTACTGCAGTTATGTTTTCAAAACACGTATTATATAAGATACACACACATACAGTATATAAAGCATCATTTTCAGACAAGTCACGTGGGATACTGGTGTTGACATGACTCTACTTCCATCAGTATTTTCAGAGACACTAACGTTGTGAAAGTAGGCTGAGTATTTGAAGTACATACTTGATTCAGTAAACATAGGCTGAGTATTTGAAGTACATACTTGATTCAGTAAACAAAGACTGAGTATTTGAAGTACATGCTTGATTCAGTAAACAAATACTGAGTATTTGAAGTACATAATTGATTCAGTAAACATAGGCTGAATATTTGAAGTACATGTTTGATTCAGTAAACATAAAAGTACATGTGCACCTATATCTGGCGTCCCCATTTTGGGCATGACATTGTAGGCGAAACCGTTCTTTCACACTCAAAAAAGAAGGGTTTTAAAAATATTATCAAGTTTGAATGAAAAAGTTAGAAAAATTTTGAACATGGGGCTTAAGTGTTTAATTTGTAGGATACGTGCAGCTGCTTGCAAACCTAACAAGGCTCCCAAAGTTCCTCTGTTTAACAATGGCCAGAGTCCAAGGGACTGCCTTTTCCTGGTTCAAATTTCACAGCCTGCACTGTGAGTGTTTCCAGAGGACAAGTCACAAGAGCAGTGGAAGCAACACCCACATTCACGTTGTTATCACACTGCAAGCTAACTCCCTACACACACACACACACACACACACACACACACACACACACACACACACACACACACACACACACACACACACACACACACACACACACACACACACACACACACACACACACACACACACACACACACACACACACACACACACACACACACACACACACACAGCTGCAGCCGCCCTGATAATCATTTCAACATTGGCATTTTGCCCTCGTGAAAAGTTGTCAATGCAACCTACTAGTTGGTGACGGAACATCGAGCTGCTATTCGTAAGATGAGGATGCATAATGATCTCTTGACCATAATATTCAGGCTAGGCTAGGTACTAGAACACTGAAAGAGAAGAATTGCAGAGTGCAACCTTTCTTGTGTATTGCCTAACAAATACATGTCGTTTTTGGTGTGCTCCCTGAGTTTGAATGTTAGTTTAAATGTTGCGCAGTCAGTCTCGCTGCAGAAAATATGGATATGTATTTGCGTGTGTGCTTGCTCGCATGCTCAAGTGAGAGTGTGAGTGTAAACATAGGTCTTTAAGCCAAAACTTGCATCATTCAAAAATGTTCTTTCACAACAAATGGACCATATGGTGAAGTTAGCTGGTGCATATTTTCAGCCATTTGTGACTGGACAGTTTTAGGGGATTGTTTATGCCTTGTTTATGGATTGTTTATGCCTGGGTTTGTCATTTGTAGTATGGAGCACACACATGGTTTGTCACTTAAGCCCTCTCTCATGGTAAGACAGTGTTGCACGGAAAATATAGTCGATCTACAAGCTCACAACGAGTCGCGATGTGCCGCATTGCAAGCTTGTAGATCAGCTTTTTTTTCCTTTTAATTTTTTTTACAATTTCTGATTCTTCATCTATAATGACATACAGTACACAAAAATGACGGACGCCAGGTTCTAAGTGGTATTAAGCACAGGCTCTTTACACACTCACAGCAGGCAGACGTTCCCTCCCGCCACAGTTGATGCCACCGATATGGACCATGTTTGGCATGATGGGTTTGGGCCATTCGAAGGTGAAGTCGTACCTGAGCAGCCAGATAGCGCCGTGACTTAATACGTCCTTGTAGGTCATGCCGTTGCCCAAATACCTGCCGGCCAGCTCGTCGAAGCTGGCGAACATGATGCGGCACAGGACCGACTCCAACATGTACATGAGAAAGTTCTTGACTCTTTGCGGGAAGTTCATCCTGTCCGTGTTTCCCGTGTGGAAGATGGGGATGTAGGAAGGCGGAGCGGGGCACTGGGCGGCCATCACGTCCAGGCCACAGGGGAGTCCCCGCAGGAAATAGACGGCCGGGATTTTGAAAGTCTCCGCCAGGATGGGACCGCAGGGGAGAAACGGATCCGTGAGCACGAGGTCGTAGTCCGCTTCCCGCATTCGGTCCATGAGCGGCTGGTTGTACAGCAGGCTCTCGCAGCCCACCACCTGAAGGCTGGTGAAGTTCATCAAGCGCTGCATGTTGACGAACACGTCCGTCAACCCCGCCGACTTCAGGAACGGGTTCAGGTTCTTGAGGGTGCTGTCCAGGTCCGCCTTGGTGTACGGCACCGAGAACTTCTCGGTCCTGTAGCTGGCCGAGTCCCCGATGAGCAAGCTGGTCTCGGGCACCAAGACCAGCACCTCGTGGTCCCTCTCGGCCAGCTCCTTCACCAGCAGTTTCATGCTGAGCCAGTGGCTCCCGTCCACGGGCATAACCAGCACCCTGCCCCCCTGAACGGGCCCCGGAGCGGAGCAGCAGCACAGCCAGGCCAGCAGGCCCACGGCAGGAGGAAACCACGGTGTCCTGCCCATTCCTTCTGTTGTCTCTGCAGACTGACTCTGCACTGTGTGAGCCCGAGCCTCAGCCTGCCTGTTCTGGTGGTTGTTGTGAGAGGGAAGATCTACTGGGAGGGTGCTGTTAAGAGGGGGCTGGACTTTGCAAGGCTGAAGTTGTACTATGGAAGCGTGTGTGTGTGTGTGTGTGTGTGTGTGTGTGTGTGTGTGTGTGTGTGTGTGTGTGTGTGTGTGTGTGTGTGTGTGTGTGTGTGTGTGTGTGTGTGTGTGTGTGTGTGTGTGTGTGTGTGTGTGTGTGTGTGTGTGTGTGTGTGTGTGCGTGCGCGCGCACATGTGTTTTCCTCCTACAGGAAGCCCAGTCTGCTGTTGGGTATTATATAACCCTGGGAGGTTAAATTGTATAGATTCCCTGTGGAGTTTGAAGTCGAATTTAGCGGTTAAGAGATTGGGGTCCAGTTAATCATTCTCTTACGTGCATTTCCATTTGTTCTTTGTGTTTTTTTTTATTTTTTGTGTTTTTTTTTTTATCTTACTCACACAGCATAGATTTGTTGTGTGTGCAAAATACATTATTTTCAAAACAAACTTATAGCAGACAAAAGCCCTTATACAAAAGGAAGAACATTTGCATTCATCACATTGAAGTTCCATAGCCACTATAGTAGTTGCTTCTGACTCCTTATACTAAAGGGGTCAAGCATTGTCTTTTTGCAGTCAATCAACGCTGACATTTAGGTGCTATAAGGCTTATAGCACCTAAAAGTCAGCAGTGACTGACTGCTAAGAAAATGCATTTAACTACTTAAAGTTTGAAACGTAGCTGTATTTGAAGGAATAAAGCCATTCACTAAAGTTCCATTTCGATGACACCTGCGCTGCTCCTTGTTCGTTGTGTGTTGCATGCGGGGAAACATGATATGAAGCTCATTGTAAATCCTGCAAGTCATGTTGGCCACGCACGCCATTTCATGCACAATCTGGCCCATTATCTCTGGTCCCTCCCCTCCCAGTCAACAACAGCACAACACTCACACATACTGTAGCGTAATTGCGTGCTACCGCATGTGCCCTCTTACCCAAATTCTCCCTCTATTTATCTTTCACTCCTCTCTCTTTTCTCTCTCACGCAAACACTCACACATACTGTAGCGTAATTGCGTGCTACCGCATGTGCCCTCTTACCCAGATTCTCCTTCTATTTATCTTTCACTCCTCTCTCTTTTCTCTCTCACGCAAACACACACACCTACACCCTCTTCAAAAGCATGAAGTGGCGTGCGAAGACAGCTGTTTGGTGGAAGCAAACACCCACACACAGCACTCGCTGTGGGAGATAACATCAGATTTACGATATCCTTCGTGGAATTTCACCCATAGTTACATGTGCACCTCAGGCATAAGCCCCTACAAGACTAATTAAATAGGAAAGCTTAAACGCCTCAAAACAGTATTGATACTTTGGTGCAGGGGGGTCGGCAAGTAAGTTTGGCCTCGGGGCCAAATTGTTTTCTAAGTCACCAGATAGTGGGCCAGAGCATAATCAAATGGCTAATTTCAGAAACTTGCAACAGACCATCTTTTATAATAACGCATATTATTTGATGTAAAAGTTAATAAATAAAGATTTGTGGTATAGATGCATACCGATTGAACCGTAATCAAATGTATAACAGGTGCTAATAGAAATGCTTCGGTAATAATTTTTGTGCAGGCCACATCCTTGAATGTTGCACGAGGACGTTTAGTTCATAAAGTAAAAACAAAAAGAAAAATAACTTTATCTGGATAGAGACAGTCATATCCCTTTCAAACAGAGATACAGTAAACACGCTTTTTCATAGCTTGAGGGCTCTTCTTAGATATGGAGAGGAAGTCTGAAACACCTGCCTGTCATTCACGTCTCTCAACATGGACAAAAGCATTCTTCAGGTGGGGGTGGATTTGGACATTATACCCTACAGTCAGACAGTCAGATATTGTAAATTGATTACAATATAATTTGCCGGGCCAGATATTATCGCTGGTGGGGCAATTCTGGACGAAATACTTTTCTAGGACATTTTTATGCAGCCCACACGGCACAGATGCCTAACAAATTTAAGTAAAAACCAACAAAGTCTCTTAATAAAATGTGATGGGAAATCACAAACTACCAGAGCAGCTTCTGTGGTACCGTGGCATAGATTGTACAAGTCTCTGGAACTGAACTCTACATTTCCTAATTTGGTTTTGATAACCAGTCCAACATCTGGTCACAGCATATCGCTGTTGTCAGGCAGAAACCCTGCATCTCCATACTTGTTTTTGTAAATGAATGCCTTACATTGTTGTACGATAGTGTCATGCAAAAGTAGCAAAAGAAGCAGATCTACAAGATCACAACATGTCTCATTGCAAAGCATTGTGAGTTTGTAGATCTGCTATTTTTTTTTTTATGTTTTAAAGTGAAAGACAAGTGGTTAAGTGTGCCTGTCGGGTTTATAAATATTTAACCAATGAAAAGTATAAACAAGAGCTTGTGACTAAATAACTACTACTACTACTACTAATAATTTGGTCTGCACTCCTTTGCGGTATACTGTATGTCACTGTATATTTACATATACAGTGAAATATGGTATCTGCATTTAACCCATCCTAAGTATCAGGAGCAGTGGGCGCTACATGGGCAGCGCCTCGGGGAGAAGATAGGGTTAACGTGTCTCGCTCAGGGACACCCTGCTCTTAGGGGACAAGTGGACCCAAACGATGCCCGGACAATGCCCCCTACAACACAACAGACCCACCGGACCCCCTCAGAGTCGGATTCAGGCATTCAGGCCTGTACAGTTCTTCTCTTGTAGCTCTTTTTATTCATGTGAATAAAAAGAACCAAGTGAACCGTGCCGTGCAGCATATTTCACAGGTTCTGTTTTTCTTTTCCCCCAATACGCTACCGCTGTGCTACAGATAAGGTTTTCAAAACCTAATTCGGGCCTTGCTCAGGAGGTGGTACTAACCCTGAACTCAGAACTTAATTAATAATAATAATGATAATACATTTTATTTATAACGCACTTTACATTTTTGCAAGACTCAAAGTGCTACAGGGTTTGAAAACATGGCATAAAACAAATGAAAAATTAGGTAATTGTTGATAAATACATTCTAGAACAGCTAAAATAGAAGATCTACAAGCAAGACCCTACACCCAACTGACCATCCCTGCTCCACACCAAACATTCTTGCCGAAAACTGACCCTCAACATGGAATCCCCTCGGGGTTGCATGCCGAGCCCTCTCCTCCCAGTACAGCCTCAGGCATGCAGGCCTCAAATCCTCAGCATGTTCTACAGAAGCACCATCAAGAGCGTCCTGAGGAGCTGCGTCACTGCCTGGTATGGGAACTGCACCACAGAGGGGTGCTGTATCGTGTGGATGGCTCACCAAACTGTCGATTCGTCAGAGGTGAGCTTCCCTCCGCTTAGCGCATTAGATAGTAGACTGACCTATATAGACGGGTTCTCTCAACACACGCACACGTAACGCAAGAACTATAGAACCATAGAAAGAGACTCATTAGGAGACTGTCAGGAGGAGAGATACTGTCTGTGTGGCCTCGTGCAGCAATGACACACAGTCGTGGTTCCATGTTTGTTTACATATGTGTCATGGGTGCACATTGTAAACAACTTAGCAGTGGAATGCAGCCAGAGGTCTCCAGGGGGCAAGAGCCAATTCAGTGGCTACACCCAAAGTGAGTTTGAAAACATGACCAACGACAAAAAAAATTACAACAATGTGCCAACACAGCAGCAACATTTGTGAACTGTTGTGATAAAAGGAGGTTAGCCAATGTGTTTCCTGCACTATCTGTACAGAGTGGACCTCTGACATAGACCTACTGCACATACTGTATAAACGGAGCTGCTACCTTTAAACACATTTGAAATCTGAGGCTTTTTGTATACTATTTGAAACAGTTTTGGGGAAAATGCTGCTAATTGTCCCAAAAGTGATCTTGAAAGATTTATGCTATTTGTTTAAAAACAAATAGCTTTATACCCTTAGCAACATGTATACAATGTCGCAATGTGACATAGCTCTGTTTAACACAATGCTGTACCCCCCTCCAACTGTACATATTTTTTTCTTTAATTGTTTTATTAAGTTTTGACACTTGCTTTGGCAATGTAAACTTTTTCTCATGCCAATAAAGCTCCCAGTGGTGTAAAGTAACTAAGAACATGTACTCAAGTATTGTACTTGAGTACAATACTTGAGTTCAAATTTTCAATAGTTTAACTTTTACTTTTCAAAATATTTGTATACATTTTGAAAACTTTAAATGGGACATTTCTGCATAATGAGTACTTTTACTTTGGTACTTTTAAGTATATTTTGATGCCAATACTTTTGTACTCTTACTCAAGTACATTTTGAACACCGGACTCTTACTTGTAAGGGCGCGCCCCCACCAAGAGTTGGCTGGCCGCTGATTGCAGAATCTGCCAATGCATTGTCAATGCAAATGCGTGGATTCCTGGTCTTGCAGATTTTTTCCAAGAATCCACGCATTTGCATTGACAATGCATTGGCAGATTCTGCAATCAGCGGCCAGCCAACTCTTGGTGGGGGCACGCCCTAACAGAGTATTTCTACATTGTGGTATTGATACTTTTACTTACTAGTAAAACATGTCAGTACTTCTTCCACCACTGTTAGAATGGCTGATCTAATGCAGGGTTTGGAATTCTGAGTCATTTTTCTTTTTTTTTACCATGTTGTGTAAACAAGCAGTGGCATTTTGTCATGACAATGACACAAAGCCAGGGTTTTGTCACGGCTCCCTGGTTTAGACACTTGGGTGTTCTACCCAGAAGGTTCCAGTTCCAGGGTGTTGTCTTCTCCCAAAGACCAATGTGGCTTTATTGTATAATATTGTTGAATCTTATGCAGTGTCTGAGTGGTGGAAAAAGTGCTCAAATGTTTTACTAGAAGTATCAATACTGCAATGTAGAAATACTCTGTTACAAGTAAAAGTCCGGCATTCAAAATTTACTTGAGCAAAAGTACAAAAGTATTGGTATCAAAATATACTTAAAGTAGCCTACCAAAAGCAAAAGTACTAAAATGTTTGAAAATAACAGATCTACAAGGTCACAACGTGAGCTTGTAGATCGGCTATTTTCAAATAGCCTAGGTATAAAATAGGGCTAAAGTGGTCAATGTATGTTTTATAATGTAATAATTTATATCTACAAAGTAACTAGTAACTAAAGTTTTCAAATAATTGTAGTGGAGTAAAAGTACAATATTTGCCTCTGAGATGTAGTAGAAGTAGAAGTATAGACAATTGGAAATACTCCAGTAAAGTAAAAGTACCTAAACATTGTACTTAAGTACAGTACTTGAGTAAATGTACTTACTTTACACCACTGATCTTATGTGATATAATTTAAACACATTAAATACAGTAGGTGCAATCTATAGCTAAAATAGCAGAGCTGCAGTCTCAATGCGTCGCAATGTGACACATTAGTGTTTCAATTCCAATGTTGTACGTGCTATGCTTTTGTTTCATCACTTCACATTTTCACTTGTTTATCCTGAGTTCTCTCTCACCGGATTGGATGAAATTGCTATCCCGACCTGAAAAGGTATTTTATGTTTACTTAAGAGTTTGAGAGACCTCCTTATTAAATAAACACTCTGCATTGAACAAACACTCTATAGCAGCTGTGGTCTAAAGGTTAGAGGAGTGCGCTCGCTTGTGGCAGAAATGGTTCCTGGTTCGATCCCCAGACTGGCAGGAAAGACATCTGGGTGTAGAACTGAATTAACAACACTCACCCCTCCCTCAACACTGTTGAAGTGCCCTTGGGCAAGGCACTGAACCCCCAACTGGTCCAGTGGAGCTGCTCAGTGGCCACAGCAGTATTATAGGGCTGTGGTTGGTTGTACTGGCCAGCTCCCAGGTGTGAATGTGTGTCACTGTGATTGTGAAGCAGGGCGTTGCTGAAAAAGAGCATTTATGCTCAGCGTACCTACCCTGGATAAATAAAGGATATAAAAAAAAACACGATTACTATCAGGATATAGAGCTATGTAACATTTTGTTGTACTTTTGTTGTGTTTTATGCAGGGGTCCGGTCCCCAACTAAATTAGTTAATGTAGCAACACAATAATTTATTTATTCTTTATTCATGTATATGTTGGCTCTTAAAATATAATAAATAAAAATAGCAGATCTACAAGCTCACAGGAGTTTTATTATGCAAATATTTTACAAAGGGTTTAGGGAAATATTGGCAGCCAATTGTCCCCTTTAAAGTAGACGCAGCAATGCCAACAGAAACAATAAACATAGCTGAGTGATATTTGATTGGTTATATAGGTTACTCACTTTTTGAAGATCTTTGATTGGGTTATCAGCTGCACTGATATTTATTGATTTATTTATAGACGTCGAGGTGTGTTCCAGCCTAGCCTATTGCAGGGTAAGGTTTGGCCAGGTTAATGTTTGGTTAGTTAGCCTATTAATCCAACAGATAGGCCTACGAGCAAGAAAAAAACCAATCTCCTCACAAGGCTCCTGGGTGCAGTGGGACCGGTGTGTACACACTCACACACGTGAATGCCCTACCAATAGGAGTAAAGGAGTGTAAAACCCTACTCACTTTCAAAACTGCCCTAAAGATACACCTTCAGGAGGCTGCAATTCGAAAATGGCCCCTGTCTAAGTCTTAACCTACCCCCCCTACCCCCCCCCCCCCCCCTCCTTCATTTTCCTCTTTTGTATATATATTTTTTCTCTCTTCATACCAGTAACCTGAAAGCTGATTGTATGACATTCTGTATAGTAGTGTGTATATCTGTCTGTCTCTTATATGTCATCATGATTTGTGTGCATGGGGTTCTCATCTTAAACAAGCTGCGTGCTTAATGAGATTTCCAGTTTAGTAGACCTTGTATTGTGAATTTGTACTTCCATGTACTGTTATGTACTGTTCTCATGTCTTACTAAATAAAGTACATCAATCAACCCACGTTAACACACACACACACACACACACACACACACACACACACACACACACACACACACACACACAATTCAATTTTCAATTCAAAGGGCTTTATTGGCATGAGAAAACATACGTTTACATTGCCAAAGCAGAAAGCATAATACAACAATACAGCAATACAATCAAAAAAAAAAATGTACATTTGAAAGTCAGAATCTTCAATAGATCAATTTCTATGTACCAAGATCACTGGGTGCAGGTATAGTGCCGGAATATACCCAATGATTAGTCTTTAGGGTGGTTGTGTTCCGTTTGATATCCTTTTCCTATCACACACACACACACACACACACACACACACACACACACACACACACACACACACACACACACACACACACACACACACACTTGTGAAATTAGCGTCGAGGTTGTCAGGTGATTTCACGCTACGTGCGGTGCCTGTCGTTGCAGCAAATAACCACTAGAGGTCGTGCTGTACATTTGGAGTGGCTATATCAACAAACAGCATTGTGTGACTCACTGTGTCAGAACAATTTAGACTACAGTTTAAAACGAAATACACTCAAAATGTTTGAAAGTTTTCGCCTATAATGACATGCCCGAAGTGGTACACAAGTTTAAGCACTGTTCTACTGTAAAAGAAAAAAGGGGAAAAAAATAATACCCAATATATTTTCCCATGAGGAAATTCCACTAGGGTTGTGTGTGATACAACTGTCTGGAAGTCAATTACAGTGCGTGAAGCATGAGTGGCCATAAGGGACTCCTGCTGTGTTAAAATATTTGCATAATGCAAATATTATACAAATATTCATTTCCATAAAATAGTACATTCCCACTAGTAGGCCTATCCCATTGGTTCTCAAAGTGGGGTCTGGGGACCCCCAGGGGTCATTGAGGGGGTTCCAGGGGTCCCATTGCACAAAGGTTGCCTAGTTAATCATTTTAACCACTTTATCCATTTATATATTGGCTATTCAAAAATAGCACATCTACAAGCTCACAGCATGCTACGCTAGCTGCTGATTTATTTATTTTCTTCTGGGGGTCCCTGGCACAAAACATTTTCAGATGGGGGTCCTCGGCCAAATAAATATCAATTTGGGGGTCCTTGACACAAAATAAGTTTGAGAACCACTGCAATATCCTCAACTTCTGAAAGCGTTTCAAGCATTTAGTGTCATGCTGTGAATGTGATCAAATCAAGTGCTGGCTGAATAGGCCTAGATATTAGTTTTCTGTGCAAAAAGTACCTTTGTCATTTTGACCACATGGTGGCGCAAGACGCTCATCCATTTCAATGAGAACCAGCATGTCCTCAACAGCCATTCAGTCATTCGTTCCTTAATGTCATTGTACTAACAATGCAAAATGCGTTGACCTTCTCTGTCTGTCTGTCTGTCTGTCTGTCTGTCTGTCTGTCTGTCTGTCTGTCTGTCTGTCTGTCTGTCTGTCTGTCTGTCTGTCTGAGCAGTGAAGCATTGACGCTGCCTGGTGTGACATTATACAAATGAATTAGCAGTGGTGGGAAAATAGCAGATCTACAAGCTCACGCTTGTAGATCGGCTATTTTCAAATGGCCGAAATGTAGCCTATAGGGCTGAAGTGGTTACTGTATGTTTCGTTATAATATATTCAAAATCTTCAATGTAACTAGACTATATAAACTAACTATAGTTTTCAAATAATTGTAGTGAAGTAAAAAGTACAATATTTGCCTCTGATATATGTAGTGGAAGTGGAGTAGAAGTAAAAGTACTTGAGTAAATGTACTTAGTTACTTTACACCACTGTGAATAAGAATGACATGACTGACTTGTCATTTTTAGCCTACATTAAAATCTAGTCTCTAAGTATGTTTGGAGGCGTGATTCTGTCTGTTATTATGAGCATTTAATCACATTATTGCTCTTATTGCTCCATCATCTCTTTGAACATAATAGCCTAATTAACGCCCACAAAAACAACATGATCTCCAGTTCCCCCATGCTGAGAGTGGCAATTCATTGGCCAGTGGTGTAAAAAACAACTGAGTACATTTACTCTTAGTAGCCTACTGTACTTAAGTACAAATTTTAGGTTATTTTACTTTACTGGAGTATTTCCAATTTTCAATACTTTTACTTTTACTCCACTGTTTTCAATATGGTTAACCGTTAAAGTAATTTTGATGCTATTACACATTTTGCTGGGGACCCTCTGGAGTGCCCTCAAGGACCACTAGGAGGTCACCGGACCCCACTTTTGAGAACCACTACATTCTAAAGTGAAGTGTTAGTTCGAGTACTTTTACTTTTACTCCACTACATCTCAGAGGCAACTCCACTACAATTATTTGAAAACTTTAGTTACTAGTTACTTTGTAGATTTGAAATCTTTTTTTTTACAAAACATACATTAAACTTTGGCCATTTGAAAATAGCAGATCTACAAGCTCACAATGCCTAGCATGGCATTGTGAGCTTGTAGATTTTCAAAAGATTTCAAAATGATACCTTCTGAAAAGGGACATTTTTTATACCAATACTTTTTGAACTTTTACTCAAGTAAAAAAATTTAGTACTTTTTCCACCACTGCGCAGCGCAGCGCGCCGACCTTGGAGTCTCCAGACGCAGCGCAGGAGGAGGATGACGTTCCAGCTGAAGAGACTCACAACCAGCAGCACTTAGAACCAGAGAGAGAGGAGGCGAGAGGACCGCGTTCTACCGAGGCTACCCTCGTTACTATAAACGGCTCAATGCGGACGGAGGCTTTCATCAGATGATGACATCTTTTTACACTTTGTTTGTTTAGTTGTCGAGTCTTTAGTGTTGATTATAATGGCGTTGTTTGGGATTAAGTAAAGCACTCCCCCCTAAAAAACTGTTTTTGACTGGACTATTAGACGCGCAACTCGCGAGCACCGTTTCAAATCGACAAAAAGAGAAACCCGTTAGTTGTTGCATTGAAATTTAACTGCAAAACAACACGTAGGTGTCTATTTTTTTGTACTTTTTTTTGTTTGTACAGAAAGCTACTTTAAGAGAGACACGTTATTTGCATTGACATTTAATTCCCCCCCAAAAACAAAACACACTTAGGTGTATTTTTTTTTGCTAAGGGGGTTAGGTTGACTTTGAAGAGCAGAACTTTAGGGGATGGAGGGATACCTCTGGGAGGATTAGAACATCATCTGTGAATGAATGGAAGAGGATGGTTCCACCTGCCATTGAGTGAGGTTAATATTGCCTTTGGAGGAAGGTAAGAAAAAGTTGTTTATATACCACTGCTCAAATGCATTTACATATCTTACATTAAGATGCACAAACTGCAACATTCTTTTTTGTTTTTACTTTTAATTCCAAATGTCTCTGTTCTCCTCCTCTCTCCTCTCCCAGGTGATCACAGCATAATGTCTCTCCCTCAACCTTCCAAAGAGGATTTAAGCACCGCTCATCTTGAATAAAACCCAGAAAGTCATCCTCATCCAACATGAGAACACTGCAAACGCTCCTGTTTCTTTGTGTCCTGCACCAGGTGAGGTGGTGGCCAATTTTATATGACAAGTGATTTATATTATGATCGGAGAGCAGCATTCAGGTGCTGCTGGCATATTATATAGGCTACATATATTATTTTATTTCCCCTTATTGTTGGCTTGAAGCTGCGGAGAAGGCTTTGCAGTTTTCCCAGCAGGTGTATAATTATTATTCATTATTCATTATGTACCTATTAACCTGTCTAAAAATGATTTATTATATTATCATAGTCTTCGCAATAAATGTCATTAACACTGCAGTTTAACAATTACGTCTTCACAAGTGTAAATTCACATTTAGACTAGGCTTGACATTAATTGACAGTCTGTCTTGTTTATTTATATTTCGATGCTTAGCCAGTTGTTTTAAACATGTTATGTTATTTAGTTGAAGTGTTGGCAATTTTCTAAAACACTATCATAATAAAAACAAGTGGCTAGTTAGTAGTTACTAATTTAAAATAAGTAAAATAAATGTGTGTGTGTGTGTGTATATAATATATATATATATATATATATATATATATATATATATATATATATATATATATATATATATATATATATATATATATATATATATATATATATATGTGTGTGTGTGTGTGTCCATGCGTGTATGTTTCAGTTTAATAACTGTATTTTGGTGACCTGTTATAGAAATGTCAATACCAATTTTGTTAACTGGGATTCCAAATTTGCAGGGCTGTGATGTTGGCACATGGCCAACAATTAGGCTATATGTGTTATATATTGTTGAATAATATTCAGCAATATGCATAAACTCTTATGTTCCTTATACTCACGAAGCATTCAACTATGTTTATCTTTTTTTGCCACTGTAAGGCTTTCTTGAGAAACTGTACAATTCGTAAAACAGTAAATGTTGTACCGAAATCCAAACGGATTACCTTATTCCAATTAAGGGTTATTTGTCATTCATCACACTTATAATTACACTGCGTCGTTAAGCATTCCGTATTATTCTAAAAAATTTAAATGTAGTTAAATAATAGTTCAGAAAATCCCCCACTGCTAAGATTTCGCAGGGTTTTCATTTTAGCCAACTCTTGAGGAGTTATTATTCCTTTCTATTCTTATATCGTCTCTGTCGGGTGGACAAAGCTGTTACCTTTCAGGATTCAAATCCCCAAAATAGCAAAAGCAGCAGATCTACAAGCTCAAAACGCATCGTGTCGCGCCGCGTTTCGAGCTTGCAGATTTGCTACTTTTGATGCATTTGTGTGACGGTGTAGTATGATCAAGTAGGTATATGTCAGACTGCAGTCTGGCACCGTATGTTGGACGGCAGCCTCTGTCATTTAACACCTGATTTATATGTATCACACCGAAAATAGCCGATCTACACAGCTCACGGCGTTGTGAGCTTGTAGATCAGCTATTATCAGTGTGAGACAATGCAGCAACCAAGTATGAATCCCTGCTTTATAGAATCATCATTCGTGACCAGGCCAGCAGTATTATTATTATCCGCTTTCACAAATCACTTCATCATGTGGCCATTTGTGGTCAATGGCAATCAATGCACTTGTGCAGGTTTGACCCTCTTGGTTTGAACCTCAGGCTTTTGATGTTCGAATTGTCTTTGCTGTAATGAGATAGGTCTGGGTCAACGACAAGCGGGGGCCAAAGAAAATGACAGTCAAGTGCGATGCGCGGTCGTGAGGAATCACATGCCACAAAAGCTGTTTCCAAAGCTCTCGAGTCTGTATTTACACGAGACAAACGTATACAATATGACTGAATCATAAATCCACGCTTAGCCATGGGAAATTATTTTGTATTTACCGGAGATTGCTCGTCTTAAGCTGTTGGGTGAAAGCCCCGTTGTGGCCTTTAATGCTGTTTTCATTGCGTGACTAAGCTCTCCAAAGAAAGATCACGCGATTTAGGGACATACTAAAAAAAGGTTTTAATGTTCATTTCTTTCCCCAGCAAAGGCTGCAGATAGCTAGATACTGTGTCCCGCATCGGGTAGCTGAATACAGCGAACACTTTATCGGCCTCAGTGCTTTATTGAGTTTAGCAATGCCCCGAACCCGAACCAGAAAATGATTGAATACGTTTTTTTCCCCCATCAACGCCATCCTCAGCGAGGTGCCTGTTTAAAGATAGCCTTGAGGTGTGCCGACGCTATAGCCACAGACCGTGCTGTCTGTCTGGTCTGGGCTGAGGTTGTAATGGGCCTCGTGCCTTTGGGAATTCTTCTCCCTCCAGAGAGACTGGAGCCTGGCTCCCCGGAGTGTCTTCCTTCACACGCCTCAGTACACCCCCCCCCCCCTCCCCTCCCAGCGGAACCCACTGCTGGCTGCCGGGGACATATTGGCCCTTATTAAATACCACCCTATGTCACGGATGTTGGCAGATGCTTCAGCAGCGAGCCAACGCTCACGCACGCACACATGCACACACCCACGCACGCGCGCAAAACATGCATCGTACAGTGAGAAAGAAGTGTGGCCACGGCATCCATCTGTGTGCCGTGTACCCCGGGGACAGATAAGAGGGTCAAAGCTTCGCTATGAGAATCCATTCTTCCTTATGACATCTTCTGCAGTCTCAACCTCCGAGGAGTGACAGCGGAACAATGTAGATGAGGACAAAACCTACTTGAGCTTTTTGCTCTCTGCCATCATCCCCACCCCCCTCCCCCCCTCCCCACCACCACCACTCTGCTGGCTTTCATTCTGCAGATTTTTAAGGCAGAGAGAGGGAAGTGGGGTGGAATCTGTGTGTTTGTGCAAAAGAAAAATCCTGAGTGTGTTAGTTTAAACGTGGAGAGAGTGTTTCGCAACACCGCTCTGGATTAGCGTGGCGAGGAGACGATGACAAAGTCTATTAGGCCTCTGTGTCTGTCTGACTGACTGGCTGCTAGGGAAGCGCCGCTGTTTGGTAATATTATGTCACAACAAAGCGTCCATGAATGGGCCCGTGTCAAGAGGATCAGTGCTAGCATAGAAATGCATAGCGTGCAGTGTTGCCAAGTCTGCTCATTAGAAGCGACTAGCTTTGGGCTTGTTGTTCTGTAAAGTCACATGTAAATATTGGTTAGTTGCGGGTTGTGGTTTGTTTCTAAAGTGTAGTTGATTATTTGGGCTTGTTGTCTAATGTTGTTTAAACCAGTGGTTCTCAAATTTTCACATCAAAGACCCCAAAATTGATATGTATTTGCCCCCCCACCTAAAAGCATGTTGTGACCCCTGTACCAGATTTGTGTTGTTAAAAATGTGTTTTTAAAAATGAAAATTCAAAATGTTTCACTTTTTTTCAAGATTTGTTTTGAAAATAGCAGATCTACAAGCTCACAACGCATCGCGATGAGCTTGTAGATCGGCTATTTTCAAATATCCAATTGTGGCCAATTAGTCACTTCTTTTGGGTTTGTTTTCATAGACCTAGTTGCTTATTTCTCTTGCAAAATCTGGCTAATCTTATTGCGTGTCTCCCTTTCTTTGTTAGCATATAGCGCAAAAAGGCCCAGCACATGGCCAATGATATGTGAACATAAGGGCGTGATGCATGAAAGTGACATGGTTCCGGCTGTGCATGAGCGAGCAGGAGAAGACATCTTGTCTCTTTGTCTGCGGGCTCTACACCAATTAGAGTCCGTCCTACAACGTGAACAGGCATCACATTTAACCACTTTAACCCTACTACTATAGTATATACTTCACCGTACTACGAATAGCAAAACAAATAGCCAATCTATAAGCTTGCAACATATCATGATGCCACGTGCTGCGAGCTTGTAGATCTGCTATTTTCACTGTTATAGATAATTTCTTTTTGGTCCATTTTTGCCTATATAATGACATGTCCAAAATAGGTACGCCATGCAGTGTTGAAAGTGGTTAAACAGATTTATTTCATTTCAATGTTTCATTCGAAATGTTTGCCCTGGAAATTCTATAGAATGACAATATCAGAAATAGATTGTTACTGTTAAGTAACTGTGCAGTTTAGTATTCTCGTAGGTTAATAATCTACCAGAGCCTTTTTTTATCCCATAAATCTTTTTGAAGACTGAAGCCCAATTTAGACTTTGTTGTATGACAGCGTTGCAGCCCGAAAATCGCCGATCTATAAGCTCACAATGTGTCGCGTCCACGACGCGTTGTGAGCTTATAGATCTGCTATTTTCGGTCGACGACGCCATCCTACGACGACGGAGCATGTAACTTAGGCATGAGACGGCGCAGCTCGATTCAAAGTCGGAAAAAGTGGTTATTTTTTTTTCTCCACATGTTTATCCCCGTCTCCCTAACAAAACACAGAGTCTGCATCAATTCCCTCTCTCTCCAAGGGCCCCTTCACCCTCTTTTCCCCTTCTTCCTCACGCTCAATTAGGTCTGAGTTCATTATTTATTTATTGTATATTTAAAGGCAACCGACACCGGGCGGGACGACGTGTAATAAAATGTACAGTGGTGGTTGTGGGGATTAGCAGGATGCCTCTTTAATCTCGACGCCTCTGATAATACGGCATGGGCTGATTGATTAGTTTTTCAGGAAGCTTATGTCAGAAAAACCTAATCCGTCTTTGGATTGTGCCACAGCCTTGTAAGGTTTTTTTTTTTTTCTCCCCTCTCCTCCGTTGCTCCGCCACTTTATCATGGCGGCGAATTACAGAGCTGCTGGGCTGTGATAAGGTCCTCGTTCTCTTTCAGAGCACCCCCACCCCACACCCGCCCATCCCATCCTATCCCCCCCCCCCTCCCCAAGCCCCCCACACAAACCCCCTCCCTCCCTATCCCTCTGGACAATAAGAAAAAAAGGGGAAAAAAGAGAAAAGAATCAGTGTTTATATTCTTCACACCCCTGGCGCAATGGTCCTGCTCCTCACACCCCTCTCTCAGGATTTGCCTTGTAAAAGAGAGAGAGAGAGAGAGAGAGAGAGAGAGAGAGAGAGAGAGAGAGAGAGGGGGGAGGGGCAGGGAGGGGCAGGGAGGGGGGGGAAGAGAGTGAGAGTCTTCAGTACTTTCAACCTGGCAGCCCTGTTTTTGGGGCGAATGTGTTTTAGGCGAAAATGTCAAATTTCTTTCCAGAAAATGCAAAAGAAAATGTAACCCAATAAGACCTGAGGCCGATTTTACAAATGCCTTCCAAATCAGCAGTTCTCACACTTTCGAGATTTTTCGAAAATGTTCAAAAACAGCAGATGTACAAGCTCGCAGCACGGCACAACGTGACGCGCTGTGAGCTTGTAGATCTGCTGTATTTGAATAGCCAACACTCAAATCTAAAATGACACAGATGCTTTCCCGGTTTTGCAAAAATAGCAGATCTACAAGCTCACATTGCATCACACACACCGATTTTTTAGGCCGTTTTTGCTATCACTATTCATCATCGTACGACAAAGTATATATACTGTATGGCTTATGTGGTTAAAATCTCTAAAATCTCTTTATAAATAAATAAATACCAGTGAAATTTATAGGGAAGAAGAAGACCAAAGAAGGTCTCTGAAGGGACTGTGGCATTCAGGCTGGCAGACTGTTAGAAAACATCTGTGCGTGGGTATTGATTAAACACGGATCGACTGATGCCTGCATGTGTGTATTAGACCAGGTGGACACGGGACACGGCGTCCGTCCAGGGAATCATTTTGGAGCTTTACCATCCCCGCCGATGTGTATCGGCGACTCATATTGGGGTCACAGTCTCTCTAGCCAGAAGGCTCGACGTGGTAATCCCTCATAAACAAAAACCGTCTGTGACATTTGCAGTTCTCAGCCCATATGTTTGGTCTCCTCGGCCCGCTGAACCAAAGGTTGGCCATTTCCCTGCTGGAGAAATCCTCCACAGCCCGCATGGCTTTCCGTCCGCCTTGAGCGACAGTAACCACACCACACCACCACGGGCCCGGTATTGACAAGGACCGCAACGACCTACCAATATCACGTCTTCGGTTCATCAGTCATAATTCTGCATGCTCTGGCAATAAATCCATTGATACGTTTCAGCTGTTGAAATGAAGAGCAAGAGGAGGTCCGCGTGATTGATAGGCCCTCTTGCGATTGGCAATATGGCGACCGTATTGACAACGATGACCCCTGATAGAACGTCTTGCAGCAGGAGAGGCCGTCAAAGCCTGCAATGCTGTACTTCTCCGAGTTCCTCTGATAATAGTTAAACCAATAGGGCATAGCTGTGGCGGCCATTTGGTGGTGCCACAGATAGAAAGCCCATTTGTTTTTCCCATAGAGATTTCTGGAAACCAAGCCACCCAGGCTCCTGGTGAATCATGACCATACAACATTTGATTCTGTGTAAAAACTATATTTGAAAACCGCAAAAAAAATAATGTTTTGACCCAGAATCAAATGTTTTATGGTCATGATTCACCAGGAGCCTGGATGGCTTGGTTCCAGGCTTAAAATTATTTATATAAATATTTTCGGAAACCTCTATGGGAAAGATGAATGGGGTTTCTATCTGTGGCACCACAAAATGGCAACCACTGCTACGCCCTATTGACCATAATATACTTCGTCATACAACAAATAGCAAAAACAGCACATTTTTGTTTTACTATTGTTGAAAACTTTTAAAACTTTTAAATCTTTGGAAATTGTTTAGACCTTTTTAGAAATCGTTAGACGTAGACATTTTTATTTATTTTTACAATTACTTTTTTCATCACCGATAAATGACCTGCCCAAAACAGGGATGCCAGGCTGAAAGTCGTTAATGCTCAACGATGATAGAGGCCATCAAAGCAACTGCAGTCTTGCAGTTCTCCGAGTTCCTCCCGCAATAGTTAATGCTTACGATGAACGAAAGTGCTGAGCTGTTCTGGTAGAGAGGGGGGGCGGGGGGGGGGGGGGGGGGTCTGTTCTGCTGGTCACACCTGCTCTGGCGCCAGGGACATTATGTTTAAATATGATGTTGAATTGGCCGCTTTTTGGTCCACGGCGATGAATTTTTATGGCAGACATGAAGCCCAAGGCACGGCGTTAGATCTAGAAGCTCCGCTGCCTTATGGCGGTGTCATTAACTCTCAGCAGGATCAGCGCCATCCTACACCCTCCTCAGCAGCGCCATGCAGGATGTCGTTGCTGTCGGATGGAAACCTTGTATGTCCAAAACGCTTACTTTTCAGATAATGGGGGAAAAGAACATGTGTTCCAATGGATCCAGTGTAGTTATAATTGAGTCACAAGCTCTTGTTAGTACTTTCCTTTGGTTCAATATTTATAAAAAAAACACCCACAGACACTTTCACAAAAATAAAATCTTAAATTGCAGATCTACAAGCTCACAACGTATCGCATCCCGACACGTTGTGTGCTTGTAGATCTTCCATTTTAGCAAATTTTTATGTGGCATTGTAGTATGACGAAGTAGGCTGTAGTAGGGTATACATAAAAAGTTGAAATATGGATATATGAGGTTTCTGCTCCTTTAGACCAGTGGTTCTCAAACCTTTTCGTGTCAAGGACCCCCAAATTGATGTATTTGGCCGCGGACCCCCATCAGAATTTATTTTCTGCCAGGGACCCCAAGGAGAGAAGATTTATTTTCCAAACATTTTCAATATTTTTCCAAAATGTTTTTGGCCATTTTTGAATGGCCAACATATAAATGGATACAGTGGTTAAAATGATTGCTTTAGAGTCCGCATCCCCTCACAGCATTACTCTGCTGAGCCCCCCCCCCACGCACGCACACACGCACGCACATGCACACACACACACACGCACACACACACACACACGCGCACACACACACTTAGTCAATGCTGCTAAAAACGAGTCATTAATTACTGGTAGTTTCTGTCTTTGTCCAACTCCTGTGTGTGTAGAACAGGGATTCTTAACCTGTTTTATAAGCTCTGAACCACCAGCATATTTTAAACAATCCTCAAGGACCACCCCAACCTTTCTCTCCCTATATAACTATATATGGGGGCGGCAGTGGCTCAGGGGTAGAGTGGCCGGGTAGAATGAACTGGAAAACCACAAGGTTCCCAGTTCGATCCCGGGCTGGGGCGCTCCCCTAGAGTTAGTGTCGAAGTGTCCTTGAGCAAGACGCTGAACCCCTAATTGCTCCCGATGAGCAGGTTGGTGCCTTGCATGGTTTCCTCCGCCATCGGTGTATGAATGTGTGTGTGAAAGGGTTAATGGCACAATCAATGTAAAGCGCTTCGGATAGAAGCGCTATATAAATGCACCATTTACCATTTATATATATATTCTAGTCTTTGGTATGAACACAAGGCCGCTGAGACAACTTCTCCTCGTGGCCAATCAAACTTGGCATAGCCTATGCTGTGAAGCGGTAATCACATGCGTTACAGTGTAAAACCTGGGGTCTGGCCTTGCATGATAATCAGGCTATCGATGGTTCAACAATGTCATACCTCCACTGCTCTATGTCTTTGACAAAGTTGGTATTTACCACCTGGAGTTAAAAAAAGGCAATCACATTTCCACGTTGAGAGCTTTGCAAAAGTGACCTTTTTTAATTAAAAATTGTATTGCGGTGCCTGTATGAGTCGCGATGTGACAGTTTTAGAATAAACATAATAAACATGCCTTCTGATTGTTCCCGGTGTTGTGCGTTCTCTCTCCTACACCTCTGAAGTGTGAGTTCTCCGTTTTACCATGTCTTTTTTAGCCCTAACCAAGTGCTGTCAGCTCCCTTCTGTCTTTGCATAATTATTTCTTGTGAAGTACCTGTTTTCAGAGCTGTTTCCAAGTAAAAGAAAACAACAGAAGTGATGCCTTTTCCCTCTCTCGATTCTTCTTGCAAAGGGCAGCTGTTTCTCCTAAATCAGTCAAGGTTCAATCTGCATAGAGAACAGAAACATTTTGCTCTGTCAAATTTAGCGTATCTGTCAGGGCGAGACGCACGTACAGGAACGAATCAAGGCACAAAACAGCCAAAACGTTTTTGAATTTATCTCCCCGTTTATACACAGTTCTGAGGTGAACAAAACGTGAAATTGAGGTTGTCAAGAAAAGAGAGAGAGAGAGAGAAATCGCTCTGCGAGAGAAACGTCAGGATTACACGTCTGAGATGAAAGCGAGAAAAAACTGAAAGCTGAACACTAAAAATGTGTGTGTGTGTGTGTGTGTGTTACGCGATAAAATACCACAGCTCATTTAACACCCAAGGAGTTCTACAGTACAAGCACTGTTTGCCATCATTTCTGCAGGCAGTGAAATGTACATTATTGGTCAAGAAAGTGATAATTAAGCACACGTGTGGTATATGTGATACAGTATTATCCACCTGAATCCCTCCTATCAGACCCGAGGAGGTGTGCTGCAGGTGTCGGGAGGCATGGTAGGAGTCAGTGCTTTGACCATGTAAGGGGATTACGAAAGTGATGATGCGTTAAAAGGTAACACCTGCCTGAAAGTGAAGTGTTCACGGCTTTACCGCTGTCAGATGTGGCAGCTGCTGAGATAACACAAGTATTCCAGATTACCTGACGGCTCTCGTCTCGTCCCTTCCCTTCGTCTCCTTCCTTTCCCTTCCCTTCGTCTCCTTCCCTTCCCTTCGCCTCCTCCCCTTCGCCTCCAAATTCCCTTCCCTTTGCCTCCTTCCCTTCCTTTCGCCCTCCTTCCCTTCTCTTCGCCTCCGTCTCTTCGCCTCCCCTCTCCTCCCCAATCCCCTCCTCTCCTCTCCCCACCCCCTCCCCTCTCCTCTCCTCTCCTCTCCTCTCCTCTCCTCTCCTCTCCTCTCCCCTACTCTCCTCTCCTCTCCTCTCTCCTCTCCTCCCCTCTGCTCTCCTCTCTTCTCAGGGTGGGTGAATCATTGAGGCTCTTCTTAGCACACCTTCAAACAGTCAGCAGAGAGCACGCCTTGTTAGCACGTCACCATCTTAATGAGAGACGGGTTATTATTAGTGGGTTATCATCAGGTTATCAATTGTAGTTATTATCATCACAAACACCTGACATCCTACATTTTACACAAGCTTTTGCACACTACACTAACTTCCCAAGCAACACAAAAAATAAACTTTCCACTTCACCTCAGCCAGGATTATGTTTGGTTTCAACTTTGATAAAAGAGGAAATGATTTTGGTCTGGGCATCATAGTGTGTTTTCCTTTTGTACTCGTGTGTGTGTGTGTGCGTGACGTGTGTGCGTGCGTGCGTGCGTGCGCATGCGTGTGTGTGTGCGTGTGTGTGTGCGCGTGCATGTGCGTGTGAGTATGAAAGCATACTCACCAGACTTAGAGGTGCAAAGAAACTGTCAGAACACTTTCAAGATTTTTCGAAAATGTTCAAAAACAGCAGATCTACAAGCTTGCAACGCGGCGCGAAGTGACGCACTGTGAGCTTGTAGATCTGCTGTTTTTAAATGGCCAACATATAAAATATGGATAAAGGGGTTGCTGGGGACCCCCTGGAAACCCCTCAAGGACCCCTGGGGGTCCCCGGACCCCACTTTGAGAACCAATGGAATAGCAGACGTGAAGTCCACATTACCAGCTCTGACAGTGTGATAATACCAGTTCCAGAGACGGTTCCAAAATGTGATGGAACCGATTCCGGTTCCCGATCCCAACCCTAGTTACTACTGGCCGAAAACGAGGCAACATGTTACACAGGCTCGCAAGTTGTCTCTGCATACTGGGAGATAGTCCCTGCAGTTAACATGACCCATCATCATATCCTTATTCTGGGGGGCAAACATTCAGCAAAAATATAGGAGATCTACAAGTTCACAGCATGGTGTGTTCTTGTGACGCGTTGTGAGCTTGTCGATCTAAAACATTTGGAGGGAGATGGAGGGAGAAAAGGAGCGGTCCAATTTTGAGGCCTGGGGGACCCACATCAATGAATATATAGAGTTTAACTTAAGTGATTAATGCAACAACAGAAAAAATAATAATAATAATATTAATGATAATAATAATCATCATCAGTGTTGTAAAATGATGTCTAATTCACAGGCAGTAAGCAATAATAAATAGGAGTTACAGGCATGATTTTAAAACAGTAAAACAATATTATTTTAGATATGAAAAAATGTATTTAAAACCTTGCACTGATTTTATGCAGCCTAAACTGTACAATGACACATCGCCACTGATGTCTGTATGGCCAGCAGAGCTCAGTGGCTCATAAGGGGTTAATACAGATATAGCCAGGAGCTACACCACCAAGCCCAGGAATCCTAATCAATACATCTTAGAATCAATTGTAAAACTTAACTTAGAATCAATTATAAAACTTAACTTAGAATCAATTATACAACTAACTTAGAATCTATTATAAAACTGGAAGACAATCTGGGTAAAGAGATGACTGGCAACACTGCTACAGTACTTAGAAATAAAACCTTACTAAAGATCAGTAACTGCCTACAGAATGGATTTGAAAATAGTATCGTCTGCAATACGTAATGTATGTGCTTACTGTATTATAGGTGATAGTCCATTATTCATATAATGAATACACAAGACAGTAGGTCTGGGCGATATGACTTCAAATCAATATCACAATTATTTCAGACTTTTGCCCCGATTACAATTAATGATCGATTGATTGTTGTTTTCTATAGCGAAAATAGCAGATCTACAAGCACACAACACAACATTTCAATATGTTTAACCTAACGTTGTTGAGAGAGAGAAGCTGATTAACAGCCAACCAGTACCAGTATATAAGAATTAAAAAATCTGCACACCTGTATTGCTGCTGCCAAATGTGCATTTTACTTAAGTAACGTTTCGAGCCACCAGGCTCTTCCTCAGACCAGATTGATTTTTGTATTCTTATATAACCCAACAATAAGCACATATTGTTCAGGCCATCCCAAAAAGCTGTCAACAGTAACAGAGCCAGAGAGAGCTGTACTGTGGTGTGGAGTAGGCGAGATGTGGATACTACTCTGATGAAAGCATCAAATTCACAGCTGCTTACTCTGTCTCAGCATTCACTGTCAACACCTTTGCAAAATGTGTAGACACATTAACCCATTCAATCCGAGAACGCATCTGTGTCCTTTTAAGATTGTATCTATAACCATTATTTCATACTTTGGCAATTCAAAAGATATTTTGAGATGGGGTCGGCGGCCAAAAACATAATTTTGAGGGTCCTTGACATTAAACACCTCCCCAGAAGCAAAGATTTGAGTTAAAAATGTTTCAAAATCATATACTGCATGTATTCAAAGATTTACAAAAATGTGCAAGCAGATCTACAAGCTCATTGCGTGGCACTGGGTGTGAGCTGCTATATCTGCTATTTTTTTAATAGCCAAAGTATAAAATAATGGTTATAGCTAAAAAAAAATCTAAAATGACACGCAGATGCGTTCCCGGATTGAATGGGTTAGCTGAACTGTTAATGTGTACAAAGCTGGTGACATGTACTCAATTAGCTGATACCCCATTTGCAAGCCCTGCAGAAGCTGTCATCACTAAGAGACGATGAGGTACTGTATGACAAGAAACATAACACGTTGTCATTGTTGACTTGGAACAGCGGTTCCCAACCTTTTATAGATTGGGGCCCACTTGAAAATCGTGTGTTCGCGGCCCACCCATCTGACCACTTACTTAACACAGCAGCCCAATGTACTGTATGTGAGTTGTAAAGCATAGCCATCGAGGTGAGGTTCGGAGCTGTCAGAAATAGACGGCAAAGCTCCTATTACGTACATCTTACTTACTGACAATGTTTTCATCCAATGTGAGTCTTCGACTGGTCACTTACAGCAGTGGTTCTCAACCAGTGGTCCGGGGACCACCAGTGGTTCTTGAGGGGGTTCCAGGTGGTCCCCAGCTAAATGATGGAGAGTTGGTAACCAAATGGACCCTTATATATCTTTAACTCTTGAGAGCGTAAAATGAAACCAAATGGACCCTTACGGGTCCATTTGGTTTCATTTCATGCTCTCAAGAGTTAAATGATTGTTAAACATCTGCATTACTTAATTAAATAATTGTTATTTTGATCAACGTTTGCCTGTTATCTCTCCTAATGGTACCACATCAATACAATACAAGTCTTAGGTCTGAGAGTCTAAATCACATCAAACGGTGGTCCGTGGCTCAAATGCCCAATAAATAATGGACCTCGATATAAAAAGGGTTGAAAACCACCGAGTTACAGTGTTCTCACAGTCACACACACGTACTCACACGCACCACATTCATGTCAGACGGATATTCATCAATTGTTTCCTCATTAACACATTGAATGCCAGTCGCGTAGATCTACGCGAACCTATTTAAAGCCGCAGCGTGCCAGTCGCGTAGATCTACGCGAACCGCCGATTCCCATTGTAATGGCCCCAGGTGCACTTTCCGAATTTTTTTGATCCATTTCCGTTTCCGGTTTCCGGTCGGAAACAGAATTATTCGGGTTCCGGTTTTTTCGATCGTATCCGCTTCCTGTCTGGGATCCTGTTTAAAACTCGATTTTCTCGGTTGTTGTTTTTCTCCTCGCTGATCACTGTTTACCGTTGATCGGCTGTATCTTCAAGATGGCGGCACGGATTTGGAAACTATTTTCGCTGGCCGTTTCTCACGGATCCGCCGTGTGTTTAGAACCAAATGAACGCGCACTTTTAACTTATTTAGCGAGGTCTGTGGCGACATGAAAAAAACTAAAAAACAACAATAAAACGCTGGCACTGGTGAGTACATTATGAGATTAAACTCTGGCATGGAATGTGTTAAGAGTCAAGTCATTAGATCCTGCCGGCCACTGTGAATATTCAATAAGAAGAACGCATCTTAAATACCATAATCATGCATTTAAGCCAGCGGGTCGATACCCATTTAGACCCATGACACCTGCAGCAGAAGACTTATGGTATTAAAGTCTGAGTATTAAGCAGCATCAAGCTGGACCACGTTGTGGCCTATCGCACTCTCATAGGGGTCAGGTGGTAATGGCCTTATAGGGATTATACTATGGGACTGTAGATAGGCTGCACATACATACAGTAGGCTACACACTCACAGACAAACTTGCGCTGTTGTACGGATAAACGTGCCGACACACACATGCACGCACCCACGCGCACGCACGCACACAAACACACACACACCCCCACACCCCCCCCCCCACACACACACACACACACACACACACACATTATTGACCAGTGGTGGAAAAAGTACTCAAATGTTTTACTTAAGTAAAAGTATCAATACTGCAATGTAGAAGTACTCTGTTACAAGTAAAAGTCCAGAATTCAAAATGTACTTGAGTACAAAAAGTATTGGTATCAAAATGTAGGCCTACTTAAAGTATTAAAAGTAAAAGTACTAAAATGTTTGAAAATAGCCGATCTAGCTCACAACACGCGTTGTGAGCATGTAGATCGTCTATTTTCAAATAGCCTAGGTATAAAACAGGGCTAAGGTGGATAATGTATGTTTTATAATGTAATAATCTATATCTGCAAAGTAACTAAAGTTTTCAAATAAATGTAGTGGAGTAAAAGTGCAATATTTGCCTCTGAGATGTAGTGGAGTACAAGTAAAAGTAAAGACAATTGGAAATACTCTAGTAAAGTAAAAATACCTCAAAATTGTACTTAGTACAGTACTTGAGTACATGCACTTAGTTACTTTACACCACTGTTCTTGACACACAGGCTCTGCAGACACATAAGCAGGTAATGCAACACACCCACAAACGCGCGTTCCAAACGCATGCAATCCATGCATCAACCGGAGCCCTGAGTGACAGGTAAGATGCCCGCAGTGTGGATTTGCTGTTGCGATCCTCCTCTTCAGCGGGCTGAAACACCTGCCATGTGCTCCCCTGGCCGGCCCTCTGATTAAGAGTGATTGCCGTGGAGCGTGAGGCTGTTGCAACCATCAGGGCAGCAATCTATTCTGCAGGAACGGCGTAGGACTGACTGCAAGCGCCCCGGCTGCCCAGCTGCCCCGGAGAGCCTCCAGGGCTCTTTTCTCTCTCTCTCTCTCTCCCCCTGGAACCCAGGCTCTTTGTGTGAATCATTCACTACAAATGATATCGTCGCTGACGGGCAGAAACCTCTTATCTCCATATTCAAACTTTTTGCGTGTTTTTCCCCCGGTAAATTAACGCCCTACTTGATCATACTACAGCATCACACGAAAATATCAAAAGTAGCAGATCTGCAAGCTCGAAATGCGGCTCGAGCTTGCAGATCTGCTACTTTTGCTATTTTTGAATCCTGAAAAGTAACAGTTTTGGACATATGAGGTTTCAACCCGACAGAGATGATATGCCCCCTGTTAACGTCAGGGAGAGGACGGGTCATAGGCGGTTTCGTGGGGGTGATAGGGTTGAAGAGACAGACTGGCTTAGTATGAATGAAGCGGATTGTCATGTTTAATGCTTGAGAGAACGAGGCTTGAGTCGATCCCTCAGCAAACTGCAGGTTGCCGCTATATAGCACTGTGGCCATGCAGCGACCGGTTCTGTGGTCATTTCATTGATCAACAAGCTCAGAATATAGAAAAAAAAGAGAGAAAGGAGCACCATCTGTTTGGCTGGATTAAAAATCCCCAATAAGGTGCTCTTTGGTACAAGTGGGTGACAAAATTGATTTGCGAAAAAAGGAAGAGACTAACCAAGGAAAAATTTAAAAGCTTATAATAGTCTGGATAATGCATGGCAAGAATAAAATATACACATACAGTACACGCGTTGTGGCAACAACGCCTTCATCAAAATGTGTTGCGTTGCAATCAGCTATTTTCGGCGAAGAGATTTGGTGTAGAGGGAAAGAAGGAGCGTACCAAGTATTATAGACCCCCGGGGCGACTCTGGTCAACTAAGTATATAACGGCTTATTAAGCCAGTATCATTTGCGCGAGACAATCCACATTTCTTACCGACGAAAGGCATCAAGTTAATGACGCTTCAGACGCAGAAAATTAGCAGAGAAATGAATTGCACCACCAACGTGAGGTCAATTTGCACAGATAAATCCATGAAGAACAGTGGAGTGCATCGTCGGAGCTGCACTGCTTGCACCGACGAGCAGGTTAATTGCCCATTTTGTTTATTGTGAGGAAGATGTCTAAAACCAATTCTCCCCAGGCACATCCCCCCCCCCCCTGCCTTATGTGCTGGAGGCAGGGGGGGGAAGAAAAATCGGGTCCATGGAAAAAAACACGACAGATGATTATTGTCGTTCTCAAGTAGCAAGGTGCAAAAAATAGAACTTTGGGGAGACAATGAGGATGACACAGCATAGCACTGATAGACAGAAAATAGAGGGGTGGTGGCAGTGGTGGAAAAAGTACTCAAATGTTTAACTTAAGTAAAAGTATCAATACTGCAATGTAGAAATACTCTGTTACAAGTAAAAGGCCTGTGTTCAAAATGTTACTTGAGTAAAAGTACAAAGGTATTGGCATCAAAATATACTTAAAGTACCAAAAGTAAAAGTACTAAAATGTTTCAAAATAGCAGATCTGCAAGCTCACAACGCGAGCTTGTGGATCGGCTATTTTCAAATAGCCTATATATAAAACAGGGCTAAAGTGGTTAATGTATGTTTTATAATATAATAACTTATATCTGCAAAGTAACTATAGCAACTAAAGTTTTCAAATAATTGTAATGTAGTAAAAGTACAATATTTGCCTCTGAGATGTAGTGGAGTAGAAGTAAAAGTATTGAAAATTGGAAATACTCAAGTAAAGAAGAAAAATACCTCAATATTGTACTTAAGTAGTAAATATAGTGAGTAAGTACGTAAATATACTTAGTTACTTTACAACTCTGAGTATGACACAGCATAGCACTGATAAATAGAAAGAAAAGAGATAGGAGTGGTGGGGGGTGCTTTTGAATCGTCACGAGTGTGTGCCAAGTTGAGAAAGCTAAACATCAGATTTCCAGTGACGCCATCAAAAACCAGGTCTGCAGCCTAGCCCGCGGCCCAGAACCCATCACTGCGGAGCGCTATATGTCGCCGGCCAGGCTTCGGCTCGCCCACAAAAAAAAATGCAATTTAACGGCATCTCCTCGGATGATCCAGCGAGCCAGATGTCACTGGCTTCTTAATAACTTTCTAGAGGCTAGTTCTGGTCACTGTGGCAATTACCTTTATGTCAGGCCTCTAAAAGATATGTCTGCCCATGGGACAAGCAGGCAGCCAGCTCCATAATGCTCATTACAGATGAATGTCCAGCCTGATTCATCCTGACCAGTGTGTGGCTGGCTTCCTATCGTTGCTCCACTGTCAGTCCACGAGTCCCACCATCACCTCTAGTTATTACTGACTGCCGCATTATCAACTCACACGTGTGTGCTGTAAGGCAGTGGAGGAAAGTAACTAAGTACTGTATTTACTTAAGTACTGTACTTATGTACAATTTTGAGGTATTTTTTTAATTAATCAAATTAATTTGTTTTATGGAAATTGTGGCACATCACATTAGAAAAGCTTAATCGAGTCAATAGAATTTCCTCATTATTGCAAGTTTATACACTCGATTGAAGTTGAAAGTACAGATCTACAAGCTCACGACAACGCATCTGTGAGCTTGTAGATCTGTTATTTTTGGCAAAGAGATTTGGTGTAGACAGCTGTTTCACTGAGACTAGAGGGTTCAAGTGGTTCATTTTGAGAAACTTATTATATTATTTCTTAAGGTTTGCTAGACAGCTGTATGGACTCATAACACATAACCATAATCTACTGATCAATGGCAATTAGTGCCAAACACAGTAAAAAAAAACCTGTTAATTTAAAATGGACCCTCATGGGGCTATTCTTTACACTCAAGAGTGTGAGAATTTTTTTAGTGCAGTATCTACTCCTAATGCCTACAGAAAGGAAGTAAGTACTGTATATTGTCTCTGTCGGATGGAAACCTCATGTCCAAAACTGTTACTTTTCAGGATTCAAATTCAAAAGCATCAAAAGTAGCAGATCTACAAGCTCAAGCTTGTAGATCTCCTACTTTTGATGCTTTTGTGTGACGCTGTAGTATGATCAAGTAGGGCGTTAATTTAGGAAAAAGCACACAAAGTTAAAATATGGAGAAAATATGAGGTTTCTGCCCGACAGCAACGATATGTACAACCAGTTCATAGTGTTCCTTGATGTTGGCAGGGTGCTTGCTTTACTGTGGTTTGTGCTGTGGAAATGATTTTCAGCTCAATACTGTAAGTCTGAGGTTTTTATCATAACAATGTGTCGTTTCAAGTTAGCCTGGACTGCCTATAGCACCAGCATAGCAACTCAGATTAAGCAATCTTAATTAAGCCTTTGTGGATTAATTCTCCTTCATTAGACCTTGGGATTTTTTGTGGCTTGTTACGTAGAAACTCTTATTCCTGTAGTTTAACTTAGGAAGAAAATAACACTTCCTTCACAGTGTTTGTGTGCGCGTGCTGGCTTTCGGGGTCTCTGTGCCTCATCTCTCGCAGGGCGCTAGTATTTAGAGGTCCCCTGCTATGTGATCCACTGTGTTGTCACAGCAATTTCCCCAGTTGCTCATCATACTTAAAGATGCCTCTCTCTCATTTAAAATTATAATCATCCTCATACAAAGCTCACCTGAGGTTTTTACACAGAAAAAAAGGAACATTTGGTTTCCCCCTATATCTTGAAGCTGCGCCGCTTGAGACACGCAATGTGTAATGAATATTTTATGCTGGTAGGGTATAGACGACAGTGTTGCCATGTCTGCTTATTATAAACGACTTTGGGCTTGTTTTTTCTGTTAAAGTCACTTGTAAATATTGGTAGTTGCGGGTTGCGTTTTTTTGGCCTTGTTTTTAAACCAGTGGTTCTCAAACATTTTCATGTCAAGGTCAAGGACCCCCCAAATTAATATGTATCTGTCCGCAGACACCCATCTGAAAATAATGTTGTGCCAGAGAGCCACGCAACCCTAAAATGTTTCAAATGTATTCCAAATATTTCAACATTCCAGATCTTTTTGAAAATAGCAGATCTACAAGCTCACGAGTCACATCGCGACACGCTGTGAGCTTGTAGATGTATAATTCATTGTATATACTGTAGATTTAAAGTGCTCATGTGGCCTAGTCGCTTCTTTTGTACTTGTTTTCATAGACCTGGTTGCTTATTTCTCTCGAAAAATCTGGCAACACTGGAAAGACTAGTACCATTCCTTCTGTTTTCACAGCAGTGGAGCAGTTCCCCCTATAGGGACTGCACACTGTCTCACTGACTTTAATGCTCATCGTGCCCCACTATTCATGGCGTTCCAAGGAGCCAAATCGAATTAACAAGCGAGAGCTGCCACAAGATGCTGTTAAATTGCGATATCAGTGGGGAAATGTGGGGGAATGGAATTGGTTGATTAAATGCCTGTGAATTTGATGAGCCACGCGGCGGGACGTTATTACGGTGTTTCCCCATTCATTTGTGTTTATGGGGGAATTGTCTTAATTAAGCATCGTCGTGAGGAGTGATAGATAGATGGCCCGGGCCAGCCAGTCGTCTGTGGGAGAGACGCATTGATTTCACATTATACACGTCCAGGGCTCTCAAATAGCACAGCCATTATGCCCTGCTTTCCACATTAACGTGTCGCCGCAGTGTGGGTCAGCTCAGCTCGGCGACAGCAGCATTCCTTTACAACAAAATTCACATCATAAGTTATGCGCCATTACAACACGCTAGGGTATTTTAATTATTCAACATCTGCCGTGGCACATATTGCATTTTTTATTTGACAAATGGATACAGATGTGGCGGAAATAGTGTGATGCAGTATAACAAAACAAATGGCAAGTATAGGCGGACCTGGTTTTGTCGGCTGTGTACACATGTGCTTCAATTAAGCTTACAGCAAAATTATAATTACTCTAGAAGTAGCGTTTAGCAGGCTCTGTGAGATTTCAAGCAGCCGTTGCTCAGTGCTTTCACATCTGTTTCTCGCCGTGATCCCTAAAACCGGGCCTGGGGAAAGCCAGCACAACTAATTACTAATAAAACTAGCTAAGCTTATTGCCATGAATTATTAAAGTTTTATCTAAAGTAGACCAGGAATCACTCCTCAAGCTAAAACGGGCTTTGAGGTGCAAGGAGGGATGACAGTTCTGCACTGTATGTCTGGATTAGAACTCTTGAGTTTTCCCACTTTACGACTTTTGAAGTCTGTGCTATTGTTGTTGGGAATATTTAGAACAGTAGTTCTGAAAGTCGAGGCCGGGGACCCCCAGAGGGGTCCTTCCCAGCATAATTAGTTAATATATCATCAAAGTTGAACCAGTTTAACCCTCATTTATACTTCAGCTATTCACATAAGTTACACAGTTAGTTACACATTAAAGATGTAGTGCAATCTCCTATTTTTGAACAATTGGACCCCCCCCCCCCCCAGGGATCCAGGGGCTAATTTTAACCACTTTATCCATATGTTATACATTGGCAATTGCAGCACGTCACTTCGTGCCGCACTGCAAGCTTGTACATCTGCTATTTTGGAACATTTAAAAAAATTACCTTGAAAGTATTGGAACATTTTTGAATGATTTTGACATTTTTTTTACACAAATCTTCTCTTCTGGGGGTCCCTGGCACAAAACATTTTCAGATGGTGGCCCACGGCCAAATACACATCAATTTGGGGGTCCTTGGCACCAAAAAGTTTGAGAACTAGTGTTTTAGATTAGAAGACCCATGGGGCCCATTATTCACACAGTATCAGAATAGTTCTGATCTGGGAGCAGTTTTCCTATTAAGGCCTGGGGAGATTTCATGCACTCTCTCTGACCTGATTAGTCATTCCAAATACTGTCATTCTCAGAAGGTTTTCACAAAAATGTGAATTTTATTAGTGTGCGTTGAAATTGATTGCCATCTCCATTAATTAAACACTATATACTTTGACAGGGGTCGCCCAGTGGTCTATAATTGACACCCACATTTTTTTCCCTCTACAAAAAAGTTTAAAGTCTGCCATAAATAGCAGATCTATAAACTCAAAACGCGTCAGAAGAGCTTGTAGATCTACTATTTTCGCTGAATGTTTGCCTATTGACATGCACAGAATAGGGATTTACAATTAAGGCATTTAGCAGACACTTAATCCAGAGCGATTTACAGTAAGCAAGGTAAACACAAGGTAATCAAATGCATAGAGACAGTGTAGTGCCTCAGTAATCCAGGATCACAGAATGATCTCAGTAATCTAGGGATACAAGGGTTCATGTGGTTAAAATCTCTATACTTAAGTAAACTAACACTTAGTTGATTGGGGACAGCTTCGTACTCGGTCTTCTTGTGTTGACGACGCATTGTGACAACACCACATTGTGAGCTTGTAGATCTGCTATTTTCCCTGAACGTTCTCCCCAGAATAGGGATTAGCGGTTTAACATTTCGAATGCAGACGGAGAATTGTCAGAGGTTATTTGATTGAATATTTAATATCGTCTCCGTTGGGTGGAAACCTCATGTCCAAAACAGGTACTTTTCAGGATTCAAATTGAAAAACTGCAAAAGTCGCAGATCGACAAGCTGAAAACGCGTCGCTTTGCGCCGCGTTTCGAGCTTGTAGATCTGCTACTTTTGATGCTTTTCTGTGACGCTGTAGTATGATCAAGTAGGGCCGTTGATTTACGACAAAAAACACACAAAAAGTTTCAAATATGGAGATAAGAGGTTTAGGCCCGACAGCAACATATTTTTCAAATTTCTTTATGCTTTCTGTGTCACTGAACTCTCTCTCTCCTGTGTCCTTGTGTGTTCTCTCTGAAGGTTGCGTGCAGGAAAGCAGCGCAGGGAGGAGCGGCAACGGAAATCATAGAGTGGGGGGAGAGCGAGAGCGAGCAGAAGTTCTCTCCCACGGGGGCCAGCCCACGCATCCTCAACCCCCTGCGGCTGTTCGCCAGGGGCTCCCCAGGGCTAAAGAGCCACATGAGGGAAGTGACATATTTGGAGAACACGGAGGACTTCTGGGACTGGTTATCCAACCAGACAGATGTTCAGGGGGGCGCGGTGCAGGCCCGGGCGAAGCGCCGGCCCATCGTCAAGACCGGCAAGTTCAAGAAGATGTTCGGCTGGGGCGACTTCCACTCCAACATCAAGACCGTCAAGCTCAACCTGCTGATCACGGGCAAGATCGTGGACCACGGCAACGGCACGTTCAGCGTGTACTTCCGCCACAACTCCACGGGCCAGGGCAACGTGTCGGTCAGCCTGGTGCCGCCGTCCAAGGTGGTGGAGTTCGAGCTCGCCCAGCAGTCCACCGCCTCGCTGGAGACCAAAGACACCAAGTCCTTCAACTGCCGCATCGAGTACGAGAAGACGGACCGCAACAAGAAGACCGCTGTGTGCGGCTTCGACCCGTCCAAGGTCTGCTACCAGGAGCACACGCAGAGTCACGTGTCCTGGCTGTGCTCCAAACCCTTCAAAGTCATATGCATCTACATAGCCTTCTACAGCGCGGACTATAAACTGGTGCAGAAGGTGTGCCCCGACTACAACTACCACAGTGACCAGCCCTACTCCTCTACAGGGTGATCTGGCCGTTTTGGTAGCATGTGTCCCCCCCCCTCCCCGATTTCTCTCTCTTCCCTTAGAGCTAATGTCAACCTGAAATCAACCTCTAAGCTCCCATATCCCCTTGATACCAACCTACACAATGAGACAGCTGGACGGGCAATTAACATGCTTTCTAAATGGAGTTGAACTGGATGCGCCGCCGAGGAATTTGGTTTATTTATTCAAATATTTTGTATACTTATACACCGGCACATAGGATGAAGATTTTAGGCTCACAAGGTGTCCAGGGACTAGAAACTAAGGGCAGTGGTTCTCAACTGGTTTTGCACTGGGACCTGAGTGTATTGCATTGACCATGAAGTCAGGAATCGATGTATAGATACAACATTAAACAACAACATAAATCATTGCCCCCACAAGTCGGTCAGAATATCTGGGGACCTACAACTGGGTCCTGATCCACTGGTTGAGAAACGCTGGTCATGGGGTTGATTTGGTATTCTTGTTTGCTCCACAGCCCCTGGGCGATCCCATGTTCTGTGACACCTCCTCATCACATGTGTTCCTCTGTAAAGCCTTGGTAATTAGTACTCTGTCCAGATGTGTTCCACTAGGCTAGGCTACCGGCAAGACTTGGATTTCCTGCTTAAACTACATTGTTCTGCTTCTGTACCAGTAGATTTGCTTGGATGTTAACGTTTGAAGATTTTTCTCAGCTCATGAAAAGATGCAGAAACTTTGCTTCTCTAAAAGGGTATTTGAATTATCCTTCGTGAGGAGATTTGTCATTCATAAACTTGGGACTGCTAAACTCTGACTGAACGGTTGCATTTTCTTTTAATGCAGGACCAGCATGGACTCGACTAGTTACAGAACAAAGTGCCCACAACAATTCTGAATCAAAATTAATGTCAGTATGACGACCAATCAATTCTGACAGCATCTTAAGCATATTCCTAAACCATCACATCGTCTGTCGGGTGGAAACCTCATGTCCAAAACTGTTACTTTTCGAGCTTGCAGATCTGCTACTTTTGATGCGTTTGAGTGATGCTGTAGCATGATCAAGTAAGGCGTTAATTCACGAAACAAATCTATAAGAGGTTTCTGCCCAATAGCAATAAGTAATTTAAATGTTAAATGTCCCTCTCCAGACATGTTTTAAATTGTGTAAAGAATACTTTATCATGTTTAACGTGGTTTTCTCACAAAAAGTGGAAGCCATTCATTTACTCTCTCTCTCTCTCTAATTGAGAAATTATGTATCTATGAATTATCAAAAAATGCAAATATCATAGGCCTCACAACCCGCTCAAAGCAAAGTGTTTCAGGTTTCAGCAAGTGGATAATTTGCATTTTGAACCGTGATAGGTTCGCGGGATTAGAAGAATGTGATATGGGTGCTCTGATGGCAGTTTCTGCACATAAAACAATCTGTATAGTCAAAGTCATGCCTCCAAGAGGAGTCAACTGCAGAGAGAAAAAAAAACGTATTTGATTGGAGGAGGACTTTAACACTTCAATACCCATACTTTCGTGATCTGATGGTTTCCTTGTTTACTTCATAGACTGTGTGGGTCTTGACAACGCAGTCATGGGATGATCATGATGCAGGAACTAAACCAGTGTGAAAACCACATTTTTTTTGCTCCCTGGATGTGGCCTCGGCATGTCCGCCCACAGGAGCCACTATGCAGGCAAATTAATGTGTCAGGGAGAGGTGTGTGATAGCGTTAATTGCAGGACAGGTGGATTTAGTGAAACTGGCAGACAATTAACAGCACTTTGTCATGGTTCTGCCACCGAGCCCTGACATCGCCTGTCTTTAATGGGCTTTAATTAGGCAGAGAATTTTCATTTACTCGTTGCCAACGGCGACGAAACAAAGAAATTAAAAAAAGGTGAAATGTACAGAATTCTTCCTGAACAACAATGACAAATGGGATTTAAATTCTGAATTTCAGGCACTGCGAAGTATTAATTTAGACCGACTCTAGACTGAACCACTTAAACCCTCTACACCAAAATCCTACACCAAATCTCTTTGTCAAAAATAGCCGATCTACAAGCGATGCTTGTAGATCTGCAATTTGTTTCCCCATAAAAAAAGGCATGCTGGGGTTCAAGTGGTTAAAGAGTATTGAGTTCCCTCTGATGACCAAATCATGACAATATGCCATCATCTTTTACCAATCAAATCAGATTCCAAATAGTTGCTTGTAAATTCATCTGCACAGTAACTGCCATAAGCAGTGTCGTTGGTCATACACATCCAGGGCTTAGGGGTAAGGCCTGTGCCACTGACCAAAATACAGACCAATCACTTGAGTCAAACACATATTGAAGTCTGAAAGAGTGCCGTTTTATTTTGTTGTATTACGATGTCTTTTCCTGCACAACTGTAAATGACACTGTAACGTGCTACGTGTGAAGAGAGGAGTGTGATAAAGGGAAACAACTAAGTCCAAGTTGATCTATGTTGATGTTTTTTAGTTCCAGCTCTTTCGTGCAATGCAAAGTGTATACCTGTACAAGTCTCAGTAATTCTAAATCTAAATGTGTTTTACTTATGGCTTAAAAGAGTAAATGATGTCACTTCTATTTTCATTTTCCCAGAGAAATATATCGTAACTATAGGTAAATAGTTCCTTTATTTTTTGGTGTTTGTTAAAGCTAGTGGTATCATATAGATGTGTCATATTCATTGCCATTTATAGACTGCGTTTTTGTAAAACTCGCACTGTATACAGCAGCTGTAATCATTTTCTGCTTGCTTAATATTGTTTCAAAGTATGTTTTTCCTCCCCTGTAATATAGGATAAGATCACTGCTGTGTGTATAGTGTAAGTAAAAAAAAAAAAAAGTTCATTTTGGAATATTTGATTCAGTAGGGGGTTTGTTTTATTAAATTGAAATTGTTTGTAAAGATCAATTTTAGGTTTTTATGACATTAAACCTTATTTGAACTTGACTCTTCAAATTCGTATTGGTTAACTACTTACGCCTTATTTAAAAGAAAACATCTATATATGAGAAAATAAATCAAAGTTGCCTTTGAAAGATAGCTGATCTACAAGCTGTGTATTGTAGATCTTGCCATAATGTTTTCCCACACTACTGCACTGTTCCCTAAACAATTAACAAAATATGTTAAATTATGTTAAGGTATCGTTCTAAACCAATACAAATGTTCCTGCTCTTCTACATAGGACAACCAGTTGAACAAATCACAGACCGAGGCTTTAACCCTGAAAGACCATAGGGGTTTTATGGAAGATGCTTCTGAACATGTATTCTGTATTGACTATTGCTACTTTGACCAATTCCAAATACCCTTTAATCTAAAAGGGATAGTTCACCCCAAAAAATGCTTTTTTCCCTATCGATTAGTCACCCCATGGAGACTTGAATTCATGGATATTTTTTGTTTTTGTCACATTCCTAAGCCAATAATTTGATGACCAGCAGACCGGTAGGCAGCGTTTTCTGGGGGGTGAACTATCCCTTTAAACTTAAAGGTAGGGCAAGTGATTTTCTTTGGTTAAAATAAGTGTTAAATAGCTCTATATTCTGATAGTACTCATTGCTATAGAGTGTTTGTTCAGTAAAAGGAGTCTCCATGTCTCTCCAGCTCTTATTAAAACAGAAAATGCATTTTCGTTTCAGTTTCAGTTTCATTTCCAATTTTATCCAATCAGGATAGAGAACTCAGTCAGGATATAAATTAAACAAGTGAAATTGGAAGTGATGACACTAAGAAATGAGCTGACAAAATGGGAACTGGAACACTATAAAAAAAATAAGCTGATAAATGGGTACTCTTCTGATTGGCTGAAATATTGTCACCTACAAAAAAAATGTATTTTCTGTTTATTAAAGAGCTGGAGAGACGGGGAGACTCCTGTTACTTAACAAACACTCTTTAGCAATGATTACTATCACAATATAGTGCTTTAACCTTTTAACAAAATACTTTTTGTTTTAACCCAAAAATATCACTTACCCTACCTTTAAATATCATCTCTGTCGGGCGTCCAAAACAGTTACTTCTCAGGATTTTCCAAAAAAAAAAAGTAGCAGATCTACAAGCTCAAAACGTGTCGCTTCGTGGAGCGTTTCGAGCTTGCGGATCTGCTTTTTTTGTGTGACGCTGTAGTATGATCAATAGGGCATTCATTTACGAATAAACACAAAAAGTTAGAATATGGAGATAAGAGGTTTCTGCCCCGACAGCAACGATATCTAATATTACTGTAGGGCTTGACTTCACCAGCCACGTGGTGCTGCAGAGGAGCTCTGTTAAAAGTTACGCTGAAGGTTCTACTATGGAATCCAAATGACTGAAATCGGCCTGAGAACTTTAATCCATTAAGACCGGGAACGCATCTGTGTCATTTTAGATTTGAGCTATAACCATTATTTTATAATTTGGCTATTCAAAAATAGCAGATATACAAGCTCATAGCACAGAGTGCCGCGCTACGAGCTTGTAGATTTGCTATTTTTTGAAAAATCTTCCACATTTGTGCAAATCTTTGAAAACGTATGTTTTTTTTAAAATGTTTAACAAAAATCTATGCGTCTAGAGGTCCCTGGAACAAAATATTTGAAAACTACATTCAAAGATTTGCACACATTCAAGATTTTCGAAAAATAGCAGATCTACAAGCTCATAGCGCGGCACTATGAGCTTGTAGATCTGCTATTTTTTGAATAGCCAAAGAAAATCTAAAAATGACACATTAATGGCTTAATCCATGCAATCCCATGCATGCCCCGAAAAAACAGGGTCACGACGGTTAAAAGTGGTTAATCTCAAAGTCTTCCCCACGAGCAGTTCTTCTTCTCCACAGGATAAACACACCATTTTAAGAGGTACATTTCAGCGTGGCTTTTTAATGGGCAATAAATCTGTGTCCACAGGCGTGGATAGATACCAGAGGTACACCCCAGGGAGCACATCCATTTTAGCGGCGGGCCATCAGGGACAGAGAGGTCTTTTCAATCCCTTCCATTACTCTTATCTGATCATGGGCGAGGCATCCTCTCTGCTTCAAGCATCAAGTCACACCGAGACACTCCTGCTACGCTCGGTCGCTCACTAAAATCCTAACAAGGGAAAAAGTATGAGTATTACTATACGAGTAAAAGTACCTTTCAATATTGTTGCCGTCAGGCAGAAACCTCTTACATCCATGTTAATGCCCCTACTTGATCATACTACAGCGTCACACAAAAGCATCAAAAGTAGCAGATCTGCAAGCTCGAAACTCGGCGCGTTACGAGCTTGTAGATCTGCCACATTTGCCATTTTTGTATTTGAATACTGGAAAGTAACAGTTTTTGGACGTATGAGGTTTTCGCCCGACAGAGACGATATATTTGGTTGTCTTGTATTTCCAGTTGTCAAGACAGATCATTTATCATTGATGATAGCGATAGCCATAATCCCTTTTACCTCTCCTAGTCAAGGCAATTTTTGGCATTTTATTCTTAAAGCCGCCGCTTTTCAGTGGATAAAACATTAAACCAATCTGTACGGTAAAGTATGTTAAAGGTAGGATTAGTGATACATTTTTTTGCTATAGAGCGTTTGTTCAGTAACAGTGGTCCCCCTAATCTCTTTAATAAACAGAAAATATATTTTCAGGTAGGTGACTACATTTCAGCCAAATAGGAGAGAGTATATATTTATCAGCTTAATTTTATAGTGTTCCAGTTCCAATTTTGTCAGCTCATTTATTTGTGTCATCACTTCCAATTTCACTTGTTTAATCTGTATCCTGACTGAGTTCTCTATCCTGATTGGATAAAATTGGTACCCTGACCTGAAAATGCATGTTCTGTTTAATAAAGAGCAGGAGAGACATGGAGACTCCTGTTACTGAACAAACACTCTAGCAATGAGCACTATCAGAATATAGAGCTATTTAACACTTATTTTAACCTGAGGCTGATTTTAAAAACACCTTCTAAATCCTAACCTAAGTTTTCAGAAAATCTTCTATTTTTTATTCAAAGAAATGTAAGAACATCTAAAATGACACAAATGCTTTCCCGGTTTTAAAAAGGTATAACAATGTATAGGCTTTCCCGGTCTTAATGGGTTAACCAAAGAAAATAACTTACCCTACCTTTAATGCAATATAACTAAGAACTGCGGTGGTTGGAGGTGGTCTATACTGCTCTACTATTGAGACATTCATAGATCCAGATAGTACTATTGGGTTGACAACAATTAACTCAAATGGAAAAAAAGAACTTTCCTTCCCAAATGTGCTCTCTGTGATCGCTCAAAGTAAAAATTTGCCGTTTGTGCAGAGGACTCGTGTTCAATCCCAGGCAGGTCGTGAAAAATACGGACTCAACCTTTAAGGGTATTGAGACTGAGATTGGTCACTTATCGTCACTGTCTGGTGGAAACCTCACATGTCCAAAGTTTTACTTTTCAGGAAATGGAAAACATAACCTGTGTTCCAATGGACCCAATTAGTCACAGGATCTCGTTTAATATTGATAAAACCTGCAGAGAAACTTTTATTTTCAATTCCAAACATTTTCAAAAAATACCTCACGAGCTAGTAGATCATTTATTTTCCCTACTTTCGCCGTGCTACACTATCTCACATGACAAAGCAGTGCAGCGATTTATGAATTAGCATAAACCGTTGAAATGGACATGCAGTACAAGGTTTCTGCCTGACAGCAACGTTATGAGAGATGGCTCCAACTGCATATTCTAACTACATAAAGATAATGCCTTTGCAACATTTGTAGCACCCCTATGAGTGGAAGTCAAATCAATTTTGGTGCCGTGTTGTTGAGAGCAGTGGTTCTCAAAGTGGTCCTTGCTGGTCCTTGAGGGGTTCCAGGGGGTCGCCAGCAAAATATGTTAATACATTTTAACCCCTTATCCATATTTTATACGTTGATTAAAAAAAATAACAGATATACAAGCTCACAGTGCATCATTTCGTGCCACACTGCAAGCTTATACATCTACTATTTTTGAAAAAACTTGAAAGTATTTGAAAATTCTTTCATAATTTTGATTTCTCTTTTGAGGGTCCCTGGCACAAAACATTTTCATATGGGTGTCCGCGGCCAAACAAATTTGGTGGTCCTTGATATGGAAAACTTTGAGAACCACTGGTTTAGAGGCCCCTCAATGAGTGATTAAAATCTGGGGCAGAAAAATGTCGCATGATTTGTGGATTTGTTTTGGCTAAACGGGCTCCTCCCGCAAACATTGGAAGACAATCAAAGCTCATCAGATTCGAATATGAAAAAAATCTGACTTGATAAATCATGTCATGATCACATGACTCCAGCAGAGAGAATGTCAACTCATCATGGGGGCAAAAAACATAATCCAACCCGGCGGTCCCGGCCGGCCGTTCCCGCCCGGCAGAGATTATGATTTCAAGAGTATAGCACAACAGACACAATTGCTGACCAGTGTGACGCGTCATCAACAGCTTGAAATTCGCATCACAGAAACAGAAGAACAGAATTCAGGTCAAGCAGCTCCTCAAACAACTGTCAGACAACCACACTAAGGTGTCTCCTTTTCAAGCTATATGCGGTTTATAGAAAAAGGAAAAGAGCAGAAGAACAGGCAAAAAGGAAAAGAGATGAAAGGTTGGGGAGGTGTACACTACAAAACGGGAGATAATATCGGGGCTTTTCTCGGTGAGAGGGGCGGACATGGATCAGCGTACACCCACCGCTGATGAAGAAATCTCTTGTTCCAGCCAGACAAGGCTGCATGTTGCTCACTTTAATACATTAAGACCGGGAAGTGTCATTTTAAGATTTCTTTGGCCATTAAAAAATAGCAGATCTACATAGTGCGGCACTGAGTGTCGCGCTATGAGCTTGTAGATCCGCTATTTTTTGAAAGATTGTGGATTTTTTTTCAAATAAATATGTTTTAAAGCTAACATTTTTAACTCAGATCTTCTGGGGGTCCCTGGAACAACATATTTTGAGATGGGGGTCCGCGGCCAAATATATATATCATTTTGGGTGTCCTTGACAAGTTGGAGCACCACTGATATAGCAACATACTGTTAGGATTTAGAAAACATTTTTTGAAATGTATTTGGCCACGTACCCACCCCGCCCCCCCCCCCCATCTCAAAATGTTGTTCCAGGGACCCCCAGAAGCAAAGATTTGAGTTACAAATGTTCGCTTAAAAAAATATATATATTCAAAGATTTGCACAAATTTTCATGATAAAATAAATAAATAGCAGATCTACAAGCTCATAGCTCTTGCCGTGCTATGAGCTTGTATATCTGCTATTTTTTGAATAGCCAAAGAAATCTAAAATGACAAAGATGCGTTCCCGGATTGAATGGGTTAATTAGAGGCCTATTCATGGGCACTCACACACACACACGAAATGAAATAATAGCTTTAATGCGAGCAGCCAATTGCTTTACTTTCTTCCCACAAGAACACCAAGTTCTGACATAGCGCTTCTCAGCTTAACAAGCTGTCCATCTATTTAGTCGTGCCATCTAATATTTCGTTGCAGTCGGGCAGAAACCGCCCATCTCCATATTCAACTTTGGTGAAACTTTTTTTTTCGTAAATGAATGCCCTACTTGATCATACTACAGCGTCACACAAAAGTAGCAAATCTTCAAGCAAAAAATGCGGCGCAAAGCGGCACGTTTTGAGCTTGAAGATCTGCTACTTTTGTCGTTTCGGACATATGAGGTTTCTACCCGACAGACGATTTCCACTTTGCCCAACGTAAGCTGAGCACTTTTACGATACATATTAGGAGTAGTTTATAAGTCGTCAACGTAGTTAGAATCCGACGTCTACATGGCAATAATCGCCATTTCGTGTTATGAGTTAACTTTAGAGCGATATGGAAGTTCTGAAGAAGACTACAAGTTACAGTTATGTATGTACCTCAATATAAGTCCATACTGCCACTAGTTTTTGTGACCAGTGAGGAGTGAGTGTCAGTGTATAAAATGGACTTATATTGAGGTAGGGAGTATAAGGCATTAAAATGTTATCCAAACTTCCTTCGGTTTAATGTGCACCAAAAGAATAACAGCTCTTGACACCCATTTACTGCTGAGAGCACAACAGAAGGAGAAGTAGTGACATACCTATACTTCCTTAGAATTCCTGATTTTCTCTTTCATTTGACTGGAGGAGACAAAGCAACGCTCACATCCTTCACATTTCCAACAGTCGTGGTGCTGCATTGCAGATACTGTTATGTGCTCAACCCGGGGAGCTGATCAGCAGATGAACAGAAAGGAATTGTGCAAACTAGCAACAAAACAATGCTTGGATCAGAAAAATCAATACATTTTAAAAGGAAAGAAGAAAAAGCTAGCTGCGTTGGCAATGTATAGAGGTAAAACGTATAGAACCTAGCTGACAGGGGCCCTCAAATAAATTGATAAATATACAGAGACATATGGAAAGAGGATTGAATAAATATCAAGCATGTGAGTTGATGTATGGTCTTCAAGGGACCCTGAAAACCCCCAATGGCTCCCCTGGGCAACTTAACCACTTGAACCCCAGCGTCCCTATTCTGGGGGGGGGGGGGGGGGGTGGGGGGGGACTTACATTTCCATTTTTAGCATTGAGATTTGGTGTAGCGTGGAAAAAAAGCGCAGCTGCAACTCAGGTCCGTTTTACTAAATATAGGGGGGGGGGGGGGTTAAAACCACCAGTGAAAATGTCTTAGCCTGGCATGGCCAGACTAATATCACTGCATAGATATTAGTCTGGCATCTCTGTGTGGAACCTGCATTTCCAAGGGGAAGATTAAAAAAAATGCCTCTGGTGATACACCCGCCTTATATTTGCATACTGGGCCCTGATTAGTGCCCCACAAATTAGGGAGCAGAAAATCTAGTCAAAACCGAGCGGGCCAGACCAAATCTTCGAGGGATTTTTTATTTTTTTTTGCACTGGCAGATTCGTCTGGTTTCCAGGCTAACAATTTCTACGTTTAAAAATGACAACTACTGGCAATTCTACAATGCTGGAAAACTGTTTTAATGGGTTAATGCAGGCATTCTGGCAGACAACAACTTCATTGTTTTTTTCGTCTTTTTTTTTTCTTCAAAAGGAAAAAAAAGGTTCACATCTCAACATGACACTGAATGATGAGAGTAATACCATGTAAAAATGATGCTACTCAAGTTCATTTACAAAAATCCTCCAATGCGTCTGTCATACCAACCACGCCACGTAAGAAACTAAGTCAATCAACGTTGTGACCTCCTGACCCCACCCGCCCTCCCTCCCTCCCCCAGCCCCCATCATCCATACACATACATAGAATAAAGCCTAATTCATACTCCGTTAAGTAGTATGACGCGTCGCTTGCCGATAAGAACCGGTGTGTATAGGGATGGGACGATAATCGTTATCATGTATCGTGACAAAAACAAAGCTCACAATAATCGTATCGTGGAGATTGTTAATTTATCGTGGAATTTCTCGGTCATAGCTTTTGAGCTGCAAATTCAGTACCACTTATATCCACAATACTTGTTAAAACGGACCTGTAAGGAGCGCATTTGGTACGCTTATTTCACTCTACACAAATCGATTCTCCAAAAATAGCCCATCTACAAGCTTGTAGAACGGCTATTTTTGGCAAACGCTCCCCCCAGAATATGGATGCTCAAGTGGTTAACAAAAGTGGCATTTTACATTTTTAAGAAAATTTTGATTATCGCGATAATATATTTAAATCACAATTATTTTTGCATGTAATTTTCATATCGTCCCATCCCTACGCGCCAACAACACGTCGCGATTGGTTCTCGTCGGCAATTGGCGACGCGGCCTTGCGATGGGGGGTGTAAATTAAGCTCAACAGTGCCAATGGAAGTGATGCTCAGCATCCTATACAAATCCAAGCATGTTGGAGGACATTTTGCGCATGGACTATATTCAAATCATTAATTCCGCACAATTCTTTTTTTTCCCAGATAATTGCAGAAAATAATACAAATTGTTAACAACATAATTGGTACTTGGACACTTTCTTTTCAACAAATACAGGACCATGCATTAGTCTTTCCACTTTTTTTTTGTTAACCACAATATATTGAGAATATATAATATTTGCAAGTTGGTAATACTATGGAAAGCTAAATCTCGAAAATTGACTCTATAACAGTTCACAGACTTAATGTTCTGGAATATGTCAATCAGATGGGAGACTGGATAAATACTTTTTCTATTCTTCCAATATGATTTAACAGGTTTGGGCCAGAGTATAGACATTTCTTTTCTGTCTTACACACAATGGTTATCAACACAGGGTATTTCATAATGCTGCATGATTATTTTTTCCCCCACACATATGCAATAGAACAGACTTTCTTGTACACGGGTCTTCTGAAGATGGGTTCGACTGTCATTTACATAGAAATGGTGCCATCAATATGGGGCATATTCATTTTTTAAAAAGTGTAAAGAATTGACCTTGCACTGAAAGAGTTCATGCTTTTCTAATGTCTAGTCGCAAAATGGGCTAAACATTACAAATATATAATATTTCCCATTTAATCAAACCCTCGATACGTTCCTATAGAACTCCATATCAAAATGACTATATTCATGGGAACTAGTGCAATCTGGAGGAGGCCTGGTCTGTGTGACAAGGCAGGCACACAGTAAAATAGACAAAAGTACTCTAGAGCAGCTCCAGAGCAATGGCAGATATATTAAGGCCATTTTGAAAATTACGGAAAAACAATAAGTAGCAACTTGCCTGGCTACCCAGACTGAAGAGGATTCAGTTGGGGCAGCGAGGCAAGCAGACAACTGACTGCACTTTCCCCCCCTTCGTGGATGTTGGGTCAGCCACCTGCCAGCCTCCCAACTCTCCCCTCTTCCAGAAGGTTCCGTTCTTGCTCTGTTCATATGGGTTTTGGGGTGGTGGTGGAATTAGAAGCCATACTCTTCCCAGTCCTTGCTTTGTAAACCCATGCCTCGCTCCTCCAGTAAAAGTCCGAGTGCACAGCGGGGCGGTCAGGACTGTTTTAGGCGCTTCCTGGGCAAACCAAAGGGTGGGCACTGTGCTGAGGCCAGCGCGCGGAAGGCCTCTGCCACTAAGTGAGGGTGGGACTGGATCATTGACTTCCAGCCTGCCGTCTCCATTATGTCCGTAGCGTGACTGTAAGCACATAGACAGAGAGAAAAGGGAAGAGACAACGCTCAGTCAAGAATGTGCACATTAAAAATCAATCTGGATAAATGAGATCGTAATGGCAAAGGAAATAAGAGGCTTCAAAAAAGGTTTGAGCTCGGAAGAAAAAAAAAGGTGCTGCTTTGAAAGAGGGGAAATCCATGCATACAAATGAGAGCAACCGTCTCTCCATTACAAAGCAAGTGTTTACACAGGTCTGATGAAGGCCTCTTGACCAAAATGTCACCATCTTTAATGTAAATACAAACTTTAGTAATGGGGTTGAGGTCTGCAATTGTATGCATCACCGGAAATTAGAGGGACATGACTGACGAGCCATCTGAGGAATTCACAAAAAAGCACCATCGGTAACGTGTGAGGCTCTGACACTTTTCTTTTATCGCCCGAGATTAATTTCAGTGCGGTGTCTCCCCACACACCGCAAGCATTAGAGCTAATAAGTAAACATTTCAAGGTGTCCTACAACAACAGCACACTAAATCAGTCTGAAGAAAAACTTTGATTTAAATTCAGGAAATATTCCTTTGCAGCTTATCCCGGTGCGAGTCTATTAATAACTCATAGGATACAAAGATACGCCACTTCACCGACAAAGAGTGCGCTCAACTGCCTTTGCTTAAAACAATGAATTCTAATGCATCTGGTCGGGGGAAGAGATAAGAGTACGTTATAAATCTTGTGTCACATATATCAGCTAATTACATACTTGCTGTTCCAGTTCTTCCCATCTTTACAGCCCAGCTGTCTCAGGACACTGCACCTATGGTGGGGAGATAAAAAGGTAAGCATTCAGGGCTGGTAAACAGAAATGGCAGCGGGAATTTATCACTGGGAGTTTTTTTTTTTTGTGAGATACTCGCCTGTTGATAAAATCTATGGCTTGTGCTTTAAGCTGCTCGGCACTGTGCAAGTCTGCTAGGATGAGGGTGTCAGCCACGTTCTCCACCGAAAGGCTGTTGCACAGGGCCTCTTCACACATGACCTTTAAACGCTCCAGAGCGTACTGCGGAAAGAGGAGGACAACACAGAATGCTAAGGTTATGGCCATGATGCATGCGACCCAATGAGTTTGAGTTTGCAGTGTCCCAATGCACATCTAATCTAAAGATAATGGTCGCTTGCCTACGGATTTTTATGCCTGTATATGGCTGGACAGAAGATTAGGGACAAGACATAGTGAACATCTCAGTAAAGAGTTCAAAGAAAAAAACAAAAATTACTCCCGACTTTGCCTTCGGCACTTGTTCCTAAAATGTGAAACTTACTAGGGATGCGCCAATCATATTCACATCAGTGGCCTCAAAGTCGGCTAATTCTATGAAGCAATTATCAAAGAATGGGTGTATCTAGGGAAAGTACAACAGTGCTTTTACCGAGTCTTTAGGCAACATTATTAATTTATCAATCAATCATTCAATAATGAGACAAAAAAAGCCGCATATTATAGGGGGGAAAAGCTGAATGTAGAAAGTTGTACACCTTGAGCCCAAATCCCCCTGATAAAAATCGTATACATTTCAGAACAAGGTAATGTTCTTTGTAAATGTTAGCACAACATTAGTCTCAAGAAAGCAGACAATCAGAGATCTCCACCGCACCTACCGATATGTCTGGGGAAAGCTAAATTCAAGCTATGTGTGGGTCGCAAGAACACCGGCAAGAATGGCTGCTTACAAACCTACAAACTCAAGCTTTGAAAAGAAAGCACATCACCATCCCAATGTGAAGCACAGTCCTAAAAGTCTGCATTGGTTCTACAATGCAGTTATTATTATTTTTTCATATTGCTTCCGACCCCGTTTTAGCTCCTACATTGAATTGTGATGTCGCCAGACGTATCAGTAGCCAGGCAGAGATCTCTCATAGTCTGTCCACGCCAGACTATCAGAACATAGACTTACTTTATCTGCTGCCGCCAGCAGGTTGTCAGCCATCTTCTCCAGGTTTGGAGCCTTGCCTGTGTAGATGAAGCCCATCATCTCCTTGAAAACATCTGGGTCCACGTCGCTGATGTCAACACGATTCTGGAAAGACCAAGGTCAGAAGTTCAGTTCCATATTATGACACATTATTCAGGAACCACAAAATGTTCTTAACAATGTTCTTCCAAGTATCTACATTAGGATTAATGCGTCATTAAACGTTATGCTCAAGCTACATGTAAAGGAGCTGCAATAGACAGACCACTGGTTCTCAACGTCAGGTCCAGGGACCACCAGAGGTCCAGGGACCTTACCGGAGAGTGTACACACGGAACCAAATGGACCCATTCAAATGTCATTTGAACACTCAGTTAAATTAACAGAGAGGATTTTATTGTCTATTCTGGATATAAACATGGGGGTCCATGGCCTAAGCCATATCAAACTGGGGGTCCTGGAAATTCAAAAGGTTGAGAATCACTGCTATAGATAGCAGTAAATACAATAAATTAAGAATGGAATACAAATACCGTAATTAACACATTGAATGCCAGTCGCGTAGATCTACGCGAACCTATTTAAAGCCGCAGCGTGCCAGTCGCGTAGATCTACGCGAACCGCCGATTCCCATTGAAATTGCCCCAGGTGCACTTTCCGATTTTTTTTGATCCATTTCCGTTTCCGGTTTCCGGTCGGAAACAGAATTATTCGGGTTCCGGTTTTTTCGATCGTATCCGCTTCCTGTCTGGGATCCTGTTTAAAACTCGATTTTCTCGGTTGTTGTTTTTCTCCTCGCTGATCACTGTTTAGCGTTGATCTGCTGTATCTTCAAGATGGCGGCACGGATTTGGAAACTATTTTCGCTGGCCGTTTCTCACAGATCCGCTGTGTGTTTAGAACCAAATGAACGCGCACTTTTAACTTATTTAGCGAGGTCTGTGGCGACATGAAAAAAACAATAAAACGCTGGCACTGGTGAGTACATTATGAGATTAAACTCTGGCATGGAATGTGTTAATGGTTAATGTGCGTGTGCGCGTGAGTGAGTGAGTGTGTGTATATATATATATATATATATACACACACACACAATGTGTGAGGTATGTTACAAGTGGGTTTGTGCACACATCAGCAAACCAATACAAAGACAAGACTTAAATAAAAGAATAGCATTTAAAAAAATATTGTTTAAACAGCATAGATTTGTCAACTAAGTAAATAAAACTATTAATTCTTACTTTTTTACTCTCTTCCATCTCATGTTCAAACATCGCATTAAAAACTGGAGACCTTGCTGTAAGAAAAGAAGGGAGGGGAAACAAGCATTACAACACAATCACAATAACTAGCATTTATCATATTAGTTAGCATAACAAGTTAATTATATGGGCAACCATGGCCTATGATATAGTCCCTGTCGTGCAGAAACCTTGCATCTCATTTTTATGTTTCTTAAATCAACTAATATCCTATTTTACATTTTGTTGTATGACAGTGTTGCACAAAAGTAGCGAAAATAGCCAATCTACAAGCTCACAGTGCATCACAATGACATGCCCAAAACAGGAACGCCAGGTTGAAAAAGGTTACGTCTGTCTGTTTATTTATTTATAAAGTATTAACAAGTGCTTGTAGCGAAATAACTAGTAATGTTTTTTGCTCATACAAGGTTTGCCCAACAGCGACAATATATTACTTCGTCTGACAAGCAAGTGGCTTAAAAAAAAAGGCAAGGCTATCTTCCTTCAAAACCAGCTTGACTTAGTACAATGTACATCAGTAGGGAATGTGAACGAATAAGCGCTACTATAAATCATAACAGTTGCCGTTTTATATCAGCATTCGTGCTCTGACCACAGCCCTGTGGCCACACCAGCTGCCACCATGTCTAATGCAGAGAAAGAGCTGAAGAGAGCCCTCCAAATCTCCCTGATCCTGCAGTCAGGCCAGGCCAAGCTGGGCCAAGCAGAGCTAGCCGAGTGGATTAGAGCCCACAGCAGAAGAGGGCTGTTGCAAAAAAATAAAATCAAGCCAGGAAGCCAAACCCTTGGTAGCCTATCAAGGTACTTATGGCTTTCCAGGAGAGGCTATCGAAGAAAAGAGCGGCATAGGGGGCGTCTTTGCTCAGCTACTGCGGGGCTCATCTCCCGGTATCCTACTCGGGTATAGTAGTGCCGGCAGCCGTGGGAGAAAGAAAGGTCTTGCCTGCCAGGATGGATTTGTGAGCTTTGAACTCCTGCCCTCCCACATAGAGGCTACAGTCGGTGAAGCGAGAACACTCCCACAGGTTCCCCAGGTCATCAGACAGCTGACATTCTGGAACCTTCAGCATGTTCATGTTGGACTGGCCTGAAATGTTCACGGAGTCCTGGACCACGCTCACCTGAACAAACACACACGCACAGAGATAACTGTATTGAAGCATGACAACGATAAGACAATAATTGTCAAGGAACAATGGTTTTCAGGTCCAAGGTCCTAGCATGACATCTTATAGTGCACAGAGTGTCATTTATTTTTGTAAAAAAGTTTTTAAAAGGTCGAACAAATCGAATTTCTGCTCCTTAATGGTGTTTTTAATACCCATTGCAGACTGAGGAACCTACAAACAGGAGGGGATTTTAATTGCAAAAACACAGCCAATTGTAACCAAAATTAATTAACTTTGCTGAAACGCCTAATTAATGAGGAGAGACATTCCATCCTCGATTTCAATCTCATTTGCTTATGAAATTGCCAATTTCCCCTCAAAATTTAAAACCTTGCTCGGACCGTTGTCAGGCATATTGGCAGTTAGTCGTTGCAATATTTGACTAATTGCGTTTGCATCAAAATTATTGGACAGTTCATTTAAAAAAAAAAGACTCTTCCACTGGGAGCTCAAACAGTGTACAGACTTCCCCTCTTTTTCTCACAGTTCATTTAACTCCCTCTAAAGAGACACCTTGGAAAACATGTATTCTTCTCAACACGTTGAATTCAATTATTTGTTTTACAATTGCAATTAGTGACATAAATTGTCACATGGGGAACGCAATTTCACTTTAAGACTTTGATTTACCTAGAAGTGATTGGCAACAATGTTCAAGATAAAATGGCAACAATATAGCATGTATATCGACAGGAATAAGATAAGACAGATTTAATTTAATTAACATTATCTATCACCTTTACACTCTTCAGAAGGATTTCTCAAAGTCTGGGCTCTCTCCTGGACAAAGGTCCAGGAGAGATTAAATAGGTTCCATAAATTACTATAGAAATTCATAACCACCGTTAATCAATGTTGCTACTGCTGTGCAAAAGGTTTCTCAAGTCTGTGTAGTTGTAGGCCCAATAAATCAGAGGAGTAGTTTGCTTACTCCCATTGAGTAATTAGACAAATTCACATGATATAGTTGCCCTATAGTTGCCATCCATCTACTCTTGATCACCATACCTCCGCTGGAGAAACTGGGGTTTGCTTATGCTTAAGGACACCATGAAGGAAAAATCAAATGTATACCCCCTTCTTGACTTTTATTGGCCATTAGGATAATAATCCAAGTATTATTGATACATTAACCCCAATCTGGTCACAAGGTTATCCTCAAAACCAGGGTTCAACAAAGCATTGAAAACGGAAACGTTATTACTGTCCACTAGCCATAAGAGAAGGACAGTAAATAATAATCAGTAAAGTATTGTAGTATCAATTACCTCACAAAAAAGTGTGAGCTTATCATCAGGCAACAGTCCATTGGCTTCATCAAGCAGGAAATCTCTCCTGATGAATTTTTTGAAGCCCCAGTCTTTGCCTTGGACAAATCGATATGCTCTTTGGCTTTCTATAAAGAGGGGGGACGACGACGACAGTGTTAAGTATCAATATTTCCTTTCAGAGTTTGAGAAATTAGTACATCACAAATGTCAATACAAAAGCAGTAATGGCAATTTTAAAAAAGCAGTACCGAACACATGCATTTGACTGAATATTGTGTTGCCGGCTTGTACTCACCCATTGCTTTTGTCTCCTCTCTTTTTGCGTTTAATAAGGAAAACTTGAACTTTGCTCTGACTTCACTTTTTGGACAACTAACAAGCAGTAAATACAATGACAGATAATCTTTGCTTTCATCATCAAGTCCCTTTGGATTGACTCTGAGACACCTGTCAAGTAAACAGAGATAAACACTGCATGTCAATGATGGTTAAAAACTACACAAGTTACAGCATTAACAACATTCATCATTTCTGCCAAAAACACAAAGCCATGATAAGCCTGCTGGGGTGATGTTCTCTCCTGCTTAGAGGAGATCCATTACGGATACAATAAATCCATGTATTCTTCTGAGCAGCTTATAATCTGAGTACTAACCATTTCATCTTGTCGTTAGGCCCAGAGGAGAAGGTTGAGCTCTTCAACACTTCTCCCATCTCCTCTCTGCAAAAGCTGAAGTTGTTGATGGTCCACATATAGGAAAACTTCACAACTTTGACCTTGAGAATATAATAACAAAATATAAAAGAAAACGTAATTAATAATTGAGATAAATTACTCACGTTTATTATGCATTATAGTCTGGTGTTTGTTTGTCTTATTGTTATGTCTTGATGATGTATCGGTCTGTTATGTCTCATAAAAATCAATAAGAAAATGTAGATAAAAGTATCTCAGATGGTTATTAAAATAAAGAAGAATTCACACATTTACGGTATATACAACATTGCAGCTTGAAGCAGAAGTTGAATACTACTCAAGAACAGAGTACAGGCACATGGGCAACTTGTCCAGACTATGGTCATGTTGGTGATCCAATAATCTAACATTCTTTGCTCTGACTGATGTCAACGACAGTCCTGACGTCACTCGTTCATCCCCTGGTTCGTAAAGTAATTTCTCTATGGAGAATAACATTGGGTCATCATAGAATCGTCTCATATAAGAATTGTGGTCCAAAAATAAACAAACTGTCTCTGCGATATTGTCAGGGAGGAGGCTCTGTATCGTTTATGATAGTCAGTCACTCATATTTGATATGGTCTGTTTCTGGCGAAAATGTTACTAATTCGGCGGAAGTAACATTATCGTTTTCTCACCGTCAGTTGATGCTTCATATCAAACATTTGTTTATTTTTGGAACACAGTTCTTATTTGACACGATATTAAACACGTCTATGGGAATTCAGAATGGGGGTGGAAAACCGCAAACCAGGTAGGATGTGTAAATTACGTCAGACTTTGGTGCTCTATGACCCAACCCTTGTTTGAATATCGGTTGCACTAACTTGAAGCGACGATGCATTTCAAACTGTAGCTGAATGAGGCCTGGCAAAGCCAGCGTTGCCTCCTCCAGCATCTAATAAGCCCAATAAAACTCCCTGACTTGCTTGAACAGAATAGTACATAATACTTCCTGTTATACTTCCGGTTTAGATTCACGAGTTATAAAATCTATTACAGCTTCATAGTGGTTTGAATTAGGGCCTCATAATATTGGGCATAGCTTTTCTATTTAATTTATTTTTCGGCACTTGAGAACTAAGTCAAGAAATTCAATCTTTCTGCATCTCAGGATCCACATGGGAACGGAATGGCTCCAAAGTGGATCCTGTAGAAATCCTGTAATGTCAGTCATCTATTTGATTTTGATTATATTTTGGTGAAAGAAATACAAGTAATCACAATAGAAACTTAAACCCAGGATATACACAGAAAAGCATAATGAAACACTTATTTCCAATGTGGTACTTGAAGCCAGTCGTACCAAGGGCCCTATCTAAATAGCCGATCTACATTGACGCGCTGTGAGCTTGCCTTGTAGATCGGCTATTTTCAGTATTTAAAAATGTTTTTCAAAACAGTAAAAGATGCTTAATAAGATTAGGCCTCACACACATGTGTGTGGTGCCTCAGATAAGGCACCACACGATATGGCCCAAAAACTCTTTGCCAAAAATTGCCAATTCACAAGCTCTACAACGTATCGCAAAGTGTTGTGAGCTTGTAGATCTGCTACTAACGCAGAATGTTCACACATTATGACATGCCCAGAATAGGGATGCTAGGGTTCAAGCAGTTCAAGCCATATGCACAAAACAGCATTTAGGCGGGTGTCTGAAGCACCGTTTTACATACCTGTGTGTAACACCAGCTCTCTGCCACAGGTCCACTTGACATCTCCCCCGGTGGAGGGGGGGTGGGAACCCGTGACATCGCCAGCTTTGCCCCTCAGCACAACCACTGATGCCCTTGAACACGTCCCACTTGACCTTCATTAAAAAAAAGGACCAAAGAACAATGGTTAGGGAGGTGATTGACGTTTTGCACACAATTGATATAAGGATATCATACGATATTCCAACACCAGCATTCTCATTTGCAGATTAAAAAAGGTAGAGTAAGAGATTTTCTTTGGTTAAAATAAGTGTTAAATAGCTTAGAGTTCCCAAACGGGCCTGAAAATTAAGGCCCGGCCCCAACTGGGCCAGCCCGAGGCTCGGTTCGGCCCGAACAATTGCCATACTTTTAGGGCCGGAAACGCGAAACGATGTCATTGAATGAATGGTACAGTAGAAAGATTTCATAACTCCATCCCAGGTCCGCCACATCTTAAAACGTGCGCCAATAGGCCTTGCACTATGCAAAAACGGAAGTCTCGCTAGACAAGATTGAAAGATTGAAATCTCGAGATTTTAATCTCGTCTTGCGAGACTTCCTTTTTTTCAGTTGCATAGTGTTCTGTCACTATGAACGTCAGACCTAAAAAAAAATACAAATAAAAAAAGCCATTAAAATACGCGATCTAACGCAAGGCCTATTGGCACATGTTTTAAGCTGTGGCGGACCCGGGATGGAGTTATGAAATATTTCTACTGTACCATTCATCCTAAAGACATATCATAGAAAAGGTAAGAAAAACTGTGGTCCATTCCCCTTTAATGTCCTCAAAGTTACACATGCAACAAGCTTCAAACGGAGTAGATTGGACGTTCTGTTCCAGAGATAATGGCCAAAACATCTTGAAAACGGTAACTTTCGCAGATTGAGTTGTCCATCGTCAATGTTTTTTCTTTAATAACACAGGCTAGGAAGTTCGGACGGTGACAAACTAGATACCTGAGTAGTTCACTTAAAGGGCAAGACCACTTTGGTAGAGGTTTGGGTTGTGTAGTTACCTTGCCATGATGTAACTCCAAAGGTGGGCAAGAAATCTAAAATAATTGCTCCATTGATTAGAAATTGATAATTCAAAATATGCTCCTCATTGACTTTGTACGGTAAAACAGCTCTCAAAGTCACTCTTTTAGCACAAAAACGAATGCAAACAAAGTTGATTCAGACAATATAGAACATCACCAAACCCAGTACTGTTTTTTTTTTTAAATAAAAATGTTAACTTCCTGTTGATTTTGCCATTTTTAATAAGTAGAAAACCCGGACTGGATCCACGGATCCGGATCCAGAACTTCAAATAGTAAAATCAACAGGAAGTTGACATTTTTATTAAAAAAACAAACAGTACTGGGTTTGGTGAAGCTCTATATTGTCTGATTCAGCCGTGTTTGGGTTCATTTATGTGCTAAAAGAGTGACTTTGAGAGCTGTTTTACCGTACAATGTAAGTCAATGAGGAGCATATTTTGAATAATCAATTTCTAATCAATGGAGCAATTATTTTTGATTTCTTGCCCACCTTTGGAGTTACATCATGGCAAGGTAACTACAAAACCCAAACCTCTACCAAAGTGGTCTTACCCTTTAAAGCTGCATCCAACACATCCACTGCCATTTCGGCCTTACCGTTAGGCCGCTAGGGGCAGTTGAAATTTCTTTTTTGGGGGTAAATAATTTCTTTTTTTTTCTTTTTCTTCACGGAACCCGAGGCTCGGCCCGACCCGGCTAATTAGCATAGATTTTGGGCCCAGCCCGAAAACGTCGGGTCCGAGCAGAATTTGAGAACTTCCTATTCTGATACTTATTGCTATAGCGAGTTTGTTCAGTAACAGGAGCCTCCATGTCTCTCCAACAGAAAATGCATTTTCAGGATACCAATTTTACCCAATCAGGATAGAGAACTCAGTCAGGATACAGATTAAACGTGAAATTGGTAGTGATGACACAAAGAAATGAGCAGACAATATAGAGCATAGCAGTGGCGGCCATTTTCTGGTTCCACTTCAAAATACTCAATGCATTTTTCCCATTGACATTTCCAAAAATATTTATATCAATTCATTTAAGCCTAGAATCAAGCCATCCAGGGTCCTGGTGAATCATGACCATAAAACATTTTTTTTCTGTGATTTTTTTTTATTTTATATTTAATTATATGATATACTATATTTAATAAATACCCTTTGTTTTGCCGTTTTCAAAAAAGTTTTCACAGAATCAAACGTTTTATGGTCATGATTCACCAGGACCCTGGATGGCTTGATTCTGAGCTTAAATTAATTGATATAAATATTTTTGTAAATGTCCATGGGAAAAATGCATTGAGTATTTTGAAGTGGAACCAGAAAATGGCCACCACTGCTATGCCCTATTGGAACTGGGACACAACTGATGAATGGGTACTCTCTCCTGATTGGCTGAAATGTTGTAACCTACCTGAACATTTACATTTCTGATTATTAAAGAGCTGGAGAGACAGAGAGACCCCTGCGACTGAACAAACACTCTTACTAATCAGAATATAGTGCTTTAACCTTTTAACAAAAAAAGGTTTGTTTTAACCAAAGAATATCACTTACCCTACCTTTAATCCATTAAGGGAAAGCCTATACGTGAATGTCTTAAAACTGGGAAAGCATCCGTGTCATTTTAGATGTTGTCATGTATACAGCTACAGGAATTATTCAAAAACTGATTTGAATAAAAAATATATTTTCTGAAAACTTAGGTTAGGATTTAGAAGGCTTTTTTAAAATCAGCCTCGGGTCTAAATGGGTTAAATAACCTGTGAGACAATCTACAATTCCTAAGAGGTTTTACAAAATGGTAACATATAAGGGCTGAGTCAAGATTATGCTGTTTGCCATTATACTGCCACAACTAGAAGTAAACTATTACAACTGAGCTCACATAAAACTGCAGGCGTTACCCCAGAATTGAAAGCAACAGAAGCGTTTGTAGGCTTGATGTGTGTAGTGGATGCAATGGACTTAACCGAGAGGGTTAGTTTTTTATGTTTTTCAGCAATGCCATGAGTTTTATTCCGGGCGGGATTGCCCAGGTTTCTCTACGAGACTACAATTGAGGACTAGGATTGGGAAATTAACCAAAAACATAGGAAGATCTGCTATTTTCACTTCTTTTTTTATAATCGTAATCGAGGCAAATGTTTAAAACAATGTGGATATGGATTTGATTCAATTAGTGTGTCTAAAGCTATAAACATGATACGGTCAAAGTTAAAGAGATAGTTCACCCCCAAAAATGAAAAAAAAAATCTATCGATTAGTCACCCCATGGAGACTTGAATTCATGGATATTTTTTTGTTTTTGTTGCATTCCTAAGCCAATAATTTGATAACCGGCAGCAGTTCCAGTAGGAGACACAAAGAGTCTCCTTTGTATCTCCTACCGGAACCGCTGCATACCGGTCTGCTGGTCATGAAATTATTGGTTTAGGAATGCAACAAAAACAAAAAAATATCCATGAATTCAAGTCTCCATGGGGTGACTAATCTGTATGTATGAATTTCAGGCATACAATTTCCAGGAATTCCGATAGATGTGCTGCTGTGGTAGAGTACGTTACTCTCCACTGACCTTTATCGAAGTAAAGCCAAACATTTAAGCTAATGGTTAAAGCAAGACAATCAAAAGGCTGCCATGTTATTATACCGTTCCAAATTAAGCCCTGACAGTCAACACAACATTTACAAGAAATGGAGAAAGGCAATTAAACAACTCCCAAGCACTTGAATTCCTTTTGCAAAAGTGAGGTTTTATCAGCCCAATCTAAGAAACCTAGAAACCAGTGAAACCACTGCTTCCATGTTCTAAAACAGGGGTGTCTGTCAAACTCATTTCAGAGTGAGGGGCAAAAAATTACTTCATGTTCACTTTTACACACCTGTCACTGGCTTTATTTTCCAACCTGTTGTCTAAGTCATTGCCATAACTACAATACATCACTTTACAAATGTTTATTGCCAAGAAAAATAGTTACTTTAATTATCGATGTTACAGTTGCAGGCTACAAGACATTTGGTATGAGAGGTGAAATAAATGAACGATGCAACTTTTGTTTAAGGAGCCCCCAATAAACCATTTGAAAGTAGAACAATTCCATTTCAACTTATGTTATGTCTTAGAATCTAAGACATACCACACAAGTTGTAGAAGAATATAGGCTATACTCACCCTTTGAATGGTTGAAATGTGCAAATATGAGGTATATCTAAGTTATCACTGGATACTTCATGGCCCTATCAACAGATCCCACTCTAGAAGAAAAAACATACAAAAGGGTAAGACTTTGGAAAGAGACGCTGGTCACCCTGTTGTTGAACATATCTGCAAATAATTAGTGACTACTACTGGAGGCACTGAGGCAAGAAATGTCTTAATTTACTAATATGTATTGGACTATTTGCCTGGTAAGTGGAATAATTTTAGTTGACACTGCGACTGGTTTCTTGTAACCATAGGTAAGTAGCTGTAATAATCCCTGACAGATATGCCACAATACTACTATACAATTAAGACCAACTCAATTAATTTGCTGTTGTGCAATTCAAACACCATTGGGATGACAGTCATTTTGATTGCCTACAAAGTAAAATCCTCTAATAGTCTATGCATGTGTGACTACTGTGCACAAATATAACCAAATTTGGTCAAAATGTGTCTACCCTCCTCAGAGTTAAATCAACAGTGAGGCTTTGATTGGTTAGTGTGTCGGGCCTTTGGGAGTAGCAAGTCCAACTAGCTTCCATTCAGATGTTTTTTGCTAACCTCTCCTCTTGTCCAGGCATGTTAAAAGTTAACTAGCGTATTGCTAGTCGGCTAGCTAGGCTAGCAAACAATAATTAACAACTTAATTGAACAGAGGACACACGTGACTGACTTGGCTGTACAAGAAGTCTGTTATCTGATTCAATTAAAAAACAGGTTGTAAAACAGTGAGGGTTAGAATAGAACCCCCCCCCCCCCCCCCCCACACCCAGAACAATAACAAAGTACCACCTCTCAAAAACCTCAACATGGGGATGCTAACGTCAACTTAGGCTAACTCAGCTCTTGACGTTTAATTAACAACGTTTATAATCACAGCTAGTTGTATGTATGACACCTTTAGTCCAGGTTATAATCTATAGTAGTAAACTGCAACCGCATACGTAATGTTCTATGCGCAATACTTCCACCAACTGTCACTTATAATTGTGCTGCTCACTAATTTAACGCTTAATAATAATACTTAGTTAACGCCAAGCTAATATGACGTCATTTTCGACTGAATAAAGTGTTGACGTCGACGGGGGTTTTTGTCGCCCCGTTGAGATAAAACGTCATTTATGTTGGAGAAGAACATACGACAGTTATGTCGCTGTCTGTCGTGTGACAGACTGACAGACAGACAGACTCGCGACTTGATTCGCGTTATAAAATAACTGTCAGACGAGCCGTTAGCAACGAGTCGTCAACAACATCATCCTCAAAATCAACAGTTTACACGAAATGTCCTTTAACTGCGGCCATAACTGAAGTTATTATAACCTGCATCACGTAGGATGTTTAAAAACCCCTTAAATCACATTAAAAGAAACAAAAAGCAGGCCTTTTTTTAATGATGTGCTATAGCTAACAATATTAGCCATACGTGCTAAAGCTAGCCTAGTCTGCCGGGTTGGAGAGAAAACAACACTTTCTAACGGTTAACCGTTAGGTTAGCTTCCTAGCTGTAGCAACACCCATAGAGCTAACACCATAAAGCTAAAGATACAAAAAGAGGAAAAGGAGCACCGTTCATTAATACCTTTATATTTCATGCTTCCAGTGGGTGTGAAGAGAGCCGGTATGGGTGTTGTTACCAGGGCGGCTCTCTTCACCGGTTTGGCGTGTTGGTTTTCACCCAGTTTGTTGTGTGCTGTGCTAGGCTTTCTTTGTCTAGTTTAATGTTTCAGGATGGCTCTGTAGCAGCTCGGCTAGCTAAAAAGCTTCGAGCTAGCTGGCTGCTTGTTGGGGGCTGATAGCAGCGTTGCCAGGTTTTGCGTGAGAAATAAGCAGCCGCGGGTCTATGAAAACAAGCCCAAAAGAAACAACTACAGGCCACGCATCAGCAGCACTTCTTTTTTTCTTTTTTTGATTGATTGATTGAATACTTTATTAACAGTTTGTAAAAAGAAGGCACAGTGGCACAGATGTATACAAAAATAATGCTAAAAGGATAACACAGATAAGCCCTCAGGGCTTGTTTGCATTAAGGTCCTCTGCTCTGTATTCAATTCATCGATTGATTGATTGAATGCTTTATTAACAGTTTGTAAAAACAAGGCACAGTGGCACAGATTTATACAAAAATAATGCTAAAAGGATAACACAGATAAGCCCTCAGGGCTTGTTTCCATTAAGGTCCTCTGCTCTCTGTATTCAATTCATCGATTGATTGATTGATTGAATACTTTATTAGCAGTTTGCAAAAAAAAAGCACAGGAAAGTATAGTTCAATACAAGGTCTGCTAAGAGGATTTTAAACCCAAAAAGCGCTATGGCTTGTTTCCATTAGGGTCCTGTGTACTCAATTCATCAAAACATTTAATGACAGATCTACAATACTATGCAAAAACATCATATATACGAGTAATAATAAGAAAGAAAGATATGTACAGTAAACAGTTGGGGGGGGGGTCATTTCCAGTGATAGACCTTTTACTTTTTACAGGGGCCAGTTACAATTTGCAGTCACCGGTAGCAGGTGCTCTTTTAGAGCGGTGTGTGGTGTGTGGTTCTGTGTGGTTCTGTGGTTCTGGCGACATAGCAGTAGACCAAATTTGACCCCATTTTTGTGCCAAAACTGGGGTGAGTGAGATCAGTGGGGCTCCTTCTGGTGTTGTGCCTGTGTGTGTCTTTTACGCTATTGAATAGTCTAACACAGTGGTCAGTGGTCAACCAGTGGTCTGGGGACTACCAGTGGTCCTTGAGGGGGTTCCAGGTGGTCCCCAGCTAAATGATGGAGAGTTGGTAGATCTTTAACTCTTGAGAGTCTAAAAATTAAACCAAATGGACCTCTACGGGTCCATTTGGTTTCATTTTTACGCTCTCAAGAGTTGAATTATTGTTAAACACCTGCATTACTTAATTAAAGAATTGTTATTTTGATCAACGTTGGCCTGTCTCTCCTATGATGGCACCACATCAATACAGCATGGAATTGTGGACAAAATCGTATCCAACGATAACAAAATATTCTACGTTTTGGTTCTGAGAGTCTAAATCTCATCCAATTGTGGTCCGTGGCTCAAATGCCGAACAAATAATGGACCTTGATATGAAAAGGGTTGAAAACCACTGGTACAGCCAGGTACATGGATATGATATCCCTGTATTCTCACGTATCTTGCAGACCAGGCCCATTGCAAGTTGCTGTACTCTGTCCTCTACCCTGAGCCATCCCACCCAGCATAATGAGCAGGGACCAGGGGTTATAGGTGAGTTCTGGGTGTGAGGCCTATAGTAACCTGAGTTTGTTTTGAGAGGTCTGCAGTCGCGATGCGACGCGTTGTGAGCTTGTAGATCTGCTGTTTTCAAATCTGGTACAGGGGGTCCCTGACCCTGGCACAGGAGGTCTGTAGACAAATACATATTAATTTGGGGGTCCTTGACATGAAAATGTTTGTAAACCACTGGTTTAAACATTAGGAAACAAGCCCAAATAAACAACTACACTCATCATGATTTGTGTGCATGGGGATCTCATCTTAAACAAGCTCAGTGCTTAATGAGTCTTCCAGTTTAGTAGACCTTGTATTGTGAATTTGTGCTTAATGAGTCTTCCAGATTAGTAGACCTTGTATTGTGAATTTGTACTTCCATGTACTGTTGTTCTCATGTCTTACTAAATAAAGTACATCAATCAATCAAAACTTTAGAAACAAGCCCAAATAATCAAATCAAATACACTTTAGAAACAAACCCAAATAAACAACTACACTTAAGAAACAAGCCCAAATAAACAACTAGAAACAAGCCCAAATAAACAACTAGGCCTACACTTTAGAAACCAGCCCAAATAAACAGCTACACTTTAGAAACAAGCCCAAATAAGCGCGTTAGAAACAAGCCCAAATAAACAACTACACTTTAGAAACAAGCCCAAAAAGCAACTACACTTTAGAAACAAGACCCCAAAAAACTCAACCCGCAACTAATAACCAATATTTACTAGCATAGCAACTTTACAGAAAAACAAGCCCAAAGTAGCTTATAATAAGCGGACCTGGCAACACTGGCTGATAGGCGCTTCACACAGGCAGCATGGGGTGTTTCTTGCCTTGAATGTAAGGCATGCACTTCCTCTCGTAAACTGACTGGCGAAACACCGGCATTGCATAAAATGTCACATTATATATTCAGTGGTGGAAAAAGTAAGTAAAGTAAAGTAAGTAAAAGTATCAATTCTGCAATGTACATATACTCCTGTACAAGTAAAAGTCCCGTATTTAAAATGTCTTGAGTAAAAGTGCAAAAGTATCGGCATCAAAATATACTTAAAGTACCAAAGTAAAAGTAGCTTACTCATTGTGCAGAATGTCCCATTTCACAAGTTCAAAATGTATAAAAACGACCCATTGTGAGCTTGTAGATCTGCTATTTTCAAATGGACAAAATAGTGTTTTGTAATAATAATAATCAATGATAATTTGCAACCAGTAACTAAAGTTTTCATAGAATTGTTGTGGAGTAAAAGTACAAAATCTTCCTCTGAGATGTAGTGGAGTAGAAGTAAAAGTATTGAAAATAGTAAATACTGAAGAAAGTAAAAAATACCTCAAATTTGACTTAAGTACAGTACTTGAGTACATGTACTTACTTACTTACACCACAGTATTTATTGCAGTGGCATGTTTCAACTGGCACATGCCACATTTGTTTATAGAATGGATTTAAAAATAAAGTACCTTGTTGGTTGTGCTTCAGAAGCAGGGATGCCTTCACATTACAGCTGTATGATCCTGAATTGGGAATTGTCAATCAGCTGATGCAGCCAAATACATTTAATTGTGTAAAGAAAGAGATGAGGCAAAAGAACTAAACAATTAAGTTATGATATATGATAGTACATTTTATTTATGTATTTATGTATTCATTCATTCATTCATTCATTCATTCATTCATGCATTCATTCATTCATTCATACATACATTTATTTCAATGTGACCGATTTCGAATCAAATCAGAATCAGAAAGGCTTTATTTTCACGACTTAAAGGTAGGGTAAGTGATATTTTTTGGTTAAAACAAAAAAATATTTTGTTAAAAGGTTAAAGCACTATATTCTGATAGTAATCATTGCTATGCTTTTTTTTTCACTTTTGAAATCACAAAGAAAAACAAAGTAATCTAAACATATCCGAAATGGTGAACTATGGCCTTCAGCTGTTCCAAACATGCAACTTTCCATGAACCATTTTGATTACAACAGTCCACCAGTAGAGCGCACTCTTGTTTATTTTAATAGAAGCCTTATTAACTCTAATTCTAGTGGACATTTTTGTATATTTTTAAGGTTACAGCAATACTCTGAAAGTAATGGGGTACTACTGGGGAGAGTGCCGATAAACAGGGGCGGGCTGGGACCAAAATTCAGCCCTGGCATTTTTGTCCGAACCGGACCACCGCCCCCGGACCGTTTTGCCAACGGGGGGGGGGGGGGGGGTTGTTTGTCAACGGGGGGCGGGGGGGTCCCTGCCGATAAACAATGTGGCCCCCCAGAGTGAGCGTGGACATTTTGTGGCCCTCACCATCTACAAAGTTGCCCACCCCTGCTATAGAGTGTTTGTTCAGTAACAGGGGTCTCCCCGTCAATCCAGCTTTTTAATAAACAGAAAATACATTTTCCGGTAGGTGTCAAAATCTCAGCCAATCAGGAGAAAGTACCCATTTTTAAGCTTCATTTTTATAGTGTTCCAGTTCCAATTTTGCCTGCTCATTTCTTAGTGTCATCACTTCCAATTTCACTTGTTTAATCTATATCCTGATTGAGTTCTCTATCCTGATTGGATAAAATTGGAAATTAAACTGAAACTGAAACAAAAATGCATTTCTGTTTTATAAAGAGCTGGAGAGACAAGGAGACTCCTTTTACTGAACAAACACTCTATAGCAATGAGTACTATCAGAATATAGAGCTATTTAACACTTATTTTAACCAAATAAACTTACCCTACCTTTAAAAATACTTAAAGTAAAAAGAAGGGTGAAATTCCAAAGAAGAAGGCCTAGAATTGCATTATTTGTATTTCTCTGTTTGATTTGCGGTTGTGATATTTAGCCATTAGTCTACTCTAGGCCTATGGCAGTGATGTGTTCTACCGTGGTACGGTGTATACGCTGTATACAGTGCCGATTTTTTGGGGGGGAAAGCGTATACAGTCTAATAACCATTAACCTGACACCGTCAAATGGAAGAAAGCTTGCGACACACATTTTGTTTCACAGCGTACTTGCATCTGAGACTCCGGGCGCAGAATCGATGACAGACAGTTTTTCCTTTTTTCAAGCTACTAGGCAGGTGATTGGATGATCCCGCCCCTAGCAGCCGCTGATTGGTTCGGACACGCAGTGTTCGGCCATCTCTACTCCCTTCGCAATCCCAGACCTCCCTGAAATCAAATGCAAATGAGATTTCCGGAGGGAGGGGGTTTACCAGGCTAAATAACCATTTCTTTTTTTTTTACCTTAAATTTTTATCCCACGATTTTGTAACCCTATTTTTTACACCCAGTGCCAATTGTCTATGTAATCCAGGGCACTACCTTCCCTCTGCCAACCTAGGGAGGCCAGGGCCGAGCTCATGCCTCCTCTAAATAACCATTTCATCCATTGAAAACGCGATAGCGTATCGCGCATGTCGCGCAGGGAATAATTATCTAATACCCTCCGAAAAAAACTAGATCACACCACTGGCCTATGGGCATGTAGCAGAGTAGTCCTGCCTGAATATCTACTAAACCCCTTAAGAGAAATTCTCTTTTGACTGAGTGGAGTGGTAGATGTTTGGTTTTCCATGCAGGAGAGGAGACAGTATATCAGGAGGTGTGCTTCATATCCTACACCAGGGGTCTTCAATGTTTTTCAGGCCAAGGACCCCTTAGTTGAGAGAGAGACGAAGCAGGGACCCCCACTACATACTATTGTATAAAATGATGTTGCAAATTCAACTTTAGATAGATATAGCTTCAGAGACTTGTTTGACAGCACTACCACGTGTGAGTGGATCCACGTTGTTGGTCTGGCTAATGCCAGGCTAACCCTAGGCCCCAAGAGACAGTAGCATGCCACTTGGACACCGGCCGGGGTCTGATCAGCCTTGGTCGGGTCGCCTGGAGGAGGGTGTCTGTTGCAAGACACCCAGTGACTCCAGGAAACAACACTGATGATGTGTCCAAGTTTGTGCATCAGTTGATGTTTTATTAACTGAAAACTCTGGGAGTGGGAGTTCCAGTGACAACCAGGAACAGACTGGGTGACGACCATGAATCGTGGTCGTCACCCAGTCTGTTCCACGAAGAGTGTGGTGACATCTGGAGAGACAGAGGACGGCCGGAGAGACGGCGACCCGGGGTGGAGAGGGTTGGCAGCCCAAACCACTTCTTCTGTGAGGAAGAACCCAGAAGCTGCAGTCTGCGGTAAAACCTGCAAGGAGGGTTTAATCCATCAAGGCAGAATGAGATGCTTGTGCCCAGCAGCAACGACGACGCGAAGCACAGAAGAATGCTCACTTCTGGTCAGACGAAGGAGGAGCCCGGCCTGGAGGCAACTCACAGTGCCTAGAGCCTCCTAGTGTCGCCAACACCTGCTGCAACTGCAACATCTCACCTAACCTGGCCTGGCATTGGCCGGACTGATGACGTTGATTCACTCACACACATTCTATGTGTGAGTGGATCCGCGTTGTGAGTGGATCCGCGTTGCTACTGTCCCCCAAGAGACAGTAGCATACTACTTGGACACAGGCCGGGGTCTGGTCAGCCTCGGTCGGGTTGCCTGGAGGAGGGTGTCTGTTTGTTGCAAGACCCGCAACACCCAGTGACTCCAGGAAACAACACTGATGATTTGTCCTGAAGTTTGTGCATCAGTTGATGTTTTATTAATTGAAAATAACTGTAGTGTTGTGTTGGATTCAAGACAAGTTAATGTGTATTTTCAGACAGTTAAACCCTACTTGTAATTGGTCTGCTCTTTCTTCCCCCTACACCGAACCTCTTTACCAAAAATAGCCAATCTACAAGCCCATTGGCTATTTTAGGCTAATGTTCCTCAGAATAGGGATGCTATGGTTAAAGTGATTAATGTAAACAAAAAAGAGATCCTATCACACAAAGATTTGGCAGCCCCCCTGTAGTAACCCTGAGGACCCCCTAGGGGTCCTGGACCCCCTGTTGAAGACCCCTGTCCTACAGTATATCCATATAGCTAAATCTGATGAATATCAATAAAGGAAGACATTATATAGCTTCCCCATGGTAGATGCAAACCCCACCTGTCTTCTCTCAGTCAGCCCTTTTCACAGTCTACCTGTGAAGTGCACAAAGCAGCCATGCTATGAAACCATGCACTGTAATGACACACACACACACACACACACACATACTGTAGGTCAGTGGTTCTCAAACCTTTTCATGTCAAGGACCCCCAAATTGATATATATTCTTGGCCACAGACCCCCATCTGAAAAGGTTCTGTGCCAGGGACCCCCAGAAGAGAAGATTTATGTTTAATAATATAAATATGTTTAATATTTTTCAAATAGTTTAAAAAATAGCAGAATAACTGATGCATGACTTGGCTACACCCATTATTCTATATAAGATCAGAATAGAACATCAAGAATATATGACAATTTGCTTTGGACAAGGACCTCTTGATCCATAGAGAAACATAGATAAGAGCTGATGTGATTACTCATTCTTTATCACCACAAATACTGGAAGGATGTATGCGTCTCTGGTGTGACACATTTTTAGTTTTTAGAAACAGCAGCAAAATGTCAGACTCATGGTATTAAGAGCCTTACATCAAATGCCTTTGATGTAATGGAGATGATATACTGACCCGTCTTGAAATGTAACCATGAGGACGATAAAGATCGCCATTCAACAGATACAGGGATGCTTATCTTGAACTTAGATCAGTTTAATTCAAGGGTATAGGGAGACAGGCTTCAGGTGGGGGTGTGACCACAGACAATAAAAGCTAATAATTCAAAGAATAGGAATGTGCTAGAAATGCTCATTTAATTTCATTTGTCTGCTATTCTTTTCAAGCCAGTGACACTGAGCAAGAGGGTGGCGATCACAATGAGCACAAGATATGAAATCCACGCAGCGCCTTTTCTTTCACTGATGAAATAATCAGTAATTTTGATGAGGGCTTCAACAAATTTTTGTCGCCGACATTAATTCTGGGTGCTGCTTGTTCAGTTTCACGATGAATGGCACTGAATATCAGTTATGTGCCTTTATCCGCATTGACACGCACTTTATCACGTATGAATAGCTTATCTAACAGGATATCTATTAAAACAATGGGTTCGCGCCCAGGGACTGTAATACTATTCTGGTAAAGACGGCACTAAAAAAACTCTGATATTGCTCTTGATGGGTTTCCAATGTCCTCGTTGATGGAGAATGATAAAGACAGAGCTCATGACTGCTACTGTGACTGCATGACCCCGCCGTGACCTTATCAGAACATAGTCAGACGATAGCCGAAATGGAAAAACAGGGGAAATCTTTCCACAGATTTCTTTTTTTGTCCGTCAAAAAATTCCCTCTGTGTCTTGTGAGAGAGGACTTAATAACATGGTACAAAGGGAATGGCGAATTAGTCTGCACTGATTCCAATTTAGTCTAATGTGAAAAAATCCCACTTACTCTCTCTGATCAAAATTCTGTGCTTCGTTCATTAACGTTTCCATGATGTCAGATTAAAAATAGACAGAGAGCAAAGACTGAGTTAGAATTTTGCCAGATAAAGCTATTCCCCCTGAATATGACCCTTGTTCATTCTAATTCTATATCATCATCTATTTCGATGTCATTGTCATAATCACAGTGGTTGAAATTAGCAAAGGACGCAATCATTTCTTTAAGGCTCAACTTTGGTGAGGATTTGACAAATGTCAGATGAGAGGATGTACATCTTTCTCAAGGACTTTCATGCAAAACTATGCACTATGCAAGTACAAAATTGTCCCCTTTCATCCTGGTGTCCCTATGTTGGGCATGTCATTACAGGCACACATTGTAAATCTTTTTCAAGAAAATGCAACTCGTTGTGAGCTTGTAGATCGGCAATTTCTTTCTATTCTCCATTCAACAAAATATATACTTATACACCTTTAACTCATTGACTGCCAATGACGATATTTCTCGCCATTTCACTCCAAGGCTCAGACCGCCAATGACGAGATTCTCGTCATGTGGTGTTTTCAGTGAATGATTATGATGATGATGATGATGATGATGAAGAGTACACCCAGAAATCACATGATCACAACAAAATGAAGCTGGTTTCATTTAGTGTTATACATAGAATTATAAAAGTACAATTTTATTTCTGTTGTTTTTGGCAAAAACAAGCCACATTCAACTGCCCATAACTATGAATGGATTATTCCTACGGCACGCCCCCCCCCCCCCCCCTCTGGCAGTTAAAGAGTTAAGTGGTTACCACTTTGGTAGAGGTTTGGGTTGTGTATTTATTTACCTTGCCATGGTGTAACTCTAAAGGTGGACAAGAAATCAAAAATTTATTAGAAATTGATCATTCTATATGCTCCTCATTGACTTACATTGTACGGTAAAACAGCTCTTAAAGTCACTCTTTTAGCACCATATACAAACACAAACAAAGCTTATTCAGACAATATACAAAACACCAAACAGTACTGTTTATTTTTTTAATAAAAATGTCAACTTCCTGCTGATTTTACTATTTGAAGAACCAGATCCGGATCCGCAGATGAGGAAGTTAACATTTTTATAAAAATACTTTGTTTGCGTTCGCTTATGTGCTAAAAGAGTGACTGAGAGCTATTTTACCATACAATATAAGTCAATGAGGAGCGTATTTTGAATGATCAATTTCTAATCAATGGAGCAATTATTTTAGATTTCTTGTCCACCTTTGGAGCTACATCATGGCAAGGTAACTACACAACCCAAACCTCTTCCAAAGCGGTCTTGCCCTTTAAGTCCCTTCTCACCGAGAAGAACTTTTCAATCTCTGTGACTTCCATCGTGTCCTTCATCTCAATCCAATTTGCACTGAAAATCCTCACAGTAGGCACTGGATAATAATTACTGAACATTTTAAAGCATGCACACTTCTCTCTCGTCACCTTTATGATTCGCAGTGAAACACGCTTTACTAAATTGACCTTGATCGATGGGGTTAGAGAACCGTTGCGACTAGCGGTTAGTCAGTTGCCATGCTGAAAGGTTGTCCAACACCCACAGAGACCCAACATGCATTTTTTAGCTCATGTCTTTATACACTGGCTTACAATAGGGCATTAAATTGCTTCTGGGAAGCCCGGCTTATATCATTTGGCTTGGGGTACGGGACTGAGGAATTTATTCACTGCTGTACACAGTAAAAATCCTCAGTGTTAACTTAACTCTGAACAGTGTACAAACGACACCAAATTGGACCCTGACATCCTCTGTGTTAATTCGACCCCAAAACAGCATACAAGTAGAACCAAAGGGACCCTTAGGGGGTCCATTTGGTTCCATTTGTTCGCTGTTCGGGGGTTGAATTAACACTGAGGATTTGACTGTGTACAGCCCAGGAGAGTGGCTGGATCAGTGGGAGCTCCAACAGACACTGCAATGGTGTTCCACACTACATTTCATACATGAGCTGCCAGTCTGGAGGTGAACGGCAACATAATCCACAGACAGATTTCAGAATAACTGCATGTATAATGAGCCTGATCCAGTTAAAGCCATTATTCACTGCTAACCGTGCACATGGCTCCTTTAATCTCGGCAACAACTGTGTTGGCTTTGTAGTACGACATCGGCCCAAAAGCTTGGGCTTCTGCGCTGAAGATGCTACCCTTATCGAGCGGCTTAATGATCCACCCCGTTGTTAGGCACCAGATCAAATAGTTCCAAATACATTTGTCAGCTACTGTTGTTTGTTGTTGCAAGGTCACCATTAACATCTGGCCAACAGGCATGAGAGGTCGGGCCTCAGGCTTGGCCCCTCCTACACTCTCAGAGTTGGATTTGGATTTTGTTTTCACACCTGCAATGCAGACCAATCTAGCCCTAGTGGTTCTCAAAGTGGGGTCCGGGGATCCCCAGGGGGTCATTGATGAAGTTCCAGGGTGCCCCCCAGAAAAATGAGGAACAGTTTAACCACTTTGACCCTATTTCATACTTCCCCAAATTTTACTGAGCTTGTAGCCGATCTACAGTACAAGCTCATCTACAAGACGTGTTTCGATTCGACGTGTTGTTTGCTTATAGATCATCGAAACAATTTAGGAAGATCTTGGAAAATGTGGAATAAATTTGAAATAAATGTAACAACACAAATCCCCCCGGCACAAAATATTTTTTTTGGATGGGGGTCCGAGGCCAAATACATATTTGGGGGTCCTTGACATGAAAATGTTTTGAGAATCACTGATCCAGCCTGTCCATGGGGACTATTATGTCCAGATGTGATGAGAGAGCTAGCAAGTGTCTCCTATGAAATGAGCACGCCAACCCTTTCATTAGGATAATGATGAATTAGGTCATTGGTTCTCAAAGTGGGGTCCGGGGACCCCCAGGCGTCCTTGGGGGGGTACCAGGGGGTCACAAGCTTTGTTTTGTTTGTTTACGTGCTAAAAGAGTGACTTTGAGAGCTGTTTTACCGTACCATGTAAGTTAATGAGCATATTTTGAATTATCAATTTCTAATCAATGGAGCAATTATTTTTTATTTCTGGTCCACCTTTGGAGTTACATCATGGCAAGGTAACTACACAACCCAAACCTCTACCAAAGTGGTCTTGCCCATTAAGTAATTCCAGTGTAGCATATATGCAAATCTCATTATTCAGAATTGTTATTCACAGAATGATACAACTCTAGAATTAGTCACACTAACAACCATTTTAATGTGAATAATTATATTTTAACAACTTATTTGCGTAATTTCACATTTCAGAAGTATGTTTATAAAACATGTATTTATTTTTTGCTTTTTGTATGACACTGCACCAAAGTTTGGACGGGGAAAAATGCTTTTCCTTATTCTACTGGAGGTTATCTGAGACACAAGGAAAGAATATGAATGAATGCATCGCTATACTATCGCTATCGGCAGTGAGCCTATGAATGAATGTATCGTTGCTGTCGGGCAAAAACCTCTTATCTCCATATTTTTTTTTTTCTCTCGTTTTTTTCCCATAAATTTTTCGAGCTTGTAGATCTGCAACTTTTGATGCTTTTGAATTTGAATCCTGAAAAGTAACAGTTTTGGACATATGAGGTTTCCACCCGAAAGAGACGATATGTAATCTATCAACAATGAGTACAGTATACGTATGGGTGGATGTATGCACTGTCCATTAACAGTATTATGTACAGTACAGTCTATCAGCATTGGATATATAAATGATAAGATATATGTAAATGATGAATATATGTACAGTCTCTCAACTATATATCTCAACTATACAGTATACAGTATACAGTATATATATATATAATATATATATATATATATATAATATATATATATATATATATATATATATATATATATATATATATATATATATATATATATATATATATATATATATATATATATATATATATACACACATACTGTATACCGTATATTATGTACTCTAACAATGAATATACAGTATAATGTACGATCTATCAAGATGACATTACACTTCTTGTTTCCTCTCATCCTTAATTAAGTGCTTCTCTTGGTTCTTTTCTTTTTTCTTCCTTGCCAACAATCTTTGAGCCTTTTCAGGATTTTGACAGCGGCTGATTATGTAGCATGAAGAGCTGAAGCAGATGCTCTGTTGCAGAGAGATGTCCATTGACAATTATTGCCATTCTTCATAGCTCATTTCCCTTAGAGCAGCGGGAGAAGAAATTGCATACAAGCTCCAACGTTATTAATAGAGACGCTTCGTATGGAAATGAGACACTAATTTAACTGGAATGCACCGTTTTTCTTTTTTCATTTCTGGCTTGATTGTCAAATGAACTATGGCCGTTCGTGGAAAATTCATCTTCCTTTTCCTTTTTGGGTTTATGAGATTAATGCGTTTCTACCGCATTATTCTGTGTTATGCACTCAGATTAGATTGATTGAAGAGAGGAGACGCAGTGATATCATTTGTCCATGCTTCTGTAATGTAGCATTATGATGACTGATTTTGAAAGGCAAGCCACATCTATCTGTCTGTTAACGCACGCACGTATTTATGTATCTTGTACAGTATATATGCATTTCCAATAAAATACAATACTGGTGTGACCGGTGCTATAGAATCAAGAGCTGATACACAACAGACAGATGTATTAGTTCATCCAGTGCATAGCCTACAAAGTTCATCCATACAAACAAAGTACATATAGGGCTTAAGTGGTTTACAGCACACAATGAATAACCAGTCTGCATTGCCAGAAACAATATGTATTCTCTCTCTATCGTCAGAATGCAGGATGATGAAGGGGGTGGGGGTGGGGGCGGGGACTACACAAAACACTGTATAGAGTCAGTGGCAAAGCAGGCACGTTCTCATTCTTTAATCAGGTTGAGTTGAAGATAACCTGATGTCTGTCTTTTCTCAGCCTGTCTGCCGTACACGTGCTCATTCCGGCTGACGGCATGTCTTCTCTGACAAACTCAGAGAAGACATGAGAGAAGCTTTCCTCTTCTCCACCCCGTTTCATCTGTGGCACCCAGAGACACACACCTCTATTAGTATGCTTCTTTCTTTCCCCCTGGAGGGGTTATTCAACCAATTAAGCCCATAATACCGTTTAAAAAAAGAATTATTTTGACTGTACAGTAGCAGATAATCATGCCTCGGTAAATATTTTTCAATGCCTCTTTCTTGGTATTCGTTTACAAAAATTAAAAATCTCCATAAATGCTAGAAAGTGAAATTGCTGAAAGTTAACAGCCCTTTGCTTTGTGCAATGCACTTTTGCAGTTTAAACCACTTTCAACTCTATTGTATACATGTCACTATAGTCAGAAAGTCTCAAAATATTTCAATAAAAGTTAGAGGTGCGGTGCATAGGTTAAAACTGATGTGCTGTCCTCTCACCTTGAGATTACCTGTTCATGTTTTGACTAAATCATTATTATAACAGATCTATTAACCAATTAATCAATTTAAGTGCTCTGTGTATTGCTGTTGTTGTTGTTGTTGTTGTGTTATTGTTGTATGTTTTGTTTTGTTTTGTTTTTCCTTTCTTTGTTTTGTTGATGTTGTTTGAACTGTCTCTGAAATATTGTGTCTAAACGTATGAATTCTGTATTTTGCAATCTGTGGACCCCCTTGAAAACGAGATGGTACATCTCAAGGGGTTATTCGTCAATTTGTGTTTGAAAACATTGGCACAATACATTTTCAGATGGGGGTCCACGGCCAAATATATATCAATTTGGGGGTCCTTGGCACAACATTTTTTGAGAACTACTGGACTATATAGTGCATTGGCCACATATTGGAAGCGTCTCCAGTGTCATTCCGACTTGTGTTGCATCTTTCCCTCTCTCTTTCTACCATCCTACCTAAAGAAAATAAAATGATAAAGAAAATATTTTGTAAAGTATTTAAGAGAAATGTACAGGACTCAGCTCCCCACCTCCGCACATTTCACCTCCTCGTATTCAGTGGGCGTTCATTGTGTTTGCAGAGCACATCGCCGGACTCTTGAAGAGACAGCATGGATGCATTACTGCGAGACTGGTCAGTGAGCAATTGCTGATCCCAGGCAGTGATAAAGAGAACGCGACTGTCTGAAACCTGAAAAAAGGGAGGCTGGAGAAAGAGAGAGAAAGAGAGAGAGAGAGTCGAGGAGAGAGAGCGCCATGTGGCACGCAGAGCCCGGAAGGTCACCTGGCTGCCAAAAGGAAAAGGAGACAAGACTCTAGAATGTCGTCACCTTCCTCTTTATTTACTGACACTAAGGACGTTGGTGAGGCGGTTGGCGAGGTGGGTGGGGGTGGTTGGTGGGGGGGGTGTGAGTTTAGGGAGTGTGAAACCAGAAAAAAGCAGTATGCCACGCCTAGGTACCTAGGTCAGATGAGCTAATAAGAGGCAGATTATCTTGACGACGTTAACTGGTCACTATTTTGGGCATGTCATTATAGACCGGGAAAAACAATCTTTTAAAAAAGGCAAACATTTTCAAAAATCTAAATGTTCTTAAAGTAGGTAGTTCACCCAGAAAATGACTTATTTTCAATCAATTACACACCCCATAAAGCCTTGAATTCAAGGCGATTTTGTAGTTTTTGCCGCAGTTTTTTCCTGAGCCAATAGCTTTATGACCGGGTGTATATCCGGTAGGAGACTCAAAGAGTCTCCTTTGAGTCTCCTACCGCCGATACATTAGCATTTTTCCGCCGGTAATCAAATTATTGGCTTAGGAATGCGTCAAAAACAAAAACATCTCCTTGAATTCAATGCTTCATGGGGTGTGTAATTGATAGAAAATAAGTCATTTTTGGGGAGAACTACTTTCACTACTAGTGAAAATAGCACCTGTAGGGTCGTATGACAAAGTAGGCCTACAGTACATACAGTATGGTTCAAATGGATTGTGTGAAAACAGCAGATCCACAAGGCTCACAATGTGTTGCGACACGTTGTGAGCTTATAGATCGGCTATTTTCGATGAAGAGACTTGGTGTAAGACTCTACACACTGTAGTGTGTATGGGGGTAATTTAGTGATTAATTATCATTAAATGTCATGAATATCAATGAAATTATATATCACCAGTTTACCTGTTTTTAATACAGATCAGTCTCATAAACTCTGAAGGATTTTGAATTCTTGGCTGAGGCAGGGTCATAGATCATCCAACAATATACAAAAGACAAACAAGTTTTATTTCTAATCAAGGAAGTTTATTAACTCAAAGGCATAAGCCATAGGAAATATTAATGTTCCAATACAGCCGTACAAGATGTAATTTCTGCTGTGGTCCCTGATTAGAACTTTATGTGCTAAAAATGGTATACTAATTGTTGTGAGCTCCTAGACAGAAAGAGATAGAAAGAGGGGAAGGTAGGTGAGGGCTGAAAAGAAATAAAGACAGTAGTTAAAGAGCCCTGTCAATAAGTTGATGAAAACAAGCCTAATACACATACAATCCTATTGCCGTTGCACATCAGATGATGGGAACAGACCTGTGATTGACAGGGGTCACTTCTCAAGTAGCGTTCTGGGGCTGTTGGTATTTGTCGCCTGCCTCACTGCCTGCGTGCCTGGCTTTCTTCGACACTCCTTAAGTGCCAGCAAGTCTTCACTGTTAACAACAGCCGTCTTTTATTCTTCTTTAGAGTCTATATTCTTCACGAAAGAGAGATTGTAGGTGATACTTTCTCTCTCGACTTTCCACTTTCCACTTTCAAACTTTCGACTTTCCACTGTCCACTTTCTTCTGTCCACTTTCGCTTTCTTCTGTCCACTTTCGACTTTCCACTGTTGTGTTGAAAGGCACAACTTTGATTCCTTTGCAGTAGATGAACGCAATATTTAATGACTTGAAAATGTCAATGAATCTTGTAGTTCCCATTCAAATTAAACAAAACAAGAATACACCTAACTGACACTAAGACAAGAGAAGGGGAGGATAACGTAGATAAGACCAGACAAGACGAGACCTAGACTGGACTGAATATTGGTCATGAAGAGATGGTCTTTTATTCTCCATCCTAAATACCATGTGAAACTCAATCCTCTCCCTGTCATTGGCTGAAACACAGGAAGGTATGTTTAGAAAGAAAGGGGGGGAGAAGAGAAATCTGAGCCCACAACATCAACTAATTAACTCAACCTAAAGTTGATTCTCTTACAAGGATTTATTCATTATATTATCGATATTCTCCCATTGTAACTTAGTGTCACGCATCTGGTTCCTATTTAAAAAGAATATTGGAAATATATTGGAAATATAATGAATAATGAATAATAATAATCAAATGACAATATAAATGTACCTTCATGCATAAGTGAAAGTATGATAACCAGTTGTACTTAATCATACTTGAATGTTACAAATATAACAGCAAGCTTACACAGTAGGACACGTAATAACCTCTTGTTTAATATGGATAATTAACTATGAACGTATGAAACGAACTCTGCCTCAATTCTTTGAGGAGTGCTTGAGGATCGATGATCTCAAGGTCATAGGTCGCAGGCCATTTGGTTGGAAGCAGAGCTCTCCCTGTGACAGCTAACTGTCACAGACTGCAAATTATGGCATTATTTCCAGTTAAATTTGTCCCAAGTTTGTGTCCTGATATCATGGTTCCATGTCAGCAACATTGTCAATCCTAGCCAGTGGGTCTAGGAAACTCTGTGTGTATGTCCGTGCACATCAGTATATCTGTGCGTGCACGTGTGTGTGCGTGCGGGGCACGTAGACTGCAGGGTGTGTGTAAACAGAGCTGTTTGGGGCATTTGACCTCTGGGGTCAACGGCTCCTTCTTCATATGCTTGTAGAGTTGTGTTCATATGCATCAGCAACAATGGAGGTCCAGTTTGGATCGGTGAATGGTTTGATCATAGTGGAATATTCAATTGATAAACCTACTACATAATCCCCCCCTTGTCAAATGAAAGATGACGTCAGGGGCATCTTGGAATTTGGCAAAGTAGAGAGAAAAAGAGAAGAGGATCAATTGAATACATCCACATGTTAGGCACTGTTCATGCACCATCTGTATGTGCCACGGCAAGAGGATATCTAACAGACAGAGTTGAGAGATAGAATTAGAGCGGAAGAAAGTATTGTCGAGAGTGAGTCTTTAGTAATATAGCTGAGCTATACTTATCTATGAGTATAAGATCACTGAGACAATATAGGACCGTTTGAAGTTTAAAACTCAAATGAACAAGCACTAACTAAATCGATCAAAATTAATCATGCATGCTAAATACTGATAACTTTGATTTTGGCTGGCTCTGATCTTTGACTTTTTGGTGGCTAAAGAGGGAGAGTCCGGCCTAAATTTAGAGTATCCCTCGCATTTCGAGTTCAGCGACTAACAGGTCACGGATAGATTGGTTCTCATGATCGTCATCCTCGGTGTCACTAGGTGACTCCGTTAATTCCTCTCGTTCCCTGTACGGGGAGGGAGATCTAGATCGGTCATCTCTAAAACTGAGCTCCCGATATGGGCTACGGTTTTGTGATGGAGATTGAGAACCATTGTCTGAGGACCGGTATCGATTGTCACCCCCCTTTGACTCCACGGAATAGACCTCCTGGGAGTCAGATGGTTGTGGGTTGTTTATCTTGTTTGTCGTGAAAACTCTATTGGCATACTCTCGTAATTTAATGCTATGCATCTTTATGGGGTCCACAATGTGCATTATCGGGTTGCGGGTACTTGGATGGAGGTTTTGGACAAAGAGTGTCTTAAAATTCACGTCTTCTTCCATGTCAACCTCCAAACGCATGCCAAAATAAGCATTTCTCAGCCTGTTGAAATAGATATTTGGTAACTCATTTCGTTCTTGCTTAGTATGCATAGCGATAGTCAGGTTTCCTTTGACATTGGGGTCAGAGAACTCAACCATCAATGCCTGCTTGAGTATATCGTAGTTACCCAGAATTATTGGTGACTGTCTCATCAGGAACTTCCTCACCTCACGATCGGAAGTGCCATTTATTAGATAGAGCTTCTGATCTACTGTGGCCTGGGGATAGTCTGTAAGATGCATGTCAATATCCATTAAATACAATGCTGTGTCAGCAGACCCCTTGGTCTCAGGCTCAAACTTAGTCATATGTTTTGCAATCTTGTCTAGCATATGATTGTTTAATGGAGGAAGAAGTAGTGCGGGCTGAACATCTTCTCCCCATGGAGGCATGTGTTGAGCAAAGAGACCACCTTGGGCCCCATAAGGGTGTAACTGCTCTGTGGCAGCTTGGGGGTCAGGGGGCATTGAAGCTGGTGTTGGTACATGTTGGACTGACATGCTATTTTGGGCCCTGTAAGAGCCTGGGTAAATGTATGGTGCCGGTGTTTGTAAGTCCTCATCTGAGTCGAGGAACAAAGCCTGCATAAGTTCAATTCTTGCCTTTTGCTTAGCAATCTTGGCTTCGGCTTTGTTTAAAAGGTAATGGCACTTGCGGTCAGAAGTGGCAGTATCTTGGGCGTCGAGCACGGCTTCCTCGAGCCAGGAAACTTTCTCTTCCAGTTTAATATTATGCTCATTTGCCTGGTTGAAGCGCTTTTGAAATTCAGCAGCAGTGGCCTCGCTAGCCTTGGCCTTGTTGCTTTCAAAATTTGCACTAATTTGGTGAGCAATAACGCTTTGTTCCAGGTTTTTCACTTGGTCTACAGCGAGGTTGAGGTCACGAGTCTGACGAGCTGAAAGTTGACATTCAGCATCTAAAGTGTCCTGTTGTATTTGACAAAATCTGTGAAGGTTGGATAAAACCATTCGAATGACGTTAGAGATGTTTGATGGTTGCTTTGAATCAACCAGTTCAGCTGTTATAGCTTTCAGATTATCATGGATAGTGACCTCAGCCGCTCCTGCCAATTTGTCAAGATAACCTTTATCAAGATCCCTGGCTAACAGTCCGATGACAACCTGAACTTGATCAAAGGTGTCTGGGTCATTTGGCGAGGTAGACATTTTGAGCTATGAGCAATATTGCAAAACTTTCTGGTGGAAGAAAGTTCACCAGCGGGTGCTTTTATAGGGATAATGAGAAGCCCTATTTAACGTTTAGTGGGGCTAAGTTTGTGCACAACTCTTAACTTTAGATAAAGTGAAGAATTTCACCACTAAACTTATCAAATGGGTATGGTTTATACCTACCCAACATACAGTAGCACTAGGATGTGCACGTGTATAGATGAGATTGACTGATATCTACCTGCGATTCAATTAAGGAATGCAATTGACTGACATTTGACTTGATAATGAAATTACAAGGAATGCAACTGACTTAAATACAACTTTAGAATTAAATAAATAATTGCAGGGAATGCAATCATGAGATTGACTGATATCTACCCAAGATTTAATTAAATAAACCGTAAGGAATGCAATTGACTGACATTCAACTTGAAAATTAAATCACAAGGAATGCAATTGACTTAAAACAACTTGGAATTAAGTAAATAATAGCAGGGAATGCAATCTAATCTGTTTTGAAGCCCAGGGAATGTGGCACATGTAAACCAACTTAAATCAACCTGTACTAAGGATGACTCATATACAACTGGCTATTATGAAAACCACCAGGAATGCACCCCAACAAAGTGTAATAAAATACACTAGGGAACGGTCGACCTGGCTCTGTTTGGACGCACAGACTTAATTTCAACTCACTGTGACAAAGTAAATGGGAGACTTAAATCAACACGCGCAATGACAAGGGATGTTAGTTTGATTAACCAATGAGTAATTGACAGATCAAAAACACCCCATCATAAGCACGGAATGCTTTTTTAAAATAGACTTAACGTCAACGCGTCAACACGGACCGCTAATTTAGAACCATATACTTATATCCTACAGTAAGGAACACTGCACGACTTTTAACCAACAGGTAGAGAACTCCTGATTTGGTTAAAAATAGCTGGACCACGGAACAGAGTAGCTAATTCTGTTCAGCCCAGTAAATGGTACCAAAACATTGAACGATTTGGGAACGTAAATTGACAATAAGTCACAATTTGCCGGACTCTACTATTTAGCCAACAAAGTCCGTCTCTTATATATTGATGAATGATATTTATGAATAAACCTCAGCCTCACACGGGGCGCACCAATTATGTAGTGTGTATGGGGGTAATTTAGTGATTAATTATCATTAAATGTCATGAATATCAATGAAATTATATATCACCAGTTTACCTGTTTTTAATACAGATCAGTCTCATAAACTCTGAAGGATTTTGAATTCTTGGCTGAGGCAGGGTCATAGATCATCCAACAATATACAAAAGACAAACAAGTTTTATTTCTAATCAAGGAAGTTTATTAACTCAAAGGCATAAGCCATAGGAAATATTAATGTTCCAATACAGCCGTACAAGATGTAATTTCTGCTGTGGTCCCTGATTAGAACTTTATGTGCTAAAAATGGTATACTAATTGTTGTGAGCTCCTAGACAGAAAGAGATAGAAAGAGGGGAAGGTAGGTGAGGGCTGAAAAGAAATAAAGACAGTAGTTAAAGAGCCCTGTCAATAAGTTGATGAAAACAAGCCTAATACACATACAATCCTATTGCCGTTGCACATCAGATGATGGGAACAGACCTGTGATTGACAGGGGTCACTTCTCAAGTAGCGTTCTGGGGCTGTTGGTATTTGTCGCCTGCCTCACTGCCTGCGTGCCTGGCTTTCTTCGACACTCCTTAAGTGCCAGCAAGTCTTCACTGTTAACAACAGCCGTCTTTTATTCTTCTTTAGAGTCTATATTCTTCACGAAAGAGAGATTGTAGGTGATACTTTCTCTCTCGACTTTCCACTTTCCACTTTCAAACTTTCGACTTTCCACTGTCCACTTTCTTCTGTCCACTTTCGCTTTCTTCTGTCCACTTTCGACTTTCCACTGTTGTGTTGAAAGGCACAACTTTGATTCCTTTGCAGTAGATGAACGCAATATTTAATGACTTGAAAATGTCAATGAATCTTGTAGTTCCCATTCAAATTAAACAAAACAAGAATACACCTAACTGACACTAAGACAAGAGAAGGGGAGGATAACGTAGATAAGACCAGACAAGACGAGACCTAGACTGGACTGAATATTGGTCATGAAGAGATGGTCTTTTATTCTCCATCCTAAATACCATGTGAAACTCAATCCTCTCCCTGTCATTGGCTGAAACACAGGAAGGTATGTTTAGAAAGAAAGGGGGGGAGAAGAGAAATCTGAGCCCACAACATCAACTAATTAACTCAACCTAAAGTTGATTCTCTTACAAGGATTTATTCATTATATTATCGATATTCTCCCATTGTAACTTAGTGTCACGCATCTGGTTCCTATTTAAAAAGAATATTGGAAATATATTGGAAATATAATGAATAATGAATAATAATAATCAAATGACAATATAAATGTACCTTCATGCATAAGTGAAAGTATGATAACCAGTTGTACTTAATCATACTTGAATGTTACAAATATAACAGCAAGCTTACACAGTAGGACACGTAATAACCTCTTGTTTAATATGGATAATTAACTATGAACGTATGAAACGAACTCTGCCTCAATTCTTTGAGGAGTGCTTGAGGATCGATGATCTCAAGGTCATAGGTCGCAGGCCATTTGGTTGGAAGCAGAGCTCTCCCTGTGACAGCTAACTGTCACAGACTGCAAATTATGGCATTATTTCCAGTTAAATTTGTCCCAAGTTTGTGTCCTGATATCATGGTTCCATGTCAGCAACATTGTCAATCCTAGCCAGTGGGTCTAGGAAACTCTGTGTGTATGTCCGTGCACATCAGTATATCTGTGCGTGCACGTGTGTGTGCGTGCGGGGCACGTAGACTGCAGGGTGTGTGTAAACAGAGCTGTTTGGGGCATTTGACCTCTGGGGTCAACGGCTCCTTCTTCATATGCTTGTAGAGTTGTGTTCATATGCATCAGCAACAATGGAGGTCCAGTTTGGATCGGTGAATGGTTTGATCATAGTGGAATATTCAATTGATAAACCTACTACAACACCACTCTCTTTTTTCGCTATACACTGTAGAAGGAAAAAAGGAGGGAACCAAGTATAGACCCTTGGGGGGACTCTGGTCAAAAAGTATTTAGGGCTTAAGTGGTTAATATGCAAGCAACTAATTAGGAATCACCACACACTGATGTTGGCCTCCGTATGTGAGACTGGCCGAGCGGATTGATTGGGAGATATGCAAATGTGATAATCCAATGGACATCTTCACTATCTCCACCTCTGCATAATGGTCATCTTAAGGACATGCTTATCGCGGGCACCAGGACTAACCGTGCACCATGGATTGGTTTCTCACAAGCGCCCCTATACTACTAACATCTCCCCAAGCATTTGCATTAGTTTAGGAATGCTATGCCTGAAATTTGTTTTTGTTTTTGCCAAAGAATGGGTTTCAATGACTCCTCTCTGACAGTTGCACAACAATGCGGGCTCGGAGTGTTGTTTGAGGAGCTCAATGGAATCCAAACAAGCCCTAGACTGTTTGTCAAATGATCCCTCGGAGATCTGCAATTTAGTATTTTTTTCAACAGGGGGATTTTCAGTCATTATTTATACCGAACGTCTTCTGTCATTTCAGCTCCTCACTACCTTGACAGACAATTGGATGAGATTGCGGATCTTATTTCTTGTCTGTAGCCACCAGATTTTCAGGAGTGTCTAGTCACTTATGTATCTGCCAAGTTTTTACCCCCAATCACATTTCCAGGCAGGTGCATGGCTGCCCTCCACAAATTACATCCAGGGATAATTTCGTATTGATTAATGCAGATGCGTTCGTCTTGGCTCTCGTACCCCTACCTGGAGTCCATTTGGTATAAATTACTGAGGCCATTCTGCCGCACAAAGCCAGCCCTGTCCAATAAGGTGCTGGCTCATGTGTCGACTGGGGCTCCCAAACTACCCCTCTGCCTGCAGGAACCACTAAAGCTTTTAATTGCCTTCTGTGCAAATGGTCCTTATGCACTTGATAAAGTATCTGGAAAGTCGGGCACGGGCTGCTAAAGGCTTCGGGGAGAGTCTGGGTGTGTGCATGCGGCGTGTGTGTGTGTGTGTGTGTGTGTGTGTGTGTGTGTGTGTGTGTGTGTGTGTGTGTGTGTGTGTGTGTGTGTGTGTGTGTGTGTGTGTGTGTGTGTGTGTGTGTGCGCGCGTGCGGCGTGCATGTCCGCGTGCGTGTATGTGTGAGAGGGAGAGAGAGACAGAGAGAGATACAAACATAAGGATAGCTAGTGTGTGCCGGTGATACCTGTCATTTATGTTACAACCTTTATGAATGAAGCGTTAAACTTCATGGGCATGCAGGCGCCACTCAGCAAAAAAAATACTACAAAAGCCCCCATACCATTGGCCCTGGTGGATCATTCCCCCCCTGTGTACTGTACATTACTACAGTAGATTGTACATTACTACAGTAGAGTGGCTGATAACCCTGGGCAAAGCGATAAACAATCAAAGTGCGGCTTCAGTGGAAATGATTGCATTGCTGTATCCTGCCCCAGAGATGGGAGCCATTATTAACGCAGGCCTCCTGTCCTGACAATGCTATTTTCTAGAAGGTAATTGCAGATTCAGATCTCTGAGAGGGGCCTGACTGGGAGTAAATGTCACCTCTTTAATTACGGTCTCCTCCACGTCTCCTCTATTGAGCCGCGGAGATGTCTATCGCTCCATAGGATTCTGGGGGAAAATGACTCTAATGGGAAATGACCAGTGTCTGTCTGGGAAGGCGGCTCAGATTAGAAGCGACGGCTCTTAATTGATGGCTAAAGAAATCCCCGGACGGATGACTGGGAAAAGTCACTTTGGAGCAAATGTAATTGGAGTGATTGGAGCTCTAACAAGAATCGCTGGATAATCTCTCCTGATGTGAGCTCAGTACGCTTTGGCTCTGACAACAAGCTCTGACTGAGAAGCCGCGGTGTCGAAACTCGAAGCCGCGGCGCGGGGATCACATGAGGTTCAGAGATGTGATAGTGAGGGAAGAAGAGACAATGGTGGCACTGCCGATTAACCACTGCTTCACGCTGCGTGAAGGTGACATGCCATATTTCAAAGTTTTTCCGGGGACAACAGGGTAAAATGGTGCAAACCAGAGCTATATAAGGGGAGATGCGTCACCTCCGTTCATTTCATCGGGCCAGGTCTTCTACATAGCCTTCTATTGGCGAATAGCGACAAAGCCCTGAACCGGAAGTTTACGGAATGCACTGGAGTCTATGAGCGTTTGTCACTATTTCGAGTTTACAGGAACCAGGTGACCGGCGCTGTTTTCTGCCCCCTCATTTACGTAACTCTCCAGAAGGCTCTGGTGCAAACGACGTAGAGGGTACTTTCCATTTTTGACTGATGCTGTACACCGTTGTTTCTCAACGTCGGGTCCGGGGACCACCATGTAGCCAACTGGACCCTTATGGATCGACACATACAAAATGGAACCAAATTTGGTTTCATTTGTACACTCAGAGTTAAATAAACACTGTGGCTTTTACAAACAGTCGATCCACAAGCTTGTAGATCGCCTGTTTAAGTGAAGCTTGATTTTTGGAGACCAGTGGTTCTCAAAGTGGGGGTCCGTCCAGGACTCTCAGGGTTCCTTGAGTGGGTCCCAAATGGCCCCTTTTACATGGCTCTAAAATGCACCCTTACACTATCAGAGTTAAATGAACAGTTTACAGTGTAGATTGGGGTCCCAGAGATAATTAAAAAAAGGAAAAGATAAAAAATAATCAAATGGGTACCAGTGGCCTAATGCATATCAAACTGTGGGTCCTTGAAATGGAAAAAGGTTGAGAACAGAGTAGAACAGAATACTTCATTGGCAACAGTTAAAAGTACAGTATCATCACCAATTAAAAGCGCCAAAATGGATTAAACACAAAAAAAGCAGAAGCTCGTTTCCATTGTGGTCCTTGATAAACAAACAACACCAAAAGACTATACAAAACAACAACCAATCATTGCACACTGTGTCAAGGTGACACCTGGTGCCAGAGCTAGAATCAGCATCAGCTTTATTATTTGTCACATCGCAGGTTTTCCAGGTGTAAAGAAGTGGCTGAAATTATTATTTTTCTCATGTGCACTCCATCATTTTGTAGTATTCCATGAGAAGAGAGAGGGCAGAGGTAGGATGAGAGCAAAGGGAAATAGATATAAACAGGTTAAATAACACAAATAAAGATTTATACATTTACACAGTTATGTACTGTATTAAATGTGATGCACATTATGATAGAAGGTATAAACATGATGTTTAGAACATTAGCATGAAAATGGCCCTTGAAGATCATTCCCAAGTTAAGATGCTGACCATGTTTGTGTGACAAATTGGACACATCTGTATTTGATTTGATTCCTACAAATACTTCTTTCATGTTTACCCACTCACTGTATCATTTGTATGTTTGCTTATTGTAGCCTATGTATTTCTATTTATTATAATCAAGTATGTTTGTGTATATGTACAAAGTGAGAGCAAAGGAACTATAAAGATGATTTGCTTGGCACAGATTATTATGTCATAAGGACATGCAAGGGTGCTGTTTCCTATACTTGTTTCATCATCGTATGCAGGTGTGTACCAGTTATTTTAGAAACACTAGCATCAAATACAGGTGTGTACATGTTCTCTTAGAAACACGACTAGCATCAAATGCAGGTGTGTATGTTCTTTCTTCTTTTAGAAACACTATAGCATCAAATGCAAGAGTGTGCATGTTCTTTTAGAAACACTAGCATCAAGTGCTGTCATGAAGCTCTAACAGACTCTTATGACCGGCTGCATAGACACACCTAGCAGCCACTCGTACATCTCCTCCACATTCTCTCACTTGATGAACATGGGCTACTCACTGTGTGCATGTATTTATCATGGTGTGGCGCTGCAACAGGGACAGAGTTGATGGACCATTTCATTGTTCCCGGGGAAACAATGTGTAACTTTTTTTGTCTGCCTAATTGGTTTGGCTTCTTAATAATGACACAGTTTGAACTCATTAACAACTTCAAAGTATCTTCTTGTTTATTTATTTATTTATTCTTAGTATTATTGCACAAAGCGTTTATTATCTGCAGTGTACACATTGTGTCGCTGGGCCTTTAAGACGGTCCGGCCGGCTGTTGTTCATCCTGCTTGTATCCATCAGCGGCTCCTGTCAGTGGTAACAAATACGCTGCTCTTTTCTGACTCTCCAGCCATTAGTTGACATTGTGGCAACGGGGCAAGAGCATCTCAGAGGTTCTCGAACTCGCGCGAAACGTTGCAACGACAAAATAATAACGGCATCTGTCTTGTGTCAGCCGATATTGACATAACATTACAGGTACCAAATTGTTTGTGTTGTGAAGTGTGTCTCGCTGATACCTCAAAGATTATGAGTCCTCTGGGCTTCTGACAGCGTCTGTGTTCTCGAGAGCTGACACGGGCGACAGTTAACCTCCGGGTTTTGTTTGTGTACGTACGGTGGCTCTCTGGAAATATTTAGGCCGATATGTGGCAGGCTTAATCAATGGCAACCGCCCCTCTGTGGGGGAAAAAACATGCTACACTCAATTCCAATATTGAAATAACATGACCCCTCCCTCCCAAAATATATATTTTAAAATTGTATTCATTTCTACCTGCTCTCAAAGGTCAACATCCATCTCCAATTCAATAAGTATTTACTGACCTTGTCACCTGTTTTGTATAGTCTGTGGAAGAATGAATTAAGATTCAAGGGCCCCAGTAATGGAAAAGTGTTTTAATTTCCCCCTGACATTAAGATGTTGTGCCTTATAGGCATTTGGTGGCACATTGCTCGGTGCGTGCACCATGGCTCCACCACTGCCCCCTGTGTTCCACTTAAACACTTCAATCACAGCAAAAGATCAAAGGAGCTGTTAAACTAATCAAGTGGAGACACAAGAGATGAAACTCCCCGTGTATTCAGTGTTTTTCCTATTAGCGCTTACTCAACCCCTCCCTGTCTCCCTCTCTCTCCCCCTCTCTCTCTCTCTCTCTCTTTCTCTCCAACCCCTTCTCTCTCTCGCTCTCTCCCCCCCTCTGTCTCTCTCCCCCATAACCCTATTAACACTACAGTGTAAATTCACAGAGGAGTTTAGCTGGCTCAATCGTCTGCAACATATACACCGCAAACAATGGTCCTAAACAAATGGGCGTGTACTGGATATGAGCCGCATTATAATGGAACACAAGGGGGAGAAGGAGAGAGAGAGAGTGAGATAGGGAGAAGGAGAGAGGGAAAGAGAGGGAGACAGAGATAGGGAGAGGGAGAGAGAGAGGGAGGGAGACATCCCGAGAGGCTCCTGCCTTTGAAGAGCTTAACGGCAGGCAGCAGCAATTTCAACATCATCCCCTGCACTGGACACGTACAGGGGTCCCTGTTTGGTATTACAATAAAACACACTTATCTGCATAGTTGTGACAGCTCCATTAAAATAAAAACAGATTTAGTGCCTTGCAAACGGACAATCGGAATTGCTATACAATACATGCCGCAATTGCATCAGCGACGAAATGGCGCATTTACTATTTTTAGGTGTCGCTGGCTGGACAAAGTCATCTGGGCCTGCTGCATAAGGTGTCAAAATCAAAGGGTGAAAAATGTTTGACGTTACGTGTTAATACAAATGCTCAACTTGTATCTCTTGGCAGACGGTACACAAAGATGTGCACGACACAATGTCCTTTAAACACCGACCTTGGGAGATAATAGGTGAATTTAACTTATAGAAACAGAATGGTTTCATATTAACACACTTTGAGGTTGAAGGAAAACCTGTGTGGTTCCTTCAAAACCACTTGAGCCCCATATCGTCCGTGTCGGGTGGAAACCTCATATGTCCAAAGCTGTTCACTTTTGAGGATTCAAATTCAAAAACAGCAAAAGTAGCAGATCTACAAGCTGAAAACGCGTCGCTTAGCATCGCGTTTAGAGCTTGTAGATCTGCTATTTTTTGATTAAGTAGGGCGTTAATTTACGAAAAAACTCAAAAAGTTAAAATATGGAGATGAGAGGTTTCTGTCCGACGGCGACGATATACTTTGTCATACGATGAATAGCGAAAATGGCCAATCTACAAGCTCTCTGAACTTCTAGTAGATCTGGTCGGCCATTTACCGCTATACAATCAATAAAATAAAGGTTTGACATTTCTTTCGAAGATTTGTTTGTTTGTTTGTTTGTTTAACGTTCATCCTCCAGCGTAATATTAGTCTACCCCCCCCTGCCCTATCACACCCTCTGCCTCTTTTCCCTGGATCTAAAAAAGCTGCCATGTTGGATAATAACTTGTTACTAAGCAACCCCAATAGAAGTACATCTCGGAGGAAAGGTCAGGGAGGTGAGCTACCTTTCATTTTCTACCAGAAGAAAACAATCTCAGAAATCTAACACATCTCATTCGCTATTAATACGAAAAGGGAGGAAAAAAACATGAAGGAAGTTTAATGGAAGCTTTTTGGGGTTATTGGGGATCTGTGGAAAAACAACAACAATGGAAAATAACTCACCAACAGCATACAAATAGAAGTTGACGGCTTGTGCACCTTCATAAACTCTTCATCGTGTTTGTATTAGCAGCAACAGTGTTGTTATGCCACATTAGCGACGCTATAAGCATGCTCTGAGTCATCCATTCAGTGGTGGACAATAAAGTACCCCAGTACTCGAGTCAAAGTATAAATAAGCCTGGTCAAATATTACTCCAACAGCAGCACAAGTGGAAGTTGCACTGTCAAATGTTTTTAAATATCGTTGCTGTCGGGCAGAAACCTTTTTCTAACTTTTTGTGTTTTTTCATAAATGAATCACACGAAAGCATCAAAAGTAGCAGATCTACAAGTTTGAAACGCTGCACAAAATCTACAAAGCGACTCGCCTTGAGCTTGTCGATCTGCTACTTTTTACTGAAAAGTAAGTTTTGGACATGTGAGGTTTCCACCCGACAGAGACGATATACTTAAGTACTAAAGTACAAATTAGAAAGTAGTGTGACCTTAGTAGATCTGCTATTTTCACTATTTTTAAATTAGGGCTTAAGTGTTAATCCATAATGTACTTTTTGGAAATGTAGTGGAGTCAAAAGTACAATATTTGTGTTTGAAATGTAGTCGAGTGAAAGTCAAGTCAAGTTTATAAATACAAATACAGATGAAAAATGTGCTTGGTTCGTTACTGTCCACCATTACTTGAACACCTTCATAAACTCTTCAGTGTGGGGTGTGTGTTTGCATCGGCAGTAACGGCGTTGTTATGCCACATTAGCCATGCAATCAGCATGCTCTGCGTGTCATCCATTATGCCGCAGGTCCATCGCTCTCGTGTTCAGGAGCACTTGATGATGTCTTTAAACATTTGTACTTCTTCCGAGCGCTCCGCCGAACCCCGCGATCTATCTTTTGTTTAAGGGCTGACCTATAAACTAGTGCCATGTGCCGACGCAACAATTCATTTAGGTTTAATGTGGGGAAGTAATGTGGTGGAAAAAAAGGTTAATTTGACAGGTCTTTACATCTCAATCACTAATTAATTGGGTGCTTTGATGAGGCTAAATAAAGCAAACTGTGAGCAAACATGTGTCCTTGTGGAAACAAACACCGACAGCATAACTGAAATGAAGCAATTAATGCTGAACAACAGAAAGTCATTAGTTTAATGGGAAAACTACAATACAATTGGACAGCGCTGAGGGCGTTATTATTATTATTATTATTATTATTTTTAAATACCATTGCTTTTTCAAGATGTTGATGAATGTGTCTGGGAAAATGATGGGACATCATTATTCCTCCTGTGTATTCTTTCTTAGCTGTTGATTCACACACGGCGTAATAATAATTGTGATAATATTTGTCCTCTTATTGAATTGTGCCGCAAACCGCTTGTCTTTTAAGAAATGTTCCACACAAATTGCGATAACTATGAATTCACCGCTTTTCATGGATGCATTTTTTTCCCCCTGGTGTAAATATCTGAATGATGGCGTCGACTTCCATCCCGGGCCGGCCAGAAGATGAAGCACAACAATTAAAAAAGAAAAAGGAAAGCAAGTAGAGAAAGTTTCGATCTGATTACGAGGGGAGAGAGCTACTGACAAGGCACATAAACTCTACCGGAGGAGCCCCTTGCTTTGACTCTCTTCTCCCTCCTCTGCCAGTTCCTTTCACCAGGAAGTTAATGATGCTAGCAACAAGATGAATCACCCTCGACAGAACACAGAGCAGCTCTGACAACTGAGCACTGGCAAGTCTGACACCTGCAAGTACCAAAAGAAAAGACTAATAGTCATGTCAGGCCGCTACCTGTAGGAGTTGAGCTATGTCTGTCCACACTCAAAGAAACTATCACTCTCCCTTCGATAAGGCAGGGAAACAGTCGGCTGAGAGATGTGGCGGTGCTACCTGGACTGATAGGATGGACGGGCCGTTTGACAGGCCTCGGTAATGGCTTTCAGGAAATAAGCTTATGAAAAGTATTGGTATTGTGGAAAAATGATAAAAGCTATTGTCCACCTTTTTTAGCTTACCATGAAATGAAACTTTTCAAACTAATGTATTCTGGTGAACAGTAATTCTTCCTTTTTTTGGCACATACTTCATTCAGAATTGGGGGGTCTGCTCATTATGTCTGGGGGACCGATCACAACATATGTCACTGGACCAAGTTGAATATCCTATCATGGCAAAGGACCTTGGAATCTTCTGACTATTCATTCACTTGCATGGATTAAGAAAAAAGAAACTCTCACGACTGAAAATGTTTGTATGGCCAAGTGCGATTTGTGAATCAGTGTGAAAGGAACCCCCACCCACACTAGCGCTGTTTCCTAAGCAATTAACATAATTATGTAAAATTATGATGTTCTACTAACATTGATCCTGCTGTTCTACATACAGCCAACCAGGTGAATAAATCACAGATTGAGGCTTTAACCTTTGCTTTTATATGAAATATCCAAGACTATTAATAATTCATGGAAGATGTTTCTGAACATACTGCTAGTTTGACCTCTTCAAATGCTCTAATCTTAAAATAATAACCGGAAATAGCCTGTCTACAAGCTCTCAATGCGTCGATAGGCTGCGCAACAAGCTTCCATAGAATACATGCTGCCTTCTATGGAATCCAAATGACTGAAATGAGTCGTGGCGACTGAGAAATCCATGCACTTGTACATGTACAGTATATCCAGGGAGAATGTGATCTAAAAGAGACTATGGCCTCCAGTTTGAGGCGGTAATGCTAATGTTAATTGGCAGCGCAATTGATGGGTTCGGAAGTTTGACACTGGCGCTAATGGACTAGAAAGGTGGCCCTAATGAAAAGTGACATGCCACCATATTTGGCCATTTTATTATGAGTCTGTACACACCCCCCTATCCAGCCTCCCTTTATTTTATTATTTTTTTGCATTTAGTTATGGCTGTCATCTGTCAAAGCTCGCACATTAGGGCAGCCAGGTCACGCAGGGTTAAGTACTCACCCATCACCGTTGTAGAGACTGGGGTACGATTCCTCCACGGCAGCTCTATAGAGAGGAATAGCGTGTTCCTCTGCATGCATTTGTTACGCCCTCCCGGTGAATCTCCTCACTGTCGGCTGAGAAAAGGCGTCTGTTGACTCCATGTGCATCAGAGGAGACATGTGATCTAGAGCAAGGGTTAATCAAAATAATCATATTTCAACTGGGGACCCCCCCCACCCTGACAAGCACTTGGAATTGTAGGCGTTAAGGCATTACATTTAGTTTGACTCGGTTCCACAGATAAATATTGTGAAAATAGCCGAACTACAAGCTCACAACGCCTCACACTGTGAGGTGTTGTGAGCTTGTAGATCGGCTATTTGCACAATGTGTGCCTCTTTCTCACGTAATATTTGCCATTTTGTCCAATTTGGTATTAAAAAGGTAATCAAAGTCCTTAAATTGTAACTTTAGAAATGTGCAGATACCCTGGATACACTTGTACTGTACTGTATGTTGGCTTGTTTACAGTTGAGTGAGAAAACAATGTTGGACATTAAGCCAATCAACTGAGGACCCCCAAAATAAGTTGTGGACCCCCATCGGGGTACCGACCCCCAGTTTGGGAACCACTGTTATAGATGGCTACCTCTTTCAGTAGCTTTTCCGCTGGAAATAATAGACTCCAACCTGCTTCTGGTCTCCTAAAAAGGCGGCCATCTACTACACGCGGATACGGGAAGTAAACCGGAGATGGTATGTCTTTCTTTTGGTTTGTTCTTGGCTACAGTCATGCACAGAGCCAATTGGCATAAGCTACACATTAGTTGATCAGGGTTCCCCAGAGGTACTTCACCCCGTGTTTTTCCAAACGCAAACGCACTGACTTTTGTCTTTTTTATTGTGCGTTTTTCTAGCTTTACTAACGTCCATAAGTATATCATGGACATAATACGTCTGCTGCTATGCTCACGCATATCTGTATCTGTATCTGTATCTTATCTCAGGTACCATATGTGTAAATATGTAGATAACGTATTTTTGTTGTTTTGTTCTCTTGTTTGATCTCCTTTACCTCTTGCCCCCCCCCTCTTCTTATGCCCTTTATTTTTTTCTATGGAAATAACAATACGATGTGATGCACGAAAACGAATTTCACCCACTGTTTTACTTCTGTAAAACTGTGATGTGACAGAAAAAACTGAAACACAAAACACAAAACCTATAGTGACACTAGGGTTCGTGTTTTTAAGTGCAAACAAAAGCGAACAAACTAAAACAACTGTGAATTATCTTTACTTGTATCTCAACATGCGTGGAGGAAATGCTTTCAAGTTTTTTTTCAGGCATCTACACATAATTTCTGCAATTTAGTACACTTTATTTAATCCATGTATTTCAAACGCATATTTGGCCCTGGTAGAAGCTCACATAATATATTGGCTAACAGAATAAGTGGAAGCTTGAGTAGCTCGAGTGTCGCTCTACTGATTAATGGAACATGGCTCATTTATAAGAGCAGAATTGCTGTACATAAAGCAATGATAATTGATTAGATTTGTCACATTAATTGACATAAATTACAATAAATGAGGGAAAATATATTACAGCAGTTCACTTGTAGTGTACAAACAAGATTATGAAGATTCAAGAGGGTTTAGCGTTTGCCTTTTGTTTGGCCGCGGGCGCTCAGCTTAACAAGTGGTAATCAAATAGAAAATCCACCGGGGTGGAAAAAGCAACACTCCAAAATAAAAGTTGTTCAGTAAGATGAAAAGAAAATCGCTTACTGAACTAGTCTTGCATCTTTTATTTTGGAGCGCCGCCTTTTCCACCCCGATGGACTTTCTATTAGAATTCAACAGGGTTTATTTTGTCACTCACTCACACATGGTACAAGCAGTGGAATTTTGGTGTGGCATGTTCCAATATTTCATTTATTATTTATTCATTTTCAAATAAACCCACTGAACCCAACAACCATTGTATTATTCTTTCAGCCAATCACTGACAAGCAATGGTCACTTATGTTGAGCCAGTGGAAGTGTCGACGTACCACACGCTTAACGGAGTAGTTCACCCAAAAACAATACTTATTTTCTATCAGTTACACACCCCATGAAGCCTTGAATTCATGGATATTGAGATGTTTTTATTGCATTCCTAAGCCAATAATTTGATGACGGCGGAGACTCAAAAGAGTCTCCTACTGAGTCTCCTGTAGACCGATGACCAGCTCATCAAATTATTGACTAAGGAATGCAACCAAAAAAACAAATCTCCATGAATTCAAGGCTTTAATTTTTTTTTGGTGAACTACTCCTTTAAAGTTTAATTTTCTGGCCTGTACACGGTCAGGCTTTGCGACCGGTCAGAGAGAGAGAGAGAGAGAGAGAGAGAGAGAGAGAGAGAGAGAGAGAGAGAGAGAGAGAGAGAGAGAGAGAGAGAGAGAGAGAAAGAGCAGATAACGTCACATGCTTGTGGAAGCAGTATGAACCAGGCCTAAGGGCTGTACAGTCGTTTTCACAACAGTTCAGCAGAACTTCAGCTGCATTTCAGAGATACACTACATATAAAACTGCTTAGTTTTATGGTTGTTAATGGAACATTAGCCCTACAACAAATATGTCGAGGAACAGATACTGTTCCTTTAAGCATGAACAAAGAACAAGTGTGGCATTTCAGGGTCCATGTATCAATACATTGTGTGAGTGTATTACAAAATGACATTTAGACAAAGCAACTCAGAAAATAAGCAAACAAATAAAAGATAAATGAAGTACCTGAATGCAGGCGGTGTCATCCGGTATTGAACTGCTATCTGATGGAAAACATTTTTGTCATAATAGTTTGAATTGTGTGATTGTGTTTTTACCATCCATCCTCAGAAACAACAACAACAACAACGGCCAATGGTGACTGTGCAGTTAAATCAACACTGCAGGTTAAATTGATACTAGGGACGTGTTTAGTGAAACTGTTAACGTGCTAAATGTGGTGAAAATTGGTAAAGGGATAAAACACGGTGTCGCTGTTTTGGGCATGCCAATAAAGGCGGAATTTAAATTTTAAATTTTAAATAAATAAATGAAATAAACAAAAACAGCAGACTACAAGCTCACAACCAGCTCACAAAGAGCTTACACAGATCAGCTATTTTCCACTATTCAACATACGACAAAGAATATAGGGCTTAACTGGTTAAGAAGTTCTCTCATTTGAATCACTATACTACCATTAACTGCAGCAGGGGGAAAAAGGTTATCCACCCCTAAGGTGTTTCTCTGGCATATTTCATTATTAGTTCCAGCAACTTTCAATTGTATCAGATATGTATTCTCTTTACAAGGAATCAGATCAAGGAACTCTCTCAAATTATTGGCCCAATGAAAGTCGACGGTTAGGGGGTACTGCATCACTCTTGAAGTGCAACACTTGCATTTTTTATTGCCAAGATTAGAGCACCTCAACCCGAGCTAACATCTCCGCCTGAAAACTCCTCCTGCGTAACATCTTTTAAAGAGAACCATTATCAGAAAAGCCAAAACAAACGTGACAGCCCAGGGAGTGTCCTCTCTCCCCCGGACCCTCATAAAGCCTCCCTGGGGACAGCGTGATGTACGATCCAAGGCCAGCCGTAGCCCAGGGATGCTCCAGTGAACCATGCTCTGATCTATCATCCGGCCTTCCCATATTAACCCATTCCATCCGGGAACTATGTCATTTTAGATTTCTTTGGCTATTGAAAAATAGCAGATGTACAAGCTCATAGCGTGGCACCGAGTGCCGCCTATGAACTTGTAGATCTGCTATTTTTGAAAAATCTTGAACATTTAAAGCAAACATTATCCGATAGCTGCTTCTGGGGGTCCCTGGAACTAAATATTTTCAGATGGGGGCCAACACATATAATTTTGGGGGGCCTTGACATGAAAAAGTTGGAGCACCACTGATATAGGAACATACTGTTAGAATTTAGGGAAAAAAAATGTTATGTATTTGGCCATGGACCCCATCTCAAAATATTTTGTTCCAGGCAGGGACCTCCAGAAGCAATGATTTGAGTTAAAGAAAAATCCCAAAAATATATATATTCCAAGATTGCAAATCTGTATGTTGGAAATGTTGAAGATTTTTCAAAAATAGCAGATCTACAGGCTCGTAGCGTGGCACTCGGTGCCGCGCTATGAGCTTGTAGATCTGCTATTTTTTTTTTTTTTAAATCTTAAAAACATGACACAGATGCTTTCCCGGATTAAATGGGTTAATGATGAGGTCATGACGTTGAGGGTCACGGCATCGCTGATAAAAGCGCAAAGCCCGCTATTTATTACGAGCCCAACTTGACTCGGCCATAACTCTCTTTATGAAAGGGGACATGATTTTCACAACCCCCCGTTCCTGTCAGACCAGAGACGTGCTTGCGTTCTTCATAAAAATAATGTCATTTTGAGGATTAGGGCTGAATGGTCCCGTTATAGTCCCTCTGGAACTAAATAAAACAAGTCGCCATATATAAAACCTTTATCACTCTATGTGACATCAATTATAATTTTCGGGCGGACTCTGTAAAAAAGTGCTCATGCCCAGAGTTCGATTTGCTTGGGGGGGATGGGGGACGGGTCCATGCCTCTGCTTTTGATATCCTCCTTAGATACATGCATATAGGATTTAAATGTTATAATTTAATAAAAAATGCACTTTATTTTAATTTAGTTAATTTTCATCTAAAAGCTCACAACACATCACATGCTGTTTTCACTATTTGTCATAGGAAGACACATATCGTTGCTGTCCAGCAGAAACCAGCCAACTCCATTTTTCCGCTTTTGCATTTTTTTCCATAAATCAGTGGTATTGAACCCCCTTTACGTCTGTGTGTTCACTTCTGACAAAACCAGCTAACTCCATTGGATCCTCAAACTTTCTGCCACCGAAGGGGGGTGGAGTAGCTGGTTTTGCTGACTCCAGGCTCCACCCCCTTTTGACCTCCAACCTCATTGTGAGCTTGGAGGTCCATTTAGCTGTTCTTATCAATGATGAACAAAACCTCCTAAAACTCCACTTTTTGTTTTGTTTTTGTCATTTCCTGAAAAATGAACATTTTGGAGTTAGCTGGTTTCTGCCGGACAGCAGAGATATATATATTTAAGAAAATATTGTCCATTCTATTTTATTTTCCAAATTGTACCCTGCTAATAAATACCAGTGATATACCCCGATATGAACTGTTAAAATTAAGTGTGAGCCACTGGTTGGTTTGGTCCATTAAAACTGTGTTAATGTGTTTTCCACACCACTTATAAAAAATGCTTGACCACAAGCAAGCATCTGAAAAACAATTCACACAATGAATTTTGCAAAGTGCACCAGGCACTCGCTCATTTCCAAAACTCATCACTTATCCTGTTAACAGGCTGAAATCCTCATGTATCATTTTCACATTAGTGTGGAAACAAATGAACGACAGATATCAATGGACACCTTTTCAATCATGTGAAGAGCCCTATTAACATACAGATGGGGTTAAACGTGTGTGTGTGTGTGTGTGTGTGTGTGTGTGTGTGTGTGTGTGTGTGTGTGTGTGTGTGTGTGTGTGTGTGTGTGTGTGTGTGTGTGTGTGTGTGTGTGTGTGTGCGCGTCCATGTGTATGTATGCTGCATTAACGTGTGAGTGTGTGCGTGTGTGCATGCATGCGTGCATGTGTGCGTGCATGCGTGTATGCGTCTGTGTGTGTGTGTGCGCGCACATGTCTTGGAGCCTGTGTGTGGGTAAATTCTTATGCATGTACCGTGTCATTTGTAAGCAGCTTGCTGACAGGCAGGCAGCAGTGAGATGCTTGTGAGAGCGTACCTGTGGCGCCTGCAGGGAGAGACTCCCCGTGGTCAGTCCGCTGTGCGCTGGCTGCTTGTCACCTGCTAGCGTGAGGGAACATATGGCCTCATCCCAGAGAAAAGAGATCGCATTTGTACTGGTAATGGTGTCAAACTACAGGAGTTTTTCTTCTTTCTTTTTTTTTTATTATGAGTGAATTGAACTTGAGGTACAGTAGTGTCTGTCTACTCTATAAGCCAGTTATCCTCAAACCTTTGCATGTCAAGGAAAAGGTCAGGGACAAGCTCACAGTGCGGCTATTTTCAAATAGCCAATACAGGTTTAAAGTGGTTGAACAAATGTTCATGATATATTAACACATTTTTGCTGGGGACCCCCTAAGACCCCTGGGGGTCCCCGAACCCCACGATGAGAACCACTGCTATACGCTACTAGTTTGGGTGCTGAACTGATAGAATTCCATTTAATGTGACATTGCCGAAAAAAGAAAAAGCCAATGCAAGAACAAGATGCAGATTATATAGTTATTATTAGTATATTAATATAATATAACTAGCACCGGTGCAGTGGTTGGAGGTGCTCTCCCTACTCTTCCATTGAGAAATTTGACCTTGGTGTCGGGTAGGACAACTGGTTGACAATATCAATGAGGTTATTTGAAGCAGAGGCCACATCGGATTGGAGCCTAGATACCATCTTTCTTGTACTTCACACATTGTTGCAATTACCTCTCAGATGGAGACTAGAAAGGTGCACTCCTCGGAACGTAGATCTCCAACAGGCCGGGTAGCCTACCCAGGGCTGTGTCAGTTGTGGGGAGCAGCCTTGGCCTAATGGGAGTGTGTGTGCAAAGTTTCACACACCAATCGGTTCAGCTGTGTCCGAGACAGACAGACAGACAGACAAACAACGGACAAGGTAGATAACATAATCCCCGCCCCCGGACGTTCCTGCCTGGTGGAGAAAACAACAGACATGAAACAAGGTAAAGGAACAATTTAGGGGTCATCATCATTTTGGCCGTGCTATTCCGCCTGCAGGCGGAAATTTGTAATTTGTAAAAATGTAATAGTGAAAATAGCTGATCTACAAGCTTAGAATGTGTGACGTTGTGACACGTTATGCGCTTGTAGATCAGCTATGTTCACTGTGTGACACCGTTCTGAAACAAGGGCTTAAGTGGTTTACGGTAACGTAAATCAAAGATTAACCATTTTCAACTGGCAATATGTAGTCTGTTTAACGTAATTAACGTAAATTGAATAGTTTATATCTTGGGTTAAGGTGAATTCTATACTTTCCTCTTCCAGTTAGGCCAGTAACAGCAATATCTGAATGGTAATACTTAAAGCTGCACCATGTAACTTTCCTCTTCTACCCCGGATTTGTGCTGACATTTTTACCATTCAGCAAATGGACACTGCCTGCTTGCTCAGGGGATAAATTGAATCTTGACCATCAGGTCAAAATCCGTGTCAGATCCTGTGTCTAGGTGAGACATGACCTTTGACACCATCTAAATGTCTCAAAGAAGAGCAGGGAGACAAAATACAACCACCCCAATTGTATAAGTTATATTGTATTAACATACTGTTACAGTTCTGATGTGTAATCTTTACATATTCGTTTTTCTGTCTTTTTTCTTCTTTTGTGCAGTTTTTGTGTTTTCATTTCTATATTGCACTGCTGCTCCCCTTGTAAACTTGTATTGTTCTTTCTTTTAATGTATGCTATTTAATGACCTCTTCCATTAAGGAAAGGATTCCAAATAAGCTGCTGCTTGCTGGCTTTCTTCCTTTTCCTGCACGTATTGTTTCTATTTTATATTACAACGTGCTAATAAACAAAACTAAACATACTCTACCATACAGATTGGACAAACTTACATTTTATTCATAAAATAAAGTTACATAGTGCCGCTTTAATGGCTAATGAAAACTTATTGCAACAGCTTTACATGCATGTTTTGTAACGTTGCACCGTGTGAATGTCAGCAGCACTGACAGCAAATTAAAGTGTCACACAGCAGCGCGGTACAGACAGGAACACACTCTAATCAACTGCCATTCCACAAGCAGGATGTCTGATATTTGCAGCACCACGCCATCATCACTAACCTATTTGTTGGTAAATTACCATAGAGTACCGAAGTCCTGACGTCACTCGTTCATCCCCTGGGTCACGGAAGTAATTTCTCTATGGAGAATAACATTGCGTCATCTTAGAATCGTCTCATATAAGAATTGTGGTCCAAAAAATAAACACATTATTGTCAGGGAGGTGGTTCTGTATCGTTTACGATAGTCAGTCACTCATAATTGATACAGTCTGTTTCTGGCGAAAATTTTACGTTAGCGTTTTCTAGCCGTCAGTTGATGCTTCACATCCATATGAATCAAGCCGCCAGGCTCATTGTTTGGGGGGAAAAAAAGGTAGGATGCGTAAATCACGTCAGACTTCGGTGCTCTATTACTATTACTTTAACCACTTTAACCTAAAGCGTTCTTTGAGCATGTGATTATAGGCAAAAGCAAATTTAACCCCTCCCCCCAAAAACATTTAAAAAACACAGATCTACAAGCTCACAGCGTGTTGTATTGTGACATGTTGTGAGCTTATAGATCGGCTGTTTTCGACCGGGGTTCCCCAGGGGCCTCCTTAGTTTTTGCCTCTGTGGGGCACTGCTTCCTTTTTTGTGTAGAGACAGGAACTGGGTTTGGCTCCTCCCCTTTCTTAGTCCACTTCCTCCCGGGTGATTCTGTGTTTATTTCTACCAACAACAACACTACATGTTCAGGGCAGTGCTGAGAGATTACACAAGACGTAACAATGAAGATGCTTTTGTTTCTGTGCGGCTTGAGAACAGTGTGGCATCACGCACGACCTCTGCTTTCGAAAAGATAATTTGCATTCCAGCTTTTTGGGGGGAGAAAACATTTATTTACCATCCCTTTATATTCTTTCTTTACTTTTACTTTTCTACACGGTGTCGCTTTCAGACATATTATATCCTAGGCTTTCTTATTGAGTCTGCCATAAGCTGTGGCAATCTTCACCTTACTCTGTTGCCCTTAAGGCCTGCGGGGTTCATTGAGTGAATCTCAAACATCACAGCAATCATTGTCTGGCCGCGCACGCGGCAGCCCAGCGTTCCTCTCTGTACTCGGCAGAGCGGCAGCAGCCATGTTCCGCTTCATTTGAGCCGACATCCGGAGAGAGAGAGAGAGAGAGAGAGAGAGGAGGATGATCTGCGGCGTGGCTCGAGAGGCGCCTGCCTTCTTGCCTTCCCTCCCCGACTCCGTTTCTCCCGGTGTAGTCTGAGCATTCGCGAGCTCCTCTGAATTCATTAGCAGGCCAGTCACAGCGGCGCGCTGGAGCGGAACCTTTTGCGGCGGCCCACGGGGACTGTCAGCCCGAGTGACGGAGACGGATCGCAGGTGGACCTGCGAGGAGACCTGCCATAGATTAACTCGTCTGCCAGCAGGGGGACTCTCTGCGCCACCATTTGTTTTCGGGCTCCAACCAGATAATTTTTCTAATTAACCTTTAAGTGTATCACTTGATGTGGCATTCACCATGATGTGAAACAACTGCCAGCCAGCCTGGGCTCCCACTACCCCTCCCCCCACCGCCTCCTTTTTGTTTTTGTTTTTTTGGACTGGATTGTTTACAAAACAAACAATGCCTCTCCTCTTATCTCTCTTTTCCCCTCTTATTCCCTCTCTTTTCTCTACATGTATATCTGCTCAGGTGGAGCAGACGGTGCTCGTCCTTGAACCGTTTCTAAGCCACTTGAAGTCATAACAATTTGCATCCTTGGTGCACTGTCTGCTACGCGAGTACATGACTTGCTACACAAGCACATTTCCTCAAGCATTATAGGCTACTTAAAATACTATTTTGAGGTACTTTTGCTATACTTGAGGAGCCTATTTGGATTTTTCGACAATTTATACTTCTACTCCACTACATCAAATATTGTACTTTTTACTCCACTACAATTATTTGACAGCTTTAGTTACTAGTTACTTTGCCGATTTAGATTACAAAACCCTACATTAACCAATTAAGCCCTATTTTGTACTTTGGCTATTTGCAAAAATAGCTAATCTACAAGCTCACAAACTTGTAGAACTTGTAGATCGTTTATTTTAACAAAAAAATATAAACAATTTGAAACATTTGAGTAGGCTACTTGAAATATGGAGATACAAGGTCTCTCCAGGACAGTGAGATAGGATCCTCTAGAATGGATATTGTAAAACTTGTATGTAAAAAAGGGACAGAATGCAAATACTTGTTGTTTTTTGCAGAAGGTGCTGGAAACTATATACTGTAGTTGTGCAAGTCGTCACTGTCGGGTGGAAACCTTGTATGTCCAAAACTGTTACTTTTAAGGTTTTAAAATATGCATAAAAACCCAGACAGACTTTCAACCTGGCAGCCCCATTTTGGACATGTCAATAATTATGCAAATTTCAAAATGTTTTCAAAAATAGCAACACTAGCAGATCTACTAGCTCCATGAGTCACACCGTGACGTATTGTGAGCTTGTAGATCTGCTAGTATTACGGCAGTTTTGCGTGAGGCAGAAACCACTTATCTCCATATTTAAACTTTTTATGTTTTTTTGTAAATTAACGCCCTACTTGATCATACTACAGCATCACACAAAAGCATCAAAAGTATCAGATCCACAAGCTTGAAACGCGGCGCGAAGCGACTCGTTTTGAGCTTGTGGATCTGATACTTTAGATGTTTTTGAATTCGAATCCTGAAAAGTAACAGTTTTGGACATTTTTAGGTCTCCACCCGACAGAGACGATATATAATAGGGCATTCATTCACAAAAAAGATGAATTGTGGAAGATACAGGGTTTCTGACAGCGACGATATGCTTTGAAGTCCTTTTCCCTTCAGATAAAAACCAAATGAAAGGATTCTGATGGGTTTTCATCTTTATTGAGACGCAATAAAATATCAGTCTGAAAGAAATCCAGCTCCGTCCTCCTCCTCAGTGGCGGTATGGTGTGTACCAGTGGTACCAGTGGTTCTCAAAGTGGGGTCCGGGGACCCCCAGGGGTCCTTGGGACACACACAATCATTTCAACCACTTTATCCATATTTTTTTACGTTGGCTATTAACTAAAATAGCAGATCTGCAAGCTTGTACATGTGCTATTTTTTGGGGGGGGGGAATGTCTAAAATGTTTGGACATTTTTTAACACAAATCTTTTATTCTGGGGGGTCCCTGACACAAAACCTTTTCAGATCGGGGTCCACGACCAAATATATATCATTTTGAGTGTCTGTCTGAGTCTATCTCTATCTATCTCTCACAGTACATCCCATAGTAAACTGAGGACAATTCACTGTCAATAGACTTCATCATACGTACAAACAAAATGTCACCCTCTGGGCAGTTAGACTATGGCTCCCCTGCAAATACATCCCAAATGGCCATCCCACAAGACTATTTCCCAGAGCCTGGAGAGGTTCACGCTTTAGATTAAAAAATGTGTAATTCTGTAGCCATCTGGCTGGAGAGAGAGAAGGAATTTAAGACCTGCACACGGATGCCAGCCCGATGCCACATCTTGGAATGGGCTATTGCTTTCCAAATGGCTCTGGGGCTGTCGGGTCCCCTCCATGTATTTGTGGACGATGGCATTAGCTTGTTTTCTATCCTCCGCTCCCCTCCCCCTCCCCCGCCCTGCCCTCTCTCTTTGCAAAGTTTCAAGAAAGTAATCTTTTCTTTTCTTTGATAAGGAATCTCAAACTGGGTCAAGGACTCGGAGTAAAGTCACGGAGCAGTAATTAAAGCATTCTGCCATGCTTACAGTTCATACGCCCGCTCCTCCGCTATGAGTCTCGAGATAGGAATCCATTCCAGGATTTGGAGCCATTGTTTCCCCTTTCCTCATGAGTAAAATCATTTTCTTGCAATTTTTTTTCTTTTCTTTTTTTCTCCGGGAAGCCAAGTCTGTAATTAAGCCAGCTGAGTTATTATCAAGCCACCGGAGAGCATGGCAAAAGAACAGCCAGTTCACCTACTACATGTAGTGTAAATGGTCTGCTCATTTGAATTTATGTCTAGGTTAGCCACTTAAAACCCTGTATACTTGGTAAACCTGTGTCTTTTTTCCCTCTACAACAAATCTCTTAACCAAAAATTACTGACCTACAAGTTCACAACGAGTCGCAACACGACGTGCTGTGAGCTGTACCGAGTGGACCTCTGACATAGACCTACTACTGCACATAAACGGAGCTGCTACCTTTGCTAAACGGAGCTGCTAACACATTTTGAATTGTCCCAAAAGTGACTGAAAAACATTGCTGCTATCTGTTTCAAAAAGCTTTCACATTATAACGTGTATAACGTTGCAATGTGACATAGCTCTGTTTAACACAATGCTGTACCCTCTCCAACTGTACTACTATATAATACTTTCCCCATTTCTTTCTTAAATTGTGAGCTTGTAGATCGGCTACTTTCGGCTAATGTTAGCCCCAGAATAGGGATGCTAGGGTTCAAGTGGTCAGAGGCGATGCAGCAATGACCTGAATTCTATATAGACTCTTATAGAGTTCTATTCATTTGAGAACAAAACCTAATAGTATAAGCTCATAATATATTTCATGTATCAAAACAGGTAGCCAGTCTGTGCAAATAAAAATTGCCTTACATACTTTCTGTATGATTGTTATTATGTTTTAATAATATTGTAACACTGGTTGTCTTCAGTCCATGTCAATGCTTTTTTTTAAATCACCATTATCATTGTCAGACATAACAGTCACAAGGAGTATTATATTGGAAGTAATATATTCATCACCAAAAGGCGATAGTTGATATTGATGAGATAACATTATTACCGGCCTCAATAAAAACAGATGCTAAGACTTGCCCTCATTATTTGCATAGTCACTCTAATAATGCTTGTTAATATTCACACCAATGGGACGACTATAGCCTTCTGAAAAGTATAATCCTCCTCTGTAAGAAGAAGATACGCAGCAGCCAGCCACCTCCATTTACTGTAACATTCCGCCTATGGTGTCTGTCTTTTTGTTTTGTTTTTAGCGCAAGGAGGAGCGCCTCTGGCCGAGCATTTGAAGTTTTTAATCTCTGGCTCCAGAGACTTAAGGTCACCTTTCTCTTTCTTTCTCCCTCTCTCTCTCACTCTCTCTCTCTACCCCTCTCTTTTATTCACTGCCGCTCAGTTCTACTGACTCCCTTATTTCACACGCTATTAAAAAAAAATGAAATCTGCTAATGCTGGGGAATGAAGTCCTTGTGACTTCTCGAAGGGAAAACGATGGTAGTTCTGAATTCCTTTAAAGCCTCAAGAAGACCTTAGGCAGTCTTGTGCCGGGGTTTATGACCCTAAGATTAGTCACTTTTTTTTTTTTGGTTGCTGAGATGGGATGTACTGCCGTGGGCTCTTTCTGCCAGAAAACTGATTTTCATATTGATGTGCGACGTTGAGGCCTCTTCTAGTTCACATATTGGCTCATGCATCACCTGCACTCTGCGGCTGTCAAGGCTCACTGATAGCAAGTGAGGCAGACAATTCCTCCGTTAATAAATAAACAAGTGGGGGGACACCGAGCGTGTTATATTCCTAAGGCACCACGCAGGCATCTGGCTTACATGATACACATTTCATTACTGTTACGCACGCATGGGGTTCAACCGCTAACTAGACTAGTCTTCATTTCTTTGTTCAAAGCATAATTATGACACGTTTTGAAAATATGCTTTCGAGTATAATATACTCAAAAACAGATTCACAAACATATTGTTTGTGAATCATACTATGAGTACACTCATTTCCCAATGACTACTGAATATGACTTATTTATTGCATATTATTGCATGGCTCATAATATGCTATTGCAGCCTTTCTTTATCATACAATAATGAATACTTCAATTAAGCCTCAACCCACCATACTTCCAAGTCAACATTTGTTTATAACACCTGGAAAGACCAATATGTATTGCTATGCTTGGATAGATTTAACAGCAAACATATATTAACCTCTTTCAACCAAGCATCTCTATTTTGGCCATATCATGTAAGTAAATGTGAAAATGTACAAAATCGTTGACGAAGTAGGCTATAGGGCTTTAAGTGGTTAAAAACAAGGCCAGAGAGACATATGGGACATAATTCTTGCTTCTACCTCCGTTATCCATGTCAGAGACAGCGAGAGAGAGAGAGAGAGAGAGAGAGAGAGAGAGAGAGAGAGAGAGAGAGAGAGAGAGAGAGAGAGACACACATAAAAGAGCAGTCTGTGAATTACATAGAGCTGAGCTGTTGCGTGTGTTACACAGAGGACGACTGAGGAGAGATTATCTGTGGCCAGATGTGTCTTTCTCTCAGGGAAAAAAAAGGGGGCCACGCTCTGAGAAGCAGCCGTACCCTGCTGCACGAGGAAGCGGCGAGCAGCGGGGCATCCGCTTTCCCCTGTCTGTACAGCCAACGCCGGCTGTCACTGAATATGCACGATTTCAGGTTTAGGGCCTTTTCATGTTGCCTGACACATCGAACCAATTGCACTTCAGACAAACAGCGACTGGCGTGATTGACGTTAAATTCCGGCATCAGTCCTCTCTTTTTTGCGCGGAAGGAAAATTATGCCATGAACCGCTCGCAGCCTGTAGGACGCCTCTTCGAAGGGAAGGGGGGCCACGTCAGACCTGGCTGCATGGGGAGGGGGGAGCCATTTGCATGGTGCATGACATGAACACACACTTTCTCATGTAGAAAACTATCATATTAGTCTTCATTTCAAATAGAATCACAGCCATTTTAGTTTTGCAGGGATAATTTTCCGGATAAAAGGGTTTCGACGTGGCTGCGTAGAGGAGTGTGGGGCCAGAGAGCGTTCAGACAGACACACCATAGTTCATGAGCTATGACCGTATAGAGCAGAGAGGAGGCAGTCAGCTTCAGCTCTGTACAGATTGCATTTTATTGAACCGTGGGCTTGTCAGCATTTTTTGGAGAGCTGGTAAAATATAATTGTGTCATTCTTTATAAAGCAGTGTCGGGGTGACAGCGCCCACAGAAGCTTCATTACTCTGCTTTTTATTGGGGTGTGAAAGGAGGGACATTCTCTCTGTGATGAATAACGTCTCTCTCGCTGGGACTCAAGGTAAAACACACTCACGACGCGGCGTTGCTCCACTGGATGTATACATGGATCATTTAAAATGAAATCAATTCAAGCTGAAGAATTAGGGGCTGGTCACCATAATGGCTCGTATCTGACACTCATCAATACCGCCGATTGATCTGGCTGGTGAAATCGAACCGACGTGAGAACCCGAAGAAATGCTACACACACAAATATCTGATCACCACTGCAACAAAATGTGGTATGGTGGAGAGCAGGTACCTGCTGATTTTTCTTTTACACTGGTAGATTATTCCCAATCTCAGGGACACCAGAACAAATAATAAAAACAACTTGGCACATTCTGCATCAAACCATGCAACTCTTTTGAAAAAAAATACAGAATTAATTGTAGTAAGTATATTTTCATATGGAGGCTCATGGTGGGCCATGCATTTTTTGGGGCCCCAAGCAAAAGTGTTTAAGGGGCCCTCTGTGTGAAGAAGAGGAAGGAAGGTAAAGCAGAAGAAGAACAACTACAACAACAAGAGTTGTAGTGTCCAAAACCTACCAGCAGCATCTTCCATCAGTGCAGATGATGTGTATCCTCAGCCGTTCCAGTGTCTCTGGAAAGAATGAGGATGAAAGAAAATAAACATGTAATTGTGTTTTAAAAAAGCTAATTATGGAAGCTCTTATAGCATCTTATTCAACAGTCTACTTACCAACAATAGCTTCAGCTTAATTGTCATCACCTCCATCCTTATGTTGGTGTACTGTAGTGTAGTCGATCAAAAAAAGTTTCAGTTGGGATCCTGAAAAGCACACAACAGCGCTAGGTCAAACAAACTATAACCCCCTGACCCCAATCTTCCAAATTACATGTGATTAAATGTAATAACACTTTTATATACTATGATGGTGGCATTATCAAGGGGAGATTATCTCTATCAGTGAGTCAGTAAGGGGGAAAAAAGAGAGATGCATTCACTGACTGAAACTACAACTTATTTTTTATTCTTGTTACAAATGTATCCCTGTAAAGTTGTGCATAGTTGTATGCAGTATACATTTTCTGTTTACTGTTGCAGCCATGTAATTTTCTTTTTAAAGTGAATAAACAAAACAATGCACAAAATCAGCAAATCCTTTGTTTTTAAATGGTACATGGATTGCATTTTCTGTATATGGCGCTTTTCTATACAACTACCATAGACCGTAGTTGTATAGAAACTACGGTCCATGCAGGGCGTTCAGTGTCCACTTTGACATGAAGCCATGAGGATCATTGAATCAAACCGAGAACCAGTGTTGCCAACTCTGCACATTATAAGTGACTTTGTGGGTTGTGTTTTTTTTTGGGGGGCTTGTTTTTTAAGTGTAGTTGCTTATTTGGGCTTGTTTCCTAATGTTGTTTAAACCAGTAGTTTTCAAACATCACGTCAAGCACCCCCCCAAATGAATATGTATTTGTCCCCGGACCCCCATCTGAAAATAATTTGTGCCAGGGACTCCCATACAAGATTTGTGTTTCAAGAATATTCCACTTTTTTTATTTTTTAAACAGCAAATCTACAAGCTCACAACGTGGCGCAACGTGATGCGTTGTTGTGAGCTTGTAGATCAGCTATCTTCAAATGGTCTGTACTGTATGGTTCAAAAACTGGTCGCTTGTTTTCGTAGTCCAGGCCGCTTGTTTCTCGAGAATCTTCCACTTCCGCTCTGCCTCCTAAGCACTACAGCCCCAGAAAGCAGTTTGACTTCCTTCCTCTCCTCTCTTTCTTTGTTTTTGGTTTGTTGTTTTGCACCAGTAAGTACAGATAATTAAACACTCCTCGTGTGCAAGACTAAACAAACTTTCAACCCAGTTGAAAGTTTGTTGAGGATCACAGTTGCGTTGCCAGGTTGGTGTATTTCACACATCACATTCACATATCCATGGGCACATCTACACCTAACTTGAAACTGAGAAAGGACATTTATTGTTGTGCTGGCTGTTTTCTCACTTTCACGATATTGTTGAGCCGTGCACCTTGAGACTTTTGTTTAATCTAGAGTGTTGCGGGCGTTCTGCTTTGAAGTGCTTTCTCTTAGTACAGTGGTTTTCAAGCCTTTTCATATCAAGGTCCAATATTTATTCTGCATTTGAGCCGAGATTTAGACTCTCAGACCCAAGACTTAGAATATCTTGTTATCGTTGGATGCGATTTTGTCCACAATTCCATGCTGTATTGATGTGGTATCATAGGAGAGGTAACAGGCAAACGTTGATCAAAATAACAATTCTTTAATTAAGTAATGCAGATGTTTAACAATAATTTTACTCTTGAGAGCGTGAAATGAAACCAAATGGACCCGTAAGGGTTCATTTGGTTTCACTTTACGCTCTCAAGTGTTAAAGATGTACAGTATAAGGGTCCATTTGGTTACCAACTCTCCATCATTTAGCTGGGGACCACCTGGAACCCCCTCAAGGACCACCGGCTGAGAACCACTGTCTTAGTACATCTACACCACCCATTATTAATTGTTTCAGCTGCAACTGTGTTGCATACTGTACATCAGGGTCCCCAGATCAGCCTAGCTCTTTAGATAATGTTTAACCTTTAGATTTTTTTTACAGCATAACTCTGAAAGAGGTAGCCCTCTGTAAAAGGGTCCATCTGTCTGTGACTGTATGTTTGTTCGGAGCTAATCTTGCCAACAGCTGGACCGATCAACGGCAACTTTCCTGTGCACACTAGGCTAACGTAGAACCCGCTCATTTTGTTACACACGATGTCACGCTGGTATTGGACCCAGTGTTGTTCAACCTTTAGATCAGTGGTGTTCAAACTTTTTCGTGCAAAGGAACCCCAGATTGATATACGTTTGCCTGCGGACTATAAAAAACGTTCTAAACATTTTATATTTTTCAAAAACATTCTAAAATAGCAGATGTACAAGCTCACAACGTGACCCATTGTAAGCTTGTACATCTGCTATTTTAGCCAACATATAAATGGTTAAAGTGGTTAAAATGATTGTGATGCTACATTAACTACTTTGGCTGGGGACCCCCTGGAACCCCCCCCCCCCCCCAAGGACCCCACTTTGAGAACCAGCGGCCTAGGGTTTAGTTCCCCTTTAAGCTTTACTAGAACATTTTCAAAACATTAAGTCAAATAAATTGCATGAATGAATAAATAAATAAATAAACAAACAAAACCGGGAGAGAAAAGAAGAAAACACCACAACTCACTGCTTAAGATTTCCATATAGACAATCTGCATTAGATGCAGTAATTCACAGTGATTTCCTGTACTGTGGGGGGAGAAACACGTTTCTCTATTGGCAGGGGGGCTCGCTCCAGAGTGATACTGTGAATTTCCTAAATGAGAAATCAAACAGCAGCATTCACATTATAGTGCCATTGATCACATTAAACAGTGTCTTATTGTGTTTGGGTTCTCACCCAGGCCCATAAACACGTCTTTTATTATAGTCAGAGAGAGACCTGGGCAATTTGGCAATCTAGCAGAACATTTCATTAGATCGGGTTTAGTGACTAAATGAACAGAAAGAGGAGGGGGGGTATAGGCAGTCCTGATCATGGCTGCTTATTAAGGCAAAAGGGGCCACTTGAGGGAGCAGCACTTAAAATAGTACACCAAAGTTTCCAACTTCATTTCCTATGCACAATCGAGCTCCAATTCCGCGAGATGAAGGGTATTTAAGATCCACTGAAGGGATGGGGGTTTAGGAAGTGGCATTTAATCAAAGCAAAAGTTCAGATGCAAGAGACTTAATACACACTGGTATAATAAAACCCAAGGCAGGTCTGTTGGGAAATGTAAGGTCTTATTTTTCTCATACAGAAAATGGATTAAATACAAATACCCCTCTGCTATTGGTAATAACCTGTGGTAGATTGCTCTGGGTCACGATCAGTTTTTTTTTACTGACCAGGATATCTGTGGCGTAATATAGCCATAGGAAATGCATACAGCACCCTCAGCAATAACGTCCACACACACTACAAAACAATTGATATCACCTAAGTGAAAACGTTATGAGCAATAAACCGAGATTGAATGTAGAGCATCCTGGATTTTTGTCTTTAAATTCCATGACAGCAGGCAACTGCTGTGGTCTATATACGGCAAACGGCAACGTGTGTGAAGGAGAACAGCATCATGTCCACATGGTGAACATCACTCAGAGTAATTAAAGAGGATCTTGCCCACAGCCACTCACCCTATTGACAATTAGTGAACATCTGACAGTTGTAGCAGCTTTCATCAAACATAGGCTCAAAGGGCGAGAACACTTTGGTAGAGGTTTGGGTTGTGTAGTTACCTTGCCATGATGTAACTCCAAAGGTGGACAAGAAATCACAAATAATTGCTCCATTGATTAGAAATTCATAATTCAAAATATGCTCCTCATTGACTTGCATTGTATGGTGAAACAGCTCTCAAAGTCACTCTTTTAGCCGGTAAACAACCACAAAAAAATCAGATTCAGACAATATAGAACATCACAAAACCCAGTAGTTTTGTGAAACTTCCTGTTGATTTTGCTATTTTTGTTAGGAAGAAATCCCGGCCTGGACCCGCGGATCCGGGTCTTCAAATGGTAAAATCAACAGGAAGTTGACATTTCTATTTAAAAAACAAACAGTAAGGGTTTTGTGATGTTCTATATAATCTGAATCAGCTTTGTTTGTGATTGTTTACAGGCTAAAAGAGTGACTTTGAGAGCTGTTTCACCTTACAATATAAGTCAAAGAGGAGCACGTTTTGAATGATCAATTTCTAATCAATGGAGCAATCAAGTTACATCAAGGCAAGGTATCTACACAAACCTCTACCAAAGTGTTCTTTCCCTTTAAAAGAGCATGTCTCTTATCCCATATCAATGAACTTCCACCATACTGACAAAATTTTTCAGCCACATGGACATTTCTCCCAATGCACCCTATTTTCATTCAATATATTCTGAAAGAAAGAGATTCACAGAGAGTGTCACACACAAATACAATGGCCACAAACGATATGATTGATGAGTCACATGAAACACACAATTTCATCTGGAATGGATATCAAGATATACGAACAGAAGAGAAGTGGGAGGGAACGAGTGACATTCTTTTAGGCCTGGGTTTCTTCAATATAATATGACATGCAGAATAAATACTGAGCACCACAGAACATCTCTCTGTACATCTCTATCGCTTATCCTCCATATTCAGAGGCCCAGAGAGAACAATCCTGAAGAGCAAAGCGTTTAAAGGTCCGGGCTCACTAGATTAATGAGGCAGACAAAGGTAAACTTGATTACAGCAGAGACGGCCTATTCCGCCCTTTTTCTGATTTGTAGTTAATCGCCTCGGATTGATTTAAGCTCTGCAAAGTCTCCATAGGATCTCTTCAGACCTCATCCACATGCCGCACAACTCAACTGGGCCTGAATGGAAAAGGCAGGAGAGAGAGAGAGAGAGAGAGAGAGAGAGAGAGAGAGAGAGAGAGAGAGAGAGAGAGAGAGAGAGAGAAACCTGGAGCTGAACCTCTAAAACCTACACATTTTTTCCTCTTTGATTTAATTGATACCATCAACGGGAAAGTAAGAAAAAAAAAGGAGAGAGAAAAAAGAGCTGCGAATCGTCAATCAAAGGCCCATATTGTACCGGGCAGCGTGCAGGGACAGGTGCTATATAACGTCAGCTGCTAAACAGTACTAATTCTCCGGAATGAAATACACCACAGAGGGCGGCCATTTACAGGACTGCTATCAGAGCTATATTTCAGGGCCCCTGGCTGCAGCCTCTTGCCCATTAAACAGTGTGTGTGTGTGTGTGTGTGTGTGTGTGTGTGTGTGTGTGTGATGTATTTTAGGGCTAGTTTATGTCCTGTTCCGCACTGACAAGATGGTTGATAGAAGAGGGTTCTTCTTCTCACTGGTATAACAAGGGGGGAGCATATATTCAATAAGCTAAACTGGGACCCTTAATCACTAAAATCCCAAGCTCAAGCTCACAACGCGTATGTGTAACACCTTGTGATCTTGTAGATCTGCTATTTTTTAACAATTTATTTTACTCTTCTTTTTTTTTATTCTATTTTAATTATCACCGCTCAGGTGGGGGACAATTATTTTAGCTTTCAACGGAATACAACATAACAAACATCTATGTAAGCACTCAAAAAACACGTGTTATTATTTTAACTGTGGTGAAAACCGGAACAATTTGGTCGTGAATATTGAAAACCAGGACATTTTAGCGCTTTAGAGATATGTGTGGGGACCTATCTTGAACACAGGGACAACCCCGGTCAAATCAGGACGTCTGTCACTGTATTCTTAACACAGAGCCATCACAACAAATTCAGGTCCCCCCCCCCAAAACACACACACACACACACACACACACACACACACACACACACACACACACACACACACACACACACACACACACACACACACACACACACACACACACACACACACACACACACACACACACACACACACACACACACTCTATATGGACAAGTGTTTGTCCAATAATAGAAAGGCAATCTTTCTTGCCTTGAAATGATACATTTACATTTTATAATTTAGGTTTTATGCAGACACGCTTATCCAGAACGACTTACACAAGTGCAATATCAGAGTACTATAAGTGCTGTGATGAATTTGTCGAATAGCAACAGGGCAAGTGGCCATGAGATTAGAGAGCACTATGAGAACGAATGCTATTTAACTCATATACTTTAATTGGTGGTTCCCAGGATGGCCATTAAACTGATGCTCTTTAGATCAACTTAAAATGTGTGAACCTCTCCAGCGTCTTTTCCCATCTGCAAGCCATAACTTTCATTTAAACCTGGGATTCTGATCCAGCAGGTCCCCCAGGTTCAGGTCCACCTGGAATGCACATTTGCGAAGGCGAGTTGTGCCTACTAGTGGTCCTACCTGACCACAGGAGTTGGTTATGTTTTATTAAGTCTACAAGCAGTGGTTCCCAGATAATTTGCTTCATGTGCAACACTCAACAGTAAATATACAGTATAAGTGTATACAGGGTATCTGCACATTTTTAAAGTGACAGTTTAAGGACTTAAAACCATTACTGCGTCAAAAGTAATCAACATACTATAACAAAAATTCAAACATTGGCAAAATTGTCAAATAATACCTAAGAAAGAGAACATTGTGAAAATAGTTACAATGCCTCGCAACTGTGAGCTTGTAGATCAGCTATTTTCACATATGTATCTGTGGAACCGTGTCAAACAAAATGTAATGCCTCAACTCCTCAGTTCCAAGTGCTTTTCAGGGTGGGGGGTCCCCAGTTCAAATATGATTATTTTGGGGAGTCCCCAGTTCAAATATGATTATTTTGGGGGGTCACGGCCTGTAAAGGTTGTGAACCAATGACTTAAAAGGACCATACATCTTGTAGGATACAAGCATTTGTCACTCCTTGATATGATTTCATTCCTCATAGCCTAGCCTATGTCATTATATCTGAGGATATAGACTTTACTTCTGTTCTTGAGATATATCAGCCGACTAAGGAAATATGCTTCCCAAAACGTATGAAACACCTTGAAATCCCACAAAACATAACTACACTTATTTTTTTTAAATTAATGTACCTAGATTACAATTTGGGTCCATTGAGCTAATAAGTTGAAATGTAGGTCCCCCCCCCCCCCCCCCCCCCCACACACACACACACACACACACACACACACACACACACACACACACACACACACACACACACACACACACACACACACACACACACACACACACACACACACACACACACACACACACACACACAGCATGTAGGACTTATTTATGGATTGGTACAATGGCGCAAAATTACAAAATCTAGGTAAGAACTAGGCGTGATAGGCTAAGTTTTGTGTGATTTCAGGGTGTTTAAAGACAATATTTTGAGAGACGTCAGACTTCAATAACACGAATACGCCGATATATCTCAACAACAGAAACTTATCTTCCAATATTTTTGAGGAATTAAATCCTGTCAAAGTAAGAGTAACAAAGGACCCACATGTCAAAAAGGCTGGTAATATGGTCTTTTAATAAAATGCTTCTAGGTTGGGGTCTGGGGGTATGTGGTCTTTGAGGTACAATTGCCTACCTACATGCAGTGATGGAAGAAGTACTCACAAGTAAAAGTATCAATACCATATTGTAGAAATAATTGTTGCAAGTACAAGATCGGTATTCAAAATGTACTTGAGTAAAAGTACAAAAGTATTGGCATCAAAATTAGTAAGTATGTAAAAGTAAGTATTATGCAGAAGCCCATTTCACAAGTTCTAGTGAAATGTATTAAAAAAACTTTAAAAGTAGCAGATCTACAAGCTCACAACACGTCGCTCTGTGGTACGTCGTGAGCTTGTAGATCGGCTATTTTCAAATTGCCAAAGTATAGGTCTGAAATGGTTTTATAATAATAATCAAAATCTACAAAGTAACTAGTAACTAAAGTTTTCAAATAATTATAGTGGGGTAAAAGTACTAATATTTTCCTCTGAGATGTACTGGAGTAGAAGTAAAAGTATTGAAAATTGGAAATACTCCAGTAAAGTAAAAGAAATACCTCAAAATTGTACTCAAGTACAGTACTTGAGTACATGTACTTAGTTACTTTACATCACTGCCTACATGTACTTTAATTTGCGTCAAACTGTGAAGGACTCTGCTCCATATTGCTGAGGTGAAGCTTTGAGGAGAGTTGACAATGCACAAGAATTTATAGAATCAGTGCATTCTATAAATTCCACCCTAGCTGGGTTGAAGTCAGCAGCACAGCTGTGTTTCAAAGTTGTTGACGTGGTTCCTGAGAAACATCCAGTGAACAGCTCTACCCTCATAAAAAAGAGAACTATCTTGTTATCGGGGACCATCTGATCACATATCTAAGGCCAACTTGCCACCCGTCAGTTTGACGCAAGTGGTTTACAAGTTTGCAACATTTGGTATCTAATGTAATACAATTTTGACTGAATATACTTTGTTTCTTTCTCTTCAATTAAGTCATTAACCCATTAAAACCGGGAAAGCATCTGTGTCATTCATGTTTTAGTGCTGGCTATTAAAAAATAGCAGATATACAAGCTCACAGCTCGTCACTTCGTGCCATGCTGTGAGCTTGTACATCTGCTATTTTTGAACAGTGTTGAACATTTTTGAAAAATCTTGAAAGTGTTTGAATAATTTAGAATGTTTTAACCCAAATCTTCTCCTCTGGGGGTCCCTGGCACAAAACATTTTCAGATGGGGGGTCCGGGGCCAAATATACATTATATCAATTTGCTGGTCCTTGGCACGAAAAGGTTTGAGAGCCACTGATTTAGAAGGCATTTGTAGAATCGCCTCAGGTCTAATGGGTTAATCTAAAAAAAAGCAGACTAAGTACAGAGTGAAAGGTCAATTTACTAAGTATTGACGGTTTAAGTGGTTAAATGTCTGAAAATACACATGAACATCAATCCAACACACACTGATGATATAGTGCTGTCAAACAAGTCTATGAAATGTGGGGGTCCCTGCTTCATCTCTCTCTCAGCTAAGGGGTCCTTGGCCTGAAAAACGTTGAAGACCCCTGGGCTAGGCTTTTAGGAATGAAATAGTATCAAAAGAGTGACTAAAGGGCCCACACATAAAAAAAAAACGCTTGTATCCTACATGTCGTATGGTCCTTTAAGTCTAAAAAAAACACAACAAACTCCCCTGGGTGCTGTTGACACTTCTAGTCAGACTCAGAGAGTGTAAAGTAAGGGAAATGAGGCTCCACGTGAGCCGTGATACTTAACTTACTAACTATACATCCCCCGTCGTCGTCTCTATTTCATGATAAGGCGCTAACAGGCTTCTGAAGTAAACAGGTCCTGAGGAGAGCATTAGGCAACAAACGGTGTCTTGAGGTTGATTATCTCGGTGACAAATGCTCTGTCACTTCTACTGCTATGAGAGGCAACCCAGCGAGGACCTCACAGTAATGAGGCCTGAGCAGGTGCTGCTGCACCAAGCCCACTGACATCAGTACGGCACTGACAAGAATTTCTGATGAATTTCAATTACTGTTCTATTAAAGCTAATGGGGTAAATGAGCAGCCAGAATACATTTAGCTAGATGGCTTCAGACAGACAAGGGGCCGCTGCCTCCACAGATTGACGTGGTTTTGTTGTACGTGCGAGGCCACAGTGGACACTGACTGACTGGCACAAAATGTCTTTTATAGTCGGCATGCCTGGACTAGTTTGTCATTTCCTATTAGCCTATATGATGGTTTTGTGACCATACTACCACTGGTGTAAAGTAACTAAGTACATTTACTCAAGTACAATGTTTAGGTATTTTTTACTATACTGGAGTATTTCAAATTTTCAGTACTTTTACTTCTACTCCTAATCTCAGAGGCAAATATTGTACTTTTACTCCACTACAATTATTAGAAAATTTGAGTTACTACTTGATATATTTTGATTATTATTACAAAACATACATTAACCACTTCAGCCCTATATACATCTCTACCATTTGAAAATAGCAGATCTACAAGCTCAAAATGCATCGCATTGTGAACTTGTAGATCTGCTATTTTCAAAATATGTTTTAGACATTTATTTGAAAACTTGTGAAATGGGACATTCTACATAATTAGTACTTTCTACTTTTGGTCCTTTAAGTACATTTTAATACCAATACTTTTGTACTTTTATTCAAGTACATTTTTAATTCTGGACTCTTACTTGCAACAGAGTATTTCGCATTGCAGTATTGATACTTTTACTTAAGTAAAACATTTTATTACCATCTCTGCATACTACTGACTGTGTTCTCGCCCTCCCACAATGTCACATCATGGCGATAGATTACACATTATATTCTCCAGAAAAGGCCAATTGATAATGGAGAGGCTAATATGTAATATTGACTGTTTCTTGGACATGTTAAATAAAGTCAGTCTAATAGCTGATGATAATGTCCATTTGTCCTGGTTTAGACAATGTGATATCCAACAACGGCTCTATTACGCCATCTCCTGGAGAGAGTTATTAGATATATAATATTAAATAATATAATATATAATATTGCCTGTTTCTTGGACATGTTAAATAAAGTCTGTCAGTCCATTTGTCCTGGTTTAGAAAATGTCATATCCAAGAGTGGTTCTACTGCGCCATCTCCTGGACAAAGTTATTAGAGCAAGTGACACGCGGCACTTGCGCCATCTTCAGACCATTAGCTCCATCTGGTGGCCATATGCTGAATGCACAGTAGCACAAACTGTCAAAATAATCAACCAGATTGGGTCTGTCTCTTCAGACAGATTTGAAAACCTTTATTAGTTCATTTGTCACAATGAATTTGATTGTGAGGTAAATTATGTATCTTGTATACCCCCCCCCCCTTCCTCTCCACCAATAATGCGACCTATTCATGAGTTTTTGCAATCTATGACATGATATGGCTAATCTCCAATCTAGTCTATAAACCAGTATATCCACTATGGTCCACACTTTTTGTTTTCTTAGGTCCCCCCCCACCCCCACACACACCCCAGTTGGGGAAAATATGAATAAAATAACTGAATGACACCCCTTGGCAAAATACCTAATAATTTTCGGGGTCCTTGACATGAAAATGTTTGAGCACCACAAGCAACATACAGTAAAAGTTTCAATTCTGCAATGTAGGAATACTCTGCCGCATGTAAAAGTCTGTAATTCAAAATGTACTTGAGTAAAAGTATAAAAGTATTGGTATCAAAATGTATACCAAAAGTAAGTACTCATTATGCAGAATGTCGCTTTTCACAAGTTTTCAAATGCATACATTTAGAACAAATCTTTTGAAAATAGAAGAAACTACAAGCTCACAATGCGTAGCAACGCGATCGACGCATTGTGAGCTTGTAGATCGGCTATTTTCAATAGTTACTAATTAATGTCCATTTGTCCTACGCCATCTCCTGGAGAGAGTTGTTAGAGCAAGGACACTGGCTCTAGCTCTATCTTCAGACCATTAGCACCATCAGGTGGCCATATGCTGAACAGTAGCACAAACTTGTCAAAATCATCCCTTTATTAGTTAATTTGTCATAATGAATGTAATAGTAGGGTAGAAAACTTTCCCTACAATAACAGAAAACAGAAAATATACTAGTATTGAGCCCTGAGGGACTCCGATTACCCAAATTATGGAGTATAAGTGGTTACGATTTGTCCCCCCCCCCCCAGTTGAATAAAATAACTGAATGACACCCCCGAGTCCAACCCATCCCATATGGTAGTATAAAGTGTTCCGTCTGTGATGGTGCTTTGTTGCTGTAACATCACAAAATGTATACATTTCATAGCAATTTGGCATTTGTAATTTTTTAGAATGAGAATATTGAGTATATTTGACAATTGGAGATTGTAATAGGCTATCTATACTTTGACTGAAGTAATGGGGTTGAGTAGGCTACTTTGTCCACCACAATAAGCAAATAAGGCATCTGAGAATACTCAAGAAAACATCACAGAAATGTATAAAAAGTCCAGTGCAAAAGAAAAGTGCCTCTATAATAAAATTAGCCTCTCAGAAAGCCTTATTTTGGTTACTTAATTATTTAGTGTAAAACTTTTGATTGTTTTTTTTTGTTTTAAATGTTTGTTGGTATTTGTTTGTTTTAAAAAAATCGATGATTAATATTATTTTAGGTACTACTGCCATTATATTGTTGTCATTTTACGCCTATTGGTGGACGGATCCTTGGGAAGGGTGGGAGGGTAGAGGGAAGGAGAGAATGAAAAATGCACCAAAAAAAAAGGTACAAAGAAAACTGTACTAGGAAAAAAAAGTTTTTTTATTTTTTATTTTTGATGTACATCCCCTGTAATGTGACCATAGTGCTCAATAAACATAGCATTAAAAAAAAAGAAAACATCAGTACTATTCAAGCTGAGATAACTATGCAGCTCAAGCTACAGTCAAACAGCACCCTGCCATCCTTCACCGTGCTGCACTTGTTGCGCAGCAGGTCCAGGATGCCCGCGCGGAGCTCCGGCGTGAGCGACCGGTGGAAGTGGTCCTGCTCCGTCATGAAGTCGAGCAGTAGCTCCCCCGGCTCGCTGCCCTGGGCGAAGCACTCGGTGATGTCCAGGGTGTTGGGGATGACGCGCTCCACGTACTGGAGGCCCAGGCTCTTCAGGTGGACCTTGATGTCTCCGGCCGAGAGGTAGTCGGAGATGGTTTTGGTGCACAGCTCCTTCCTGTAGGTCTTCCACAGGATGTCCCAGCCAGTGTTGGCTAGGATGGATGTGAGATTGAAGCAGAACATCAGACAGAGGGAGGTGGGCTGGGGGGGACCAGTGTGGAGATTAGGAAAGACCTTTGGTCTTCCTATTAGGAATGCACTAGTCTCACGTAGTCAGATGATGCAAAGAGGCGAGAGATCTCTGATTATCTGGCTATATGCGAGACTAGGAATGCACGGCACTGATGCCTAGTCACTGCATGAGACTGATATTGGCCACAAAGAGCCCGTAAACAGGAAATGCCCTGTTTTGGGCATTTCCCGCAGAGAGCAGTTCTTCTGGAGTCACTGATGGCATAATTCCTAACTCCACCAGTCTTCTGCCAATTACAACAGTCTTCTGATGCTATACCCTAGAGTGCACCGCCATCTTTTGGCTAATATAATTCTTTCACTGCCTTCAGTGGACACCCCTCCAAAATCGTTAGCAGGAAATTTATTTTTTAAATCATTCTAATTTGGCTGAGTGGTTTACAACATATTATTCTGTGGTCTGACAAAAAGTTGTTATTGAAAACAAAACAGTAGTTAATTAAAATAGCATGGTTCATCTCAGTAATGTAACTTAGCTGCACAGCAAAATCCCACGTCCTAGTTTAACTTTTAAGGTGTAAAAAACATACTGGATTTAACAGGATTTTGCACACACCTCTGTAGCGTCTTTCATTTCAATTATCACATAACGTCTCTGTCGGGTGTAAACCTCATATGTCCAAAACAGTTACTTTTCAGGATTCAAATTCAAAAGTAACACAAGTAGCAGATCTACAAGCTCAAAACACGTCGCTTCGCACCACATTTGATACTTTTTGTGTGACGCTGTAGTATGATCAAGTAGGGCGTTAATTTGTGAAAAAACACAAAAAGTTCAAATATAGAGATGAGGTTTTTATGTAGTAAAGAGAGTCTTAGATATGGCATCTCTTGGTTTTGTAACCTTTCCGTGCAACCAAACTTGTCCCACTGATGCAGACCACAGAGAAGATAGGAATGAGAACAGCTATCTATTTAAGTTTCCCTGAAAGGAAGTGGTTCCCAAAGTGTGGTCTGGTCCCCCCGAGTTTAACTACGGTACTTTAGCCTTGATTTTAATGAGCTTGTAGATCGGCTATTTGAAAATAGCCGATCTACAAGCTCAAAATGTGTCGCGATGTGACACTTTGTCACAAGAATCGTGAAAATTTTAGAAAACTTTTGAATATAACACACAAATCTGAGTGTTTTGGGGCGAGCGTTCCGGTTACTTGATCAAGTAGGGCATTAATTTGCGGAGAAAGCTAAAATATGGAGATGAGAGGTTTCTGCCTCGACAGCAACGATATACTGTACATACACTATGTACTTGGTGTGGTGTTTTCTCTGGGCAGACGGCCAAGGCAGTGTGTTCTGAATCTGAAGCGTTAGACCTACTGACCTCCTTCATGGACGATGAGCAGCTTTCCGTTCTCCTTCAGAAGGCTGTGGAAGAACTTGATGGTGCCGGCATAGTCATCCACGTAATACAACATCTGTTCAACACATGGCCGTGGGCACATTTAACTCATTAAAGGAGTAGTTCACACAAAAGAATGCCGTGGATTCATGGAGATTTGTTTTGTTTTTTGTCGCATTCCTGAGCCAATAATTTCATGACAGGGTCATGATCGGTCAGTAGGAGACATAAAATTATTGGCTTAGGAATGCGACAAAAAAACTAAACAATCTCCTTGAAATCAAGGTTTCATGGGGTGTGTAATTGATAGAAAATAAGTATTTTTTTAACTCAATAAAACCGGGAAAGCATCTGTGTCATTTTTGATTTTAACTATAAATATATATAGCAACATACGTTTTTTTTTCTGCAAAACTCTCATTTTGGGAGTCCTTGGCATTTTTTTTTTAGAACTACTGATATAGAAGGCATTTGTCGAATCGGCCTCAGGTCTTATGAGTTCAAATCTGTGTGTGTGTGTGTGTGTGTGTGTGTGTGTGTGTGTGTGTGTGTGTGTGTGTGTGTGTGTGTGTGTGTGTGTGTGTCCGTGCATGTGTGTCCGTGCGTGTGTGTGAATGCAAGAAGGTGTAAATATGTATGAGTAAATCTGTGCTATATACAGTAACATAATTAGCATAATATTGAACACGCATGCTAACAGAACACTATAGCCTACCTGAACCATGTGTATGAAATCAAATGGTCTGGTTTCACCCTTGTCTTTGACCTTCTTCTCGTATTCTGCACATGTCATGGTGTGCCACGCAAACGGCATCTTCTGCAACTGGGGAATAGTTGTCAGCAATGCTGCGGAGAGGAAGGAAATAGACTATCTGATTACAAACATAATTATTGTAAAACAATTGTACGTTTATCTACTAATGATGGAGATCTCCATCAATGGCAGGGAATGTGTTAAGGTAATAAAATCAAGTGTAAAGTTCGGCAGCAGCGGTGAAACAGCGGTGAAACAGCGGTGAAACAGCGAGAATACAGGCCATTCATATGAACTGTCACTTCCTATATAGCCTCAATTTACAACCCGGATGCTAGTCCCTTGGTACAGACTCAGAGCCAGCTCAGGTCTGTTTCACTAAGTGGTTAAGTGACAAATGTTTCAATGCGTCCATGTACGGTGCTTTGAAATGGGAGTGCTGTAGTGTACAGTACCTTTAAACTGCTCTGTGAGTTCAGTGCTGGGTTCCACCACATCGGCGGCGATGGGTAAGGCAGGGAACGAGGAGTGCAAAACAGACAGCACCTGAGTGTCGATTTCCCCTATAATGATAAATGAAGGAGAGAAGCATTAAGGATCCGGGTCAGTGGCTCACGGTGCACCTGAGAACTGCTGCTTTTTTCCCCTCCAGCCATCTGTTCTGTCACTCATTTAAAATGTAGGCTACAACAATCCAATTCAACAGTGGTTTTCTTCAACAGTGGAGGCCGCCATGGGGCAAAGATAAGACGAATGAATGAATGAATGAAGTAATTAATTAATTAATTAATTAATATATAAATGAATGAATGAATGAAGTAATGAATGAAGTAATGAATGAATGAATGAATGAATGAATGAATTAATTAATTAATTAATAAATGAATAGGTCTGTCTGTCTGTCCTATTGTGTTAATGTGTATGCTATGTTGATGAATTGAATACATACTGTAGGACCACAATGGAAACAAACTTTTTTGTGTTATCCTTTTAGTCTTTAATGTCTTACTGTACATTTATGTATGTGATTTGGATGTACAAAAACGAATTTCACCCACTTTTTTACCTTGTAAACCTGTGATGTGACAATAAACCTGATTCTGATTATGTCTAATAAAGTATTAAATTAATTAAAAAAAACTTATTTTGATACTCAAGTCCCCCCAGTCAGGGTCCCCGAACCACACTTTGAGAACCACTACCCTGCGCCACCCAAGCACCCGACTCAAGCATTCATTATAGTATACTATTCACCCTCAAGTACCTTTCCTGAAATTCTCCCGCCGGCGGCGATCAATAAAGGTTTATCTGATCTCCAGTACACTAAATCCTAAGCTCTTGCCAGGTTTGAGGACATTCATTTCGCAATAATTGTGAAATATAAGAGATAAGAGAATGGACACACACACTCATACAGCACACTCTCACACACACACACACACACACACACACACACACACACACACACACACACACACACACACACACACACACACACACACACACAGCAATCTATTGAAAGCACGTCTACATTGAGTACAAAATAAGAATTGTCGGTGAACACGACTACAAAGCACTGCAGATAAACTGTTATCCAGTAGACTACGTACCTGCACCACTCCCAACACCAAGAACATGCAGGTGGGATTTACCAGCTCCAATCCTGTTTTGAGTAATGAGAAATGTAATATTCATTAGGCAAATTCAGCCGAGAAACAGTGTGCCATTAGTTGGAGGAAATGGGGTGATTACCATATTTATTCCATTTGGAAGGAATAAGTGCTTGGTAATAAAAGCGTTTATGAAATCTTATTGCGTCCATTAACACGCCTTAGTTATTGAATAGAACTGTGCTCACACTTGAAGCAGAGGATTACATGAAACGGGACATCTGTAATCTGATCACAAAAACTAATACTAATTTGGGAAGCGTGATTCAATGTGAGGTTGGTTGTGTGCCATGCATTTCAGTTATCCACATCACCTTTTCAGGCCGCGACCCCCCCCCCCCCCCCACAAAGGATCATATTTGAACTGGGGGCTCCCCCACCCTGACAAGCACTTGGAATGTAGGAGTTGAGGCATTACATTTAGTTTGACTCGATTCCACAGATACATATTGTGAAAATAGACGATCTACAAGCTACAAGAGAGAGCGAGAGAGACACACACACAGACAAGACAGACAGACGCACGTGCACACACACACACACACACACACACACACACACACACACACACACACACACACACACACACACACACAGAGCGAGAGAGACTGAGAGAGTGTACTGTATACATACAGAACACACGTGCATTTTATTATATTACCAGCCACATTTACTATCTGTTAATGTATATTTTAACAATATATTATGTTTTTATATTATTGTGATGCTCATTGCTCACATATTTAAGAGGTCTTTTGTCATGAATAGTAATAAACAAACAATGCAACACACTTATGGGGGCTATAGTACCAGGCAGGGTTGCATTGGTGATTTGGAAAGTGGTTGCACTCTATTTTAATGACGTCGCGCGCACGTCGCTCAACACCTACACCACAGGTCACACAATGGGAAATTGATATGCATCTATAGGCTCATTCCTATGTTAATCCTATGTTAATTCATACTGGTGTGACAACCGGCAGTCGGCAGCCTTTGTCAACTTTGTTGAGGTGTGAATTTAAGGTTGTTTTAAATCTATGCCTTTGCTTGCGCATGCTCCAGCTCAAAATATGGTTGCACGGCGTGTTAGCCCGTCCCATGACCAACGCAACCCTGGTGGTAATAGTACACTTCCCAGTCTGTCTGTCCTGCATGCTTTACCTCTCAAACTCTCCGGGCAGGACGTAGTCCAAACACTGCAGGATGGCCTTGTGTTCTTGCGATTGTTTCACGTACAACTGGAAGCCCTGAGCATAACGGCCCCCATAGCCAGCCTGCTTCTCCTCTGTGGCCATTATTACAGACACCTGCAACCCATTATTAACCACATCAATTCCGGTGCATGGTGCATACTTTGTGCATGTCAATATAGCTTAATGTTTCAAAATGTTCAAATTCTTTTCCGTATTGTTGACAATAACAAATTAAAGGTAGGGTAAGTGATATTCTGTATTTTTTGTTAAAAAGGTTAAAGTACTATATTCTGATAGTAATCATTGCTAGAGAGCGTTTGTTCCGTCACAGGGGTTTCTCCAGCTCTTTAGTAAACAGAATAGTGCATTTTCAGGTAGGTGACAAAATGTAAGCCAATCAGGAGAGAGCACTGAAAATGCTTTTTCTGTTTATTAAAGAGCTGGAGAGACGCTGGTAGACTCCTTTTACTGAACAAACACTCTATAGCAATGAGTACTATCAGAATATATATAGTTATTTTAACACTTATTTTACACTTATTTTTACACTTATACCAAAGTAAATCACTTACTCACCTTTAAATAAAGTAATCATAAAGGAAAAAAGATATATGAATCTTTGTCATAAAACATGCAAATAAATACGTATTAAAAGTAATCACCTGGACTGTGTGGAGGGAGAAGGCCAAGCAGACAGTGTGTGAGAAGAGTTGCAGCTGCAGTAGTGTTATTGTCTCGTCCCACACAGACAGAATTGCACAACGGTGCTGTCGGGCAGTCAGAAACCTCTTATCTCCATAATTCAACTTTTTATGGGTCCCAGTAAATTAACAGGCCTACTTTGTCATACTAACTACTACCACTGCTACTACAGTGTCACACAAAAGTTGAAAAAATTGCTGTATTAACAAGAGCTTGTGACTTATAGGGGAATTTTGGACCACGGTTTTCTTACAGTTTCTATGATGTTATGATATCCTAGGATGAATGGTACAGTAGAAAAATGTCAATAGGCCTTGCGCTAGATCGCATATTTTGATAGCTTTTTTTTGTTTGTTTTTTGGTGAGATCTGACGTTCATAGTGACAGAACACTATGCAATGTGAATGTATTGAATGCACCCCACCGGAAGTCTCGCTAGACGAGATTGAAATCAAAACATCATAGAAAAGGTAAGAAAACCGTTGTCCAAAATTCCCCTTTAATATAATAACTTCACTGGATCCATTAAAACACAGGTTATTTTATTTTCCATTTCCTGAAAAGTAACCGTTTTGGACATACAAGGTTTCCACCCCACATGCTTTCTCTCAATAAGACCCCAATCTGGGACCCCATTCGGTAATGGGGTCGCAGTTTTTGCCTCTGGGGGGCACCACCTTTTTTTGTGTAGAAACAGGAACTCGGTTTTGGCTCCTCCCATTTCTTTGTCCACTTCCTCCCATGGGTGCTTCTTCTCTGCTGTTAGCAGAATCTGTCTTGAGAATTCAATAAGCCCGTAACGTCCTGCCGGTCCACCAGAGTGCAGTCCAGTGGTTCTCCAAGTGGGGAACCACTGGACCCCAGGGGTCCTTGAGGACAAAACAAAATGAACTAATTAAGCATCAAAATCAGTTAAACCACTTTAACCGTATTTTATACTTTTATAAAATACTATTGGGTTAAAGTGCTATTACCACTTTAACCCAGTTTTAAAAAATATGGAGATATGAGGTTTTCTGCCCGACAGCAACAAAAATAAAAATAATAGTGTGTGGTGGTTATGTACTTTAGGCCTACTCATTCACTTGTAAGCTTACTCATTTACCAGATATAGTTAAACCACTTCAACCTTAGCATCCCTATTCTGGAGGCAAAAAATAAATAACAGATCTACCAGCTCACAACGGGCCGCAACGCACGCCGTTGTGAGCTTGTAGATTTGCTATTTTCAGTGACAGTGAAAGTATTCTGTCACCTGAGCAGTACCTATAGTGTGTGCACATCACCGGACAGTACAAACACTCTACCTCTTAGTTTGAACGTGAAATGTCAAGCCCATTTATTTAAGATTCTGGAGTGTGAAACTGTAAATACAGAAAAAAAGGACTGTCATATTTTAACTGACAAATATTACAATGAACTATGACATCAATGCAAAATACAAAGCCTGAATGAGCTTCTCTGAGACTATTGTAATCATCATGAATTTACTACATGTTTTTAATCTAGCAAACATCAAATGAAGTAATATCACAAGAAATGTCTCTTTTTTAAGTAGAATTACTTTATAAACAAACACAAATGAACAAACAATCTAAGGTTACTCACAAACAAAGCTTCCTTGAGGTCTGAATGCAGTTTTTCAGTTTGCTAGGTCTAAGGGTGTGGCTATCCCCCTTGATTACTACTACAAGGTGTACTACCACACTTGGTCACAAGACCTGAGGTCATGATGACCTCTAATAATCAATGACAATTAAAAGGAAAATAAGGTTATATTCCATTGTCAGCCTGTAGAAGGCGCAAAAACATGGCAAATAAAAGCATGTAACATAACAGAAAGATTTTATGTAGTGGGGATGTGCAAAAGGAGCAGACCTATAGTATAGAGTCCTCGGGCAACCCGTTCAACTAATTATATGTCGTCTCTGTCGGGTGGAAATGTGTGTGTCCAAAATGTCCAAAAGAGCTACTTTTCAGGATTCAGATTCAAAAGTAGCAAAAGTAGCAGATCTACAAGCTCAAAGCGTGTGTGATGTAGAATGATGATCAAGTAGGGCGTTAATTTACGAATATGGAGATAGAAGATTTCTGCCCGACAGCAACGAACCCTAGTGGGGAACATAGAACCCGGGGAACATAGGGATGACCCCGTTTAAGTGTTGATTACTGCGTCAGCGCAACACCTGTGAAGATGTACTGTACGTAGCGACATAGTGGAGGGTTTACTGGGTAAATGGCAACAATACAATTATTAAATTATAAATAAGAAAAATAAAAAAATGTGATAGGGAATGGAGTATACAGTAACTCCGTTGGGGATGGACACAGTTGCATGGCTTCCATGTGGATCTCTGCAGTCATGGTGATTATTAAAATGAGTTAAAAGTTATTTGTTTAATAGTTTTAATTTACACATAAACATGTTAGGTATCCGATGAATGCATGACCACGTGGTGTCATTACATGCACCACATAGCTAGCAATGGCTAACCTTAGCATTTTTCCTCAACCCTGATAATGTCACCCCTGTTACTATCCTATGTTATGTCAACCCTGTTACTGTGTCACCCCTGTCCGAGTGCCCACTCTATCCGTAATGACAGCACCGCCACAGACATGCCTACGCGCCGGAGACGTGATGGACTAGTGCTGTACGGACCAATATATATATATATCATTATATATCGATATGAGAACAAGTGCACTAACTCAGTTGTTCTCAAACTTTTCAGGCCGTGACCCCAAAAAAATCATATTTGAACTGGGGACCCCCTCACACTGACAAGCACTTTGTAGGAGTTGAGGCATAAGGGACTACAGATGAAAATTTGCTTCTTGCTAACTCTGGCTCATTTACATTTATGTGAAAACTGACATGTTGATTAATATGCACTGTCCCTGGTAAATAAATAAATACATACAGTACATAAATGACATTTAGTTTGACTCAAATTAGATAAAGATTGCGAACATAGCCGAACTACAAGCTCACAACGCCTCGCACTATTTTCACAATGTTTGCCTCTTTGTAAAGCAATATTTGACAATTTGGCCAATTTGGTATTAAAAAGGTGCAGATACCCTGTAAACACTTACACTGTATGTTGGTTTGTTTACTGTTGAGTGAGAAAACATGCGTTGCACATTAAGCTAATCACCTAGGGACCCTCCAAAAATCACTTGGGGTCCTGGCCCACAGGTTGAAAACCAGTGCACTAACTGAGCTGAGCCACGCAGCGCATGGGGACGGCGACCTCATGGTTAACCCCATGCAGAAACATGCAGTGTTAGACAAGGACAGTAATTCCAAAGTCCTTATCACGTGGTTTAGGTAGTCAGTAACCCAGGGTTACGTATGTAACCCCGGTTTTATTAGTAACGTAAGTAAGGTCTTACTTATGGGATATCATCGCCCCCTGGCGATCACAGAGCACACAAGGACTCCCGAATTCCAATTCCTATTGGATAGGGTCGTGTGACGCAAAACACCGGCGACCGGTTGTGGTATAAATACCACTGCGTCACATGGACTCGCCCTCTGAAACCTTCCACTCTGCACACCACACTGCGCACAGAGGGGGTTAAAAACGTAAGTACCTTCCCCTCACCAGCCCGAACAGACCCTGGTCTGACCGGCCCGTGACAGAGAAACCAAGGCCTCCTCCTCCCAGACCATGCCTAGCTGGTCTTCCAGCACCACAGTCAGGTCCCACTTAGGGAACAAAGGTCTGTTCACTGGCCTAGCACGCTTGGCGCCGGTCATAAACCGTCTTACCAGCCAGTGCGCGCCCACCGACTGGCCATCGAACCCATCGTGGCAAGCGGAGATGGCTGCCAGGTACACCTTGATGGTGGAGAAAGCCAAATCATGGTCCAACCTGTCCTGCAGGTAGACCAGAATGCTTCTCACAGGGGCCTGAAAAGCCTCCACCGGAGGTGATTGCTCCAGGCACCAGGTCTCAAACATATTCCACCTAACGTCGTACTGACGTTTGGTAGAATCTGCCCTAGCCCCCTGTATAGTGGCTACCACTGCAGGGGGCAGGCCTTGCGAGGTCAGACTCGACCTCTCACGGGGTAAACCCACAGATCCAGAGTCTGGGGGTGCTCGTGGTAAACCTCGTCTCCGCCTTGTCTCAGAAGGTCTCTGAACAGGGGGAGAGGCCACGGCTCGTCGTAGAGGAGGGGAGAGATCTCCGTCCTCCACGTGCCCCATGCTGGCGCTACCAGCAGAACCATCCCACCTTGGGTCCTGATCCTCTCCACTGTCGGACGGATCAGACCCAGGGGCGGAAAGGCAAAAAGTAGACCGCTCGGCCACTCGTGTGCCAGAGCGTCTACTCCCAAGGACTGGTCCTTGGCCCTGATCGAGAAGAACCGCGAGCACTTCGCGTTCTCTCTGGACACAAACAGATCGACCTGAGCCCGGCCGAACCGGGCCCAGATCAGATCCACGGCCCTCTGGCACAGCGACCAATCCTCGTACCGGAGCCCCCCTCTGGACAGCAGGTCCACCCGCTGTTCAGGTGGCCCGGCACGTGGGTGGCGCGCAGCCGTGCCAAGCGTTGCACACTCCAGAGCGTCAGCTCGCGTGCTAGCCTGTCCAACACAAGGGAACCCAAGCCTCCTTGTTTGTTGACATAACACATCGTTGTGGTATTGTCCGTTCTGACCAGGACATGACACCCCACGATGTGGCTCTCGAAATGTTTGAGAGCGAGGAAGACCCCCAGCAGCTCCAGGTAGTTGATGTGGGCTCTCCTCTGGGAGGAGTCCCACAACCCCCGGGCTGAGTAGCCTTTGTGGACAGCCCCCCAACCTGAGAGGCTGGCGTCTGTGGTGATCACCTTCCAGGACACTACAGCGCCTATCTTGACCCCTTCGGACAAGAAGGTCGCCTGTGTCCACGGTTGGAGTGACATTACACAGCGTGGTGACACTACCACCTTCCGAGAGCCCATGGAATGAGATATCCTCAGAGACCGCATCCATCTCTGGAAAGGTCTCATGTAGAATCTGCCCAGCTGGATCAGATGTATGGCCGAGGCCATGAGACCCGCGGCTTGCATGCATGTTCTGTACGTGACCTTGCGCCCCAGGCGCATGGAGCGCACACATGCCAAGAAGCTCGCTATCCTGTCCTGGGACAGGCGCGCCACCATCGTGGTGGAATCCAAGGATATCCCCACGAAGGTGGTTTGTTGGGATGGAATCAAAACGCTCTTCTGAGCGTTGATTGTGAACCCCAGGGACTGCAGGTGCGCAATGGCCACCTCCGTGTGTCGCGCTACCTCTTCCCTCGACTCTGCTGCCAGCAGCCAATCGTCTATGTACGTCGCCAGACGCAGACCCTGCCGACGCAGCGGAGCTATCGCCGCCTCTGTGCATTTCACGAACACCCGGGGGCTCAGTGACATGCCAAAAGGGAGCACCGTGTACTCGTACACCTTGCCTTCGTAGCCAAAGCGCAGGAACTTGCGGTGCGGCGGGTAGATTGGGACGTGAAAGTAGGCATCCTTGAGGTCTATACTTGTCCACCAATCTCCTTGACGTATCGTTTGCAACAACGTCGCCGTTGTGAGCATTCGAAAGTTGAAGACCTTCAGAAACCTGTTCAAACCCTTGAGGTTCAGAATAGGTCTTACGCCCCCCCTTTCTTTTTCACCAGGAAGTACTCCGAATAAAAACCCAGTCGGTTCTGATCCGGAGATAATTCCCTGATTGCACCCTTGCTCAGGAGAGCCAGAACCTCTTCCCTCAGCGTTATGGCCGCTTGGCCTGACGCTCGGGAGAACACTACTTTGGTTGTTAGTGGAGGTGTGCTCGAGAATTGCAACCTGTATCCTTTTAGCACGGTACGTAGTACCCAAGGATTCGGTGCGCAAGCTTTCCATTTGGAAAAACATCGAGCGAGGGGATTCAAGGGGAAGGTGGGGGCTGCTGACGTCATCTGCCCCGTCGGGTTCTGACCGTTCGACAGTGGGGGATGCCTGTGACGTAGACGGGGAATCCCACACACCGTCGACATCCGCCCTGTAGCATTGCTCGTTAGCGCTAGCTGGGCTAATGTCGGTCTCGTCACAGAGCGAGCGTCCGTTCCCATGGGAACGTGAGACGCTGTCGCTCTGCGTGACGTAACATCGGAACCAAGTCGCAGTGTTGTACCTACCCGGATCGCAACTCCCCTCGGGGAGTGCTGATGGAGTAACACCGGGGTTCGCTGATGTGAGTTCCGTCGCACCCCGTCCGCCATGTTGGTGAGGTCGAGGGGGGCGGACCTTTCGTGCGGTGTTTCTACCCGGAGCGAAACTATTGTTCCCCTTGGGGAGCTTCGCTGGTGTAACACTGGGGTTTTCTGAGACGTAAACTTCCGCACAAAGCATTTGAGACATTTGATTCATTAGCAAAGGTTTCTCTAGCCTGGTAAACCCTCCCTCCGGACATCTCATTTCCATTTGATTTCAGGAGTGAGTCTGGCCTGATCCGCCTTTCTGCAATATTGGCTGTGCTGGAGTTGGGCGGGAGTAATACCGTTGACTGACAACCCCTTCAGCCAATGATAATTTTTCCCCTTCAGCCAATCAGCAGTTCACCAGTCTTAATGTGACGCAACGGGACTTTTGAGACAGCCACACCCAAAATGGGTTGCCTTTTTCGGATACAATGGTGTCACTGCTCGCCCCTACCGGTTCTCTAAATTTTTATTTTTAAATAGGCTTTGTCATGATTAATTGACCACATATATGAAGTTAAACAACTAAATTCTATCCAAACGATATCTTATAAGTAAATTCCGTGCCTCAAAATAGAAGCTTTTTGAAGTAAAAAAATAGCGGAGAATTGGCCGCACAAGAAAAAGATGGCTGCCGTTCGTGTTTTGGGCTCACTCGAACTCGCCACCTGATTGGCCAACGTAAGCTGTCAATCACAGAACAATGAGCGACGACGCTGATAGGCTCGGCCGTTTGGCATACACAGCCAATATTGCAGAAAGGCGGATCAGGCCAGACTCACTCCAGGAATCAAATAGAAATGAGATTTCCGGAGGGAGGGTTTACCAGGCTAAGGTTTCTCTACCTGCGTTTGATTCATCATGTTTACAGCATGCACAGTATCTGTCCCTACAGTGTTTGGGATGTCGTCCTGACTGGTTAGGGGACATAGCGAACACTGAGGGCTCATGAATGTTTGCAGAGGACAGTGTTTCCCCCGGGAAACATGCTGTCTTGACTTTTCATGACATGGGAAAAAATGGGCATTTGTGATTTTGGCAATAGATTTAATCCACACACAGGAAGCACATTTTGTACACTCATCACTTGTGAATAAAGACACACATGACTTTGAACCGTCTTCATTGTCTTAAGCGTCTTTTTTAGTCTCTTTGCACCGGTGGACTGGTCCTCGACTCCGTCCGGTTGGGCAAGAAAAGCGCCAGTTCTTTTTCCCAAGTGGGAAGCTGACCCCGCATGATGCCGGCCAAGAGGCCGTGACGGGGTGATCAGCTGGGGGCCCGATAAAACCGGGCGATGAGTGTCACTTCGTCTGCCTCCCCCTGCGACTAGGCCCGCTGTCCTTGCGTTGGGGCCTAGGCGAGGGTGGAGGAGGTGGATCGCGTTTCTCATCCTTGCGCCTGACATCCTGAGCACCGAAGGAGCCTTGAGGACGCTCCCAGGAGCTGGCTCTGGTGCTGGATGCCTTGGACGCGCCACGCTTGCGTCCAGAGGCGCGCTTGCCACCCGCAGCTCCCTGCTGTTGCGGCCTGGCCACAGTGGGAGCGGTGGGTAGTGAGAGGAGGCCTGCGGCTGTCTCCTCGAGCTGTTTCTCCGCTGCCTTGGTCCTGGTGATCAGGTCGGCTGCGGTGTCAAACAGGTTGCCTGCTTTGAGTGGTAGGCCTCTGAGACCCGTAGTCAGTATGGCCTTGCACCCGGCGGCTAGGTCGAGCCATTGGAGTCTCTCCAGGTCCGCCGTGAGAGCCATGGCTCGGCCCGTCCACATCAGCGCGTTGCAGGAACAGAGAATCGCGAGCTGGACCAGCCTCGCGAGCTCCACTGCATCGTCGAGTGAGGCGGAGTGCACATCCGCCGCTGTGTCTGAGTCCAGCAGGGGCTGGGCTATCCGCTCTTTAAGCTTCGCCGCGGCCGAGCCCTGGAGCAGCGACCCCACGTTCAAGGCCTTGACAGCCGTTGCAGAGGCCTTGTAGAGAGCAGCGTGTGTGGCGGTGGTGGACCTCTTACCGTGGTCGACGAAGACAGGGCCACTCCCATGGCTCAGTCTCACCGACCCCGTCTTGGCCCTCTCGATGGCAGCGGCGAGTCTCTGTCCATCGGCGGGAGGCCCGTGACCCCCAGGTTGGACCCAGTCAGGATGTCGGAGACAAACCCCAGTCTGTCCGGCTATTTTCAAATAGCCAACGTCTGACCACCCAGGAGAACTGCACCGCGTCCCTGACGCCGCAGGCTTCTGGAAGCAACTTGGACTCGATTACTTGAGGGGGGAGGGGGGTCAAACCTTGGAACCCCGGTATGGGGACCCCGACGGACAGCTTCGCTGGCTCCATGGGCTGCGCCAGGCCGCATCTGGCGATAGCCCGTTTGAGCACGACGGAGACGGCCTCCTCGGATATCCTCGCCTGGCCAGGAATCTCCGGGGTTACCGCCGTCTCTTGTGAAGGCACAGGAGGAACCGGGCTGGTCATCGTTACCTCCTGTGACTGTTGGTAGGATGTGAGGCCTACGTCCCCCTCCTCGTCCGCCACCGCGTCGTCGTCCTCCTCGGCGCCGCCTTCGAAGTCACTGCAGTCCGGAGTGGCAGTGTCGCCCCAGGCGGCGATGGAGGTGGTGGGGGAGAAGATGAGGATGTCGCTGTCTTGGGACGGCCCGATGGCCTCGACAGCGGCGTCTGGGTCCGGGGATGAGGAGGTGGTCCTTAAGGCTTCCTCATTCCGGACCTTGCTGATGGCTCCACTGGAACGTGGGGCAGAGTAGAGAGGAGGGCCCATGGCCCCCAGGCTAGTGCTAGCCGCCGGCGCCCTTGGTGCTTTGGCGGGCGGCGCCTCGGGGCTAGCACTGCCGTTAGCTGAGGCAGCTAGCGAGGTGGCCCTGGCCAGGCGTCGCTCCAGCTGGGCCTCAGAGAAGCTCCTGCAGGGGTCGCACCCGTGTTCGTCTCCGTCTCGGTTACGGGCGAGCCAGGCGTGGTTAGGCCCCAGGCAGAGGCGGTGGTCGTCGTCCGCAGCGACGAGGTAATCGCACCCTCGCATGGCGCATGGACGAGGCGCCTCCATTCTTCCCTTCTCCGTCAAGCACGAGGCAATAAACAAAAGGCTAGGTAGCGACCTAGCCTAGCTTCTTTGTTTAGTACTTAGCATTAGCTTAGCTTAGCTTTAGCCGTGCGCCTCGTGGCGAGAAAACGGAGAGGATAGGAAAGAAAGTAATAATAAGAATAATAATAAAGTTGAAGGAACTCGGGAGGGTTAAAATAACTGAAACTGTTTTACGAAAGGGCCCGTCGCTTTGGGTTGTGTTGGATTTCGTCAAGTTTCTCCGTAGTGCTAGTTCGGCTCCGTGCGCAGTCGCGTAAGCAGAGTGGAAGAAGAGGGCGAGTCCATGTGACGCAGTGGTATTTATACCACAACCGGTCGCTGGTGTTTTGCGTCACACGACCCTATCCAATAGGAATTGGAATTCGGGAGTCCTTGTGTGCTCTGTGTGATCGCCAGGGGGCGATGATATCCCATAGTAAGTACCTTACTGCAGCTTACGTCATAATAACCAGAGGCATAGCATTCTCATGGCCTTTACCTGAATGCCTGTCTGTCTGGCTAGTGGCTACGTATAGAATACAGGTGGAAAAAGTACTCACATTTTGTAGTTAAGTAAAAGTATCAATACTGCAATGTAGAAATACTCTGTTACAAGTAAGTCCGGTAATCAATTTACTTGAGTAAAAGTACAAAAGTATTGGCATCAAAATATACTTAAAGCACCAAAAGTAAAAGTACTCATTATACAGAATGTCCCGTTTTAGGTATCATATGTATAAAATGTATTAAAATCTTTTGAAAATAGCTGTGATCTTGTAGATAGGCTATTTTCAAATAGCTAACGTTTAAATAGGGCTGAAGTGGTTAATGTATGGTTTGTAAAAAATAATTTAAATCTACAAAGTAACAATCGGGTCTTTGAAGCATTCCTGGCAGTAATGCTGAGCAACACAGTTTATACAGTTGCACATTGCATTGCATTGCAACAGTATTAATTAGAACAGTTACATTCATTACTTTATGCACACAAAACCTGGAGTCCTTTGTTCTGGACATGTCATAACAGGCAAATATATTTAACCCCTTGGGGACCCCGGTCAACTGAAGTATATATAGGGTTTAAGTCAAGTGGTTAATTTCCCATGCCAAATGGAAAATCAGAATTGACAGTGAATGTGTCAATTACTGAGGTGAGACTCAAGATGGTGCTAAAGCTTCACTCATATTGCACAAACAGTGTTGCGCACAATAATATTACTTTTACTGCAGCTTATGATAATTACATAACTTCAGTGCATTGAGTTATACAGTGGTTGTTGGCAAGCTTGTATGTTCATCGCAATATAGTATAAGTGTTGTCTTTTCCTGGTTTTAATCACATAAGCGATATTTTATACATTTCAAAAGAATTTGAAAATGAAAATAGCAATGCCAGCTCCAATCAGCCCCAAAGACACAATGCCAGCACTATTTGACACCACTGATTCCAAAAACAGAAATTAAAGGAGGCGGACTGTTTTCGGCAATACAGATTTGCTTGCCAGGAACTGTCTGCCCTACATTTCTCAGATCAGGTGAGTGGTAAATTAATGAAAATGGCTATGCCAACTCCAAACAGCCCCAAAGACACGATGCCAGCACTATTTGACCCCACTGATTCCAAAAACTGAAATTAAAGGAGGCGGACTGTTTTCAACAATACAACTTTAACGCCATTGCCTTCATGACTAGAATTTGGGAGTGTTATTGCTTTTGTACTTGTTTAGATTAGAGCTTCTTGCATGTGCTTATTGTAATTAGATTATTTTTTCAACTAGGTAGTTATTAGAAAGGCCTAACCCCTGGTTAGGCCTTTCTAATAACTACCTAGTTGGGGTTGCAAATTTGCCTCTGCTAATCACCCCACATACAATGCAACGGTTTCATGTTTTTATAACTTGTTACATTGTTTTGTTTTTTACCCTGTCAAATAAACATAAACATACATATAAAAGAATATATGGGTCCCTAGCACAATATCTCTCCAAACATTGGCTTCCAAATGTAGTGGTAGGGTCCTATTAATAATAATAAAAAAGTCATATCATTTAACACAAAATGTAATCAACACCAAATTGGAATCACACGTTATGGGGCTTCTGCACCTCCAAAAGCGATTTATTTCACTTCTGCCCATTGGGGATGCCACAAATGTGAAAAGATTAACCGTATGTTATAGAAACTTTTCCCCAACAACTCCCGACTGCTGCAACAGACGACCTACACAGCACGGGTAGGCAACCCAGTCTGGCGTAGATATGCGCAGAAATATGCGCTCCATTCAGTGCCCCTTTCTAGTTTCTTTATGTTTAACGTTATATATTGTACTGTACAGTATTATGTACTCCTGTAACTTCCACCAGGAAAAAATAAATACAAAAGTAGAGAAACAATTAATATGTAGGCCTATTGTAAATTTTGGGATGGTTCTGAGAGGGTGGTGGGGAAAAAAAGTACTGGCTTTCAATATCTCTGCTATTGGTTTTCTGTCTCTCTATCTTAAATAAAACATAAAATGCCACCAAAAAAATAAGTTTGAATCGACACCCATCATGTCTTGCATGTCTGCCCTCTCAATACCCTCAATCTCCTGTCTGTCACTACTCACTACTCCCTCTCAAGAGAGACCAAATACAATCTTACTTTCTTTGTTGGAGCCAGAGGGAGGGATGGTGAGGAGAGTTGTCCGCCTATTGTGCCAGACTACTACTGTTACACCAGGACTTGTCATTGAAGCCCTAAACACATGGCTGGATGTCATCTCCCAATGGCATCCAAACCACTCCACTCTAAATCCCAGTAATGGTGTACAGTCAAACCCTCTCTATGGATAAACTCTCTATGCATGAGGATGAAGTACGCAAATGTTTGTGTCCCCAAGTGATTAGCTCACAAGTAAAAGTCTGGTATTCAAAATTGACTTGAGTAAAATTATAAAAGCATTGGCATAAAAATATACTAAAAATATAGCAAAAGTAAAAGTACTCATTATGCAGAATGTCCCATTTTGCAAGTTTCCAAATGTATGAAATCCCCAAAAATAGCTTTGTAAATGTACTTATTTACTTTCCACCACTGCCTGTGGAATGGAATCAAATCTTCAAGGATCCAAGAATCAAGAGAGTTAATTTATCGCTCAAATAAACTCACTCATACAGGTGAAAGCAGCAAAATGACTGTGTGGCATGTTCCACAAGACTGTTCTAGCAACAGCAATACGATAAAGATAATATGGATTTTAACTAAATAAAAACAAGAAAAATAGTATAAAAAGATTTTAAAAAATAAGGTTTAAAAGTACAGACAAGACATACACTCTAACCTTTAACCTACAAACTCTTAACGTTAGCAACCAATAACGATGGAAAATGTTTTAAAAAACCAGGGCTTCATTCTAGCATTCAAACCAGTAAGACCCAATCATTGAATTTGGGTGACATTTTGCATGAGATTTATAGAATGTATAAGATAAGTGTATGTATATATCTACACATCAGTGTTCTATGCTGTACATCTGTACATCAGCATTATACACCAGCCTTTGGGTGTTTGGTTTGTAGTCTCTTGATTTTGTTGTGTAGTAATGAACACAAATGCATTCCAGTGGAATGCACCACATCCCCTGGAATGGTTGGCTTCCCCCTCCATCCTGTCCATACGAAACACAGAGAAGAGTTAATTTTGGCAAAGTTTATCCACGTCTCAGAGATCTCGAATCTGCACTTCTCACCTCCATTTTGTTCTAAATTGATTGGACATTTGCGATTATTATGCTCGGGAGTTGGGCTCGATATGGTTTTGACCATATCGATATTTCCTGATCTTCCCCGGTGGTTCGTTCTTGGAGCTGCCATTTTGGTCGTTGTTATCCGCTCCATTGTCTGTGGAGTATCTCCGCTGGCCGACAAGACGTGAATAGATCAGAAGCCCGGTGAGCTTAACATAATCCTATATCCAAGTAATCACTGCAGATGCTGAACAACTTTAAAACAAAAAAGCAACAAAATAACTAAATAAAAACACAGTCTAAGTGGACTAATCCAATGGTTCTCAACCTGTGGGTCGGCACCCCCAGGGGGATCCCCACATGATTTTGGGGGGTCCCCAGATGACAGTGAAGTGACAATTTAAGGACTTGTAAGACCTTTTAATATCCAAAAACAAAAGAAAAGAAAGAAAAGAAAGACCATTACAGCAAAAGTAATCAACAAACAATACTATAAAAACAGACATTGGCCAAATTGTCAAATACTATAAAGAGGCAAACATTGTGAAAATAGCCAATATACAAGCTAAACAAGCTTATAGATCGGCTATTTTATTTCCACGCATCTGCGGAACCATCAACTTTCTGTTGTTCTTAGACAGAACTCTTTCTCTGTTTGCAGTTTGTACCCAGGGTCACACACACATAAGAACCTTCTTCCTCCTTGATCATCTGGAATTTCATACATTTACATCGTGCTTTAGTTCGTAAAGTCTTTGTTGCTCATCATCACTAAATTATCATGGTCCTGCCTCTGCCCTTCTTTCCATCTATACCAAATTGGAATGAACAGTTGAACCCATCAGATTGTCTGCGGGCCTCGATTAAAGCCCTGGAGCTTTAAGCTGGATGACTTAAAGGGCTTCCTTCCAGACTGATTACCTCATCGCCGCCAAGCTTTTCAGCTAGGGTATGCCGATCTTGGATGTCTTCCAAACTGTTGATCTGCCACTCATGCTTGAGACCTGTGAATATCATCCTAATGGAATCTACTGAGCTAGCATAAATCATCTTGCTTTTCAGGGGCGCACCCTCTGGAGCCCAGAAGATGAAGACCAAGTCTTCCTTCTTTGATGAATCCTTGGTTTCATAGCTGACGTCGTACAGTGCATAGCGGCAGTCGTCTGAAGGCAGCATCTCCAGAAAGCGCTGGTAGGGGTCCTTGACGGTGACCCCTATGTCTCCCTGCAGGATCTCTTTGCCGACGTCAAGGATGATGGTCTCGTTGTCGTCGCTCACGCAGAACATCGTAGCCTTCTTCCTCTTCTTCTTGTCCTCCTCAGTGGCCCCCGCCTTATGGACCTTCATGTCATTGAAAATTTCAATTACTTCATCCGACACCTTGATTCCGGAGGCCATTGCTATTCCTGTATATCGGTGCTTGTGTATTCGAGCAAAAAGTTGAATTAAGTGATGATTATATTTATATCCCTGTTTATATATAATATTGGACATGGTATTTTGATGATGTCACAGTTGCTATGGTAGTAGCGATCAAACACACATTTACGAACATAGGCTATACAGACCATAGATCTGTGGACCTCCTCCTCCCAGTAGGTGAACTTCTAAATAAAACCTGACTAATCATATACTGCAAATTTCCCGCGGTACCGTGTGGGACGTCAGTCAGATCAGCGGTTCTCCAAAGATATCTAGAAATCGACAAAGCCCCAAATATGGGGGACTCTGATGTCATCAATATGTATGTGATCAACGGTTCTCCATGCCCAAGATCCCTGTTGTTATCAGTGTTGAGCCTCAACAACATTGAATCATGGCTGACACCAGCTGGGCACACTCTGCAAAACATCTCAAAGGTGTCCTTTTAGACATGTGTGGTGTTATTTATGACAGTGGAGTGTACGGTGGGGTTCCCATTCCTGGCTCGGTTGAAGCTGTGAAAAAGCTCAAGGCTGCGGTTTGTCGCAAACCTTCAGAGAATGGGCTTTAACATCAGTGTGTCCGGGGTGTTCTCTGCAGCCCCAGCAGCCGTAGCTGTCCTCAACGATAGAGGCTTACGTCCCCACCTGCTGGTTGATGACGGTGTAGTCCCTGAGTTTGACAGGGTTGACAAGACCAACCCAAATTGCGTGGTCATAGGCGACGCGGCAGAGAAGTTCTCCTACCAGAACCTGAATGACACCTTCCGGATTCTCATAGACCTGGAGAAGCCTGTGTTGTTCTCTCTGGGCAAAGGGAGGTACTATAAAGCTACGGATGGTCTTACATTGGATGTTGGTGTCTTTAAGAAGGCTTTGGAGTATGCATGTGATGTAAAGGCGGAGGTTATCGGCAAACCATCCACTATGTTTTTCCAGAGCGCTCTTGCTGACCTGGGGATTCAACTACATGAGGCACTGATGATTGGAGATGATCTGCTGAATGATGTAGGTGGAGCCCAGCACTGTGGAATGAAGGTCTTTCCACCTGTCTTTCCCAGGTGTTTCACCCAGGTGGACAGGGTTTTGAGGTTAGGTTTAAGCATTATTTCTGTGAGGTTAGGATTAAGGTTAGTGTTAGGCATAGTGTTTGTGAGGTTAGGGTTAGGGTTAGACATGGTTTTAGTGAAGTTAAATGTTAGGGTTTAAGCGCAATCAAGGCCAAACACCAAGGAAAGAGGGAGTCCCGTAGAATGAAAGGTGTTCAAGTCAGGAACATTCTCCTCAGTCAAAAGGGACACTGTGGATGAGGGCGTGTTGGCCCTGGCTGCATGCAGTCAGTGATTCTCAACCTTTTTTAACAAGGACTCCCAGTTTGATATGCATTAGGACATGAACCCCCATTTTGTACAATTCTTTCCCTCTTTTTTTTAAGATCTCTGGGATTCTACACTGTACAATCCTCAGTGTTTGTTTATATCTGAGAGTGTACACATCGAACCAAATGGACCCATAAGTGGTTCCATTTGTACACTCTACTATCAGCCCTATTTTGACGGCAAGACAACAACTGTAAAAACATCAACTCTATGAACCCAATTGTAACTCTTATTTTTTTTACCGGACCCTCTTCTTACTGCCAGCTTATAACTTATAGAGTTGCAGATTTTAAATATATCATTCAATATAAGAAGCTCCCCTTCTTCAGAGACAGAGACCCTGTGCACGCACACAACGTTTTTACTGTACTTTTTGTGTTACAATTTTGTTACATGTAAGGAGTTAGTTATGTTAAAGTTACAGGATACAGATATCGTATGTTGAGTTGGACTGATATAACACACGTCGCATCAATATCACATTGATAACATGCAGTGGATGAAAGCAAGGACTAATTAAGAAATGGTCAGGAAATTAGATATGAGTTTCCTGAAATAGTTTTACTACATCATAACAAGCAAGGCTTGTTTGTCTGCTTCATGAGTTATATTGAAAAGAGTGTTTCCTATTCAAGGGTCATCGTACCTACGAAGGGCTGTCACCTGTCACACTCAATAATAACTATAGCTGGTTGAAGTCACTGATGTAGAAGACATGACCTCCATGTTGGGTTTGAGTTTCTGATAACGCTGCCTCCCTTTGAAGTGGTCCAAAAATGGATAAACACTTTAATTACTTTACAATCAAACAAATGTTTGTCATGTGAAATGAATGTTGATGAAATAACTAAATAAATAGCGATCTCAAGAAAGGAGCACTCGCTAACGACGAATCGGGGTTCCGACCTGGCCCCCCCGGAGCTGAGGAGGACGCCCCGGCTAGGGTTAGTTATAATGGGACCAGTCGGACCAACAGAATGTCGGAATAATAATATCAAAGCCTCCCACTCGCTCCGTCTCTCACGCCGAGCCGGAAAAACAAGCAGTCCATTCTCGATTTGACAGATTTTCCACATGTAGGCCTACTGTAATGTATACAAGCATATTTTAAAACATGCTAATTAACACCAAGATCATTCAAATTGGCAAACTACACACCTTTCCTGTTTCTACTGAAAACAATCAAACTTTGGGAGGCCACGTTGGCAGCCATCTTGGAAAATGGACACCATCTTGGATTTCCAAAATAAGCCATTATTTTGCCAGACCCAGGGGGTCAGGCCTACATGTGGCTTTGTCGGTCCCCTTTTGCTATCTTACATGTCCCTCTTTTTGATTGGCCAAGCTTAGCGTGACGTAGTTTAGAAACCATTCAGATTTGCGGCCATTCAGATTTCAACCACTAGGGGTCTGGCAGTACCAGGTCCCCTGGTTCCCTTGTTTAAATGTATTTAAAAAAAGTGGGGCATAAGACAAATTGGGTGGTAGTAGGCCTAAAGGACCTGACTACTGGATAAGGGTAACCGAGTTTGAATCATGACTCCCGTCATGTCTTTCCTGTCTCGCTATCGTATCTAAATAAGGCATACAATGCTCCAAAATGAACACATAAAATACAATAATAAAATAATAATGATAATAATAAACAAAAAAATGATTGGTTGGGTGCACTGACCACATTCCTTGTGCGTCTTGATGACAAGTTTGAATTCAACTCCCATCATGTCTTGTCTTGCCTTGTCCTGAAAGAAGAAAGAAAGAAATGAAGAAAGAAAATAAATATCTATTGGGGGTGCCTGGTGGCTCAGTGAGTTGCTCACAAGGGAGTTGTGAGGAAGCAAGTTTGAATCTGAGTCTGATGTTGCATGTCTCCCCTCTCACTGCCCTCAGTTTCCTGTCTCCTATCAAATATAATCTAAATAAAGCATAAAATGATATAGTTTAAATAAATAAATAAACAAACAAACAAATAAACAAATAATTGGATGGGGTGGGTGCCTGGTGGCTCTGAAAACCAGATTTAAAATATGACTCGTCAGGTGGTCATGGACTGAGGTATTTCTGCGCCTTCCCTCCCTGAGTTTTTGCCAGACCCAGGGGGTCGGCCTACATGAGGCTTTGTCGGTCTGTCCCTCTTTTCCTCCCGGTCAACGTTTTTCCTCCCGATTCAACGTTTTTCCTCCCGGTCTGTCCCTCTTTTCCTCCCTGTCCCTGGCTCTTTTTGATTGGCCAAGCTTAGTGTGACGTAGAGCTCTGATCTTCAGATTTCAACCACTAGGGGTATGGCAGTGCTCCGAGGAGCACTTTTTCTAGTTTTTTTGTTTCTTTCCAATAAAGTTATATTAGTTCTATAACATTTACACCCGACTACTTACTGACTTGGTGTTTCTGTCTTGCTATCCCATCCTTTCTAAATAAAGCATAAAATTCCAAAAAACAATTAAATAACAAACAAAACAATTATAAAAAAATACTAGACAAATACAAAATAAAAACAAACGTTTGAACGAACGAATGAATGAACTATTGGACTGACCATAAACTCGTCATGTCTCCCAAGAAACCGAGGGCAGTGAGGTCACTGCCCTCAGTTTCCTGTCTTGCTAAACAATCCTATCTAAATAAAGTAAAATGGCAAAAAAAAAACTATTTAAAAAACATTTTAGGTTCTCCTAAATGACACAAAATGCTGAAAAAAATAAAAATAAAAATAACTATTGGATGGGGTCTGTATGCTCTTTGTGAGTCGTGTCTCGCGAGGGACAGATTTCGAATCTCAGTGAATACGAGTTTCATAACCTGTGGAATGGAATCAAATAAGTTCATATGAGGATAGGACCTTCTCTCATGCGGATCAACTTTCTGTTGTTCTCAGATAGAGAGAGAGAGCTCTCTTTGCTGTTTGGGTCCAGTGTGAGTTCACTTATGTCATGGTTTCTATGGTAACTATATCATTCTTGATCCTGAATTTTGATCCTGGTTCTGCTTGTAGCCTACCAAATTGGAACGAACAGCTGAACCCCTTAGATGTTGTCTGATGTTGTCTAGTGTTGTCCTATTGTTTTCCCCCAATAGGACATCCTTCCAGAGTGACTATCTCTGCACCGCCAAGCTTTTCAGCAAGGCTACGCCGATCTTTGATGTCTTCCAAACCGTTGACCTGCCACTTATGCTTGAGACCTGAGAATTCCTTCTTAATGGCATCTAATGAGCTGGCGTAAATAGTCTTACTTGACGGCGACGCAGTATCTGGTGCCCAAAAGAGGAAGACTAGCTCTTCCTTTGTCGTCTCCTTGGTTGCATAGGTGGCATCATACAGAGCATAGCGGCATTCGTCTGCGGGCAGCATCTCTACAAAGTGCTGGTAGGGGTCCTGGACGGTGGTTCCTATTTCTCCCAGCAGCATCTCATTTCCATCCTCAAGGATAATCTTCCTCTTGTCCTTGCTCATGCAGAACATCACAGCTTTCTTTCTCTTATTCTTGTCCTCGGCAGAATGAGCCTTACGGACCTTCATGTCGTTGAAAACAACGCGCACCTCATCTGCCACTTTGATTCCGGAGGCCATTAGTATTATCGATTAGGGACGGTTGATTTAGTCGGGTACTGAATGAGGCTGTGATGAGACGTTTATTTATATCCCCAAACAAGCCAAATTGCTGCGCGCCGATTGGAGTATTTTATTTTTATGTCATGGTTGCTATGGTAGCAGAGACCAATGTATAAGAAACTGTTTCTCAATGTCATGTAAGGGGTCGCAAACCAGTGGTCCATATGGGACCTTGAAGGATTATACGTTTTCCCTAAAAGTTTAATTTAATTGTTTTCCTCAAATGCAAATGTACTGCGTCATGACATAGTTAATATATGAATCATGATTTCATTCACCTGTTTGATTCTTTTAGTTCATGCTCCACTCGCACCTGGAGACACTCTTGGGCTGCAGCGTTCTTTATACAACTCAAGATGACGGCCAGACGGTATATTACTCGTTTTAAACTTAAACAGTGTATTACAATATTATGTATCTGAAAACATTGGAGGTGAGAAATAAGCAATGCAGTATCTCTCTCTCTCTCTCTCTCGCGCTCTCTCTCTCGCGCTCTCTCTCTCTCTCTCTCTCTCTCTCCTTTAAAGGTCCGTAACTCTGAGAGTTACCATATTCAACGAACAGACGTTAAGGTTTTTCCCTACTTATCCTGCAGGCTCTACTTGCCGCATCTAAATGTTTACTTGTCCTGCCTAGCCTAGGGAGTACCGTTACAATAGCTCTATATTCTGACAGTACTCATTGCTATAGATTGTTTGTTCAGTAACAGGAGTCTCCATATGTCTCCAGCTCTTTATTAAACAGAAAATGCATTGTCAGGTCGGGATACCAATTGTATCCAATCAGGACAGAGAATTCATTCAGGATACATTTAAACAAGTGATGACAAAAAAAAATAGCAGACAAAATTGGAACTGGAACAATATAAAAATTTAGCTGATATGGGTACTCTCTTCTGATTGGCTGAAATATTGTCACCTGAAAATGTATTTTAATGTATTTAAGAGCTGGAGAGACAGGGAGACCCCTGTTACTGAACAAATACACTATAGCAAGGATTACCATCAGAATATACAGCTTTAACTTTTTAACAAAAAAACGTTTTGTTTTAACCCAAAAAATATCACTTACCCTACCTTTAAAAAAGAAGGGGGAAAAAAACGAATTAGGCCTATTATCTATATTACATCTACAGAACATATTTTGTAAAAGAACAAACAAAAAAACTATTATCTACATTATTTAATTGTAGATTAGAATTGGCTTCGATTGAAGCCTGGGGCTAGATTTAATCCTCTATACAGGCCATCCTTCCAGAGTGACTATCTCTGCACCGCCAAGCTTTTCAGCAATGCTACGCCGATCTTTGATGTCTTCCCAATTATTGACCTGCCACTTATGCTTGAGACCTGAGAATTCCCTCTTAATGACATTTAATGAGCTGGCGTAAATAGTCTTACTTGACGTCGACGCCCCATCTGGTGCCCAAAAGAGGAAGACTAGCTCTTCCTTTGTTGCCTTCTTGGTTCCATAGGTGGCATCATACAGAGCATAGCGGCATTCGTTTGCAGGCAGCATCTGTACAAAGTGCTGGTAGGGGTCCCGGATGGTGGTTCCTATGTCTCCCAGCAGCATCTCATTTCCTTCCTCAAGGACAATCATCCTCTTGTCCTTGCTCATGCAGAACACAACAGCTTTCTTTCTCTTCTTCTTGTCCTCGGCAGAATGAGCCTTACGGATACGGACCCTCATGTTGTTGAAAACAGCACGCACCTCATCTGCCACTTTGATTCCGGAGGCCATTGGTATTATAGTTTACTGATCGTTGTTTGTCGAGAACTGAATGAGGCTGTGATGACATGTTTATTTATATCCCCAAACAAGCCAGATTGCTGCCTCACAGCTGCGCGCCGATTGGAGTATTTTATTTTGGATGTCATGGTTGCCAAGTTCCAACTAAATTATTAACTTATTTGTAGCATGGACAGTTTCTGTTAGTAACTGTTGGTTAATGTTTGTACTGTAATGTTTGAACTCAGCTTCGCCTGACTAATATTATAATATATAATATATATAATATAATCAAATCTGCAACTTTCCGGATCTACAGGCGAACAGCTCGCCACAAACTCGCATGTTGGCTTCTCATGAAAACGTGAGTCAATGATTAAGACAGTCGCTTGAAGAACACTAATGCAGTCCGTTGAAATGTTACCTTGCACACACACTTTTGTCACAGTCTAGAGCCCCTGGTCAGGCAGAGAGGTTCAGAAAAGGCAGACAGCGGCATATCAGGGGAGAAATCAAGTACAACAATCCAGCTCTATTAAATCATTAAGCCATCCTCGCTAATGATGGTTTGTTCATTTGACAATTCACTTTAAAGGGACAATTACATGGTCGTGATGACAATGTGTGATGACATCATGACGTAGAATGCACAATGAACATCACTCGAACTTACTGGCCACCTCAGCAAAACATATTATTGTCTCCGCCAGGCCGAAAGGCATGGCCGAGACTATGTTTTGCACCCTGTCCGTCCGTGTGTGTGTCTGTCCGTCCGTCCGTCCGTCCGTCCGTCCGTCCGTCCGTCCGTCCGTCCGTCCGTGTGTCCATCTGTCTGCGAGCAGCTAATCTCCGGCACCGTTGGCCCGGTCGCTGCGAAACTGCACACACACTCCCTGGATGCCAATTCAGAACCTTTGCCCCCAATTTTTCACATGGGCCTGTTATAGCGCCACCAGGAGGCCGATTTGTGCAAAACCCATTTTTTTATATTATTACTTCAGATTCTGTCCAAAAATCATGCAAAATGGTACACAGTATCTCCATAGTCATGTGATTCTGATGGATCTGTCCGATATTTCATATTCCGATTGGCTAACATTGGCTTCCAAAGTTTGCAGGATTGGTCCGTTTTGAACAAAATGCCTCAAAACATGAACGCAGCGTGCTATATCCGTGAAATTCTGCACATACATGCCCCCCTTCACATTGACCTGTTATAGCGCCACCAGCAGGTCTAATTTAGCAAATCACATTTTTGGAAAAAAAATCCTCAAATCATGAATGCAGTGTCCGATGGCCGTGAAAGGCTTAAGAAGAAATGGCACCCTTTTTCTAGTTTGAAATTAACTGGTTTCGATTTGTTTGCCACATATTTCTTTACATACCCAACCCTACAGGCCCCTATAGGCCGAGCCGTCTAGTCACTAGATGACTTAGACAGAAACTAAAAAACAAATTCTGCCTCAATCAGCAGTGTTAAGAGAGTAGAGTTAGGCAGATGCCTAACTCTACTCTCTTAACACTGCTGATTCATCCTGCCTTATTGCCAATGTTCTCAGCCTATCAGAATGCTTGCTATATTCAAAATAATTTCTGCCCAAGTCAAAACTTAGGCAGAAATGTATACTTTCTGCCTAAGTCATTTTGGAATGTAACAAGCATTCTGATTGGCTTAGGTCAGGACATAGGCAATAAGGCACAATGATGCAGCAGTGTTAGGAGAGTAGAGCTAGGCAAAAATGTCAATTTGACCAAAAGATTAGTTAGGCAATTATGCTATGAGGCTAACGATATGTAGCTGAGACTTATTGGTGGAATATGGGTTGGCCTTAGGGGCTGTCACCATCATGACATTTTACTTGATACAATTAATACAAGTAATTGCGATTAACGATTTAATTGTGTTTTTCCTTTGGGCACTGGAACATAATTACATTTATGTTTGGCTTTTAGTAAGCAGATATTGCACGAGGCAGATATGACAAATAACTTAAATGACTGACAATAAAGATAAGATAATTCCTTTTAACAGGACGTTCATGAAAGTCCTTGCGGGCTTGTTTCCAATGAGGGCCTGTGAGCAAATAGGGGTTAAGAGTCTTGCTCAGGGACAAATTTCATTTCATCGACACATATGCTGGCGTGGCCTGGAATCGTACCTGGGGCAACCAGGGCCTCTGGCTCCCTAGGCGGGCTCACTAACCACTCAGCTATGGCCACCCCCACAATGGCAATACCAATAATGAAAATAAATAATGTAGGCCTACTATTGCCAAAATAGGCCATATATTTAATAATTGTTAAACAAACAATTTGTTAATGTGGGAATAGTTGGCCTACAAGCTCACAACGCGTTGCATCGACTCATTGTGTTCTACAATTGTTAAAATATTTTGAAAATATAAAATTGTAATCCGTCAGTCATTTCTTTCTTTCTTTAAGTTATTTGTCATTGTCTGCCCCGTGCAATTTGTGTTTACAAAACAGAAATTTCATTTGAATTCATACTGTATGTTCCAATGGTCAATGCTAGAACCACAATTAAATTGTTAATCGCAATTATTTGTATGACAATCATCAAATTCATGATCGTGACAGCCCCATTGGCACTGTGCACAAGAAACTTGGTGTTGATCGGTACAGTGGTTTGCGAGATTAGGTCCAGAAAAACACACACACACACACACACACACACACACACACACACACACACACACACACACACACACACACACACACACACACACACACACACACACACACACACACACACACACACACACACACACACACACACACACACACACACACACACACACAAATCTAATAATGGCAAGTGTATGAGGAAATCAGGGAATTGTCATAATGACTAAATTGGGAGAATAGGGGGAAACAAATAAGGACCCAAGTCCGAATCTGCCCATCAAGTCTAGTTCTGTCTCTCTACACTCTCCTAAACAATACAATTATATATCTTTAAATAAACTGTGTGGCACACTGAGCATTATGCTCCTTGAGTCATGAGGAACTGAGTTTGAATCAGACTCCTATTGTCTTAAATGTCTCCCCTCTCACTTTCCCTTGGTTTCTTGGCTTGCTACACTTTCCTATGTAAATAAAATGCACACAAAAAAAGTTAAACAAAAAGGTTGGACGGGTTCCATGGTGGCTAAGCCAGTTAGTGCTGCACTGTGACTGATACTTCTTGTGACCCATGAGGAGTTTGAATCTGACTCTCTCCGCCATCGGTATCTTTCTCTTTCTCTCTCTCTGGGTGCCTAACCCTAAACTAGTTCCTCTCTATAAAGTGTGAAAAAAAGTAAAAAAAATAAAAACTATCGTTTTATTGGTTTGTTGCACTGACCGTATGGTCCTTGTGAGTTGCGAGAACCCGAGTTTGAATATGAATCTCATCACATCTCGCCAGGGCCCGAATGAACCCTTCATGGTGCCCTGGGCTATGACCTCGTTGCTCGCTGTAGACGCATTTACGCACCGATGTAACGCTGTTTCGGCTGCCTCCGGACAGTGTTTCCGCGCCGTTACTTGCAGTAGTCTGGTCCTGTGCATTAAGCCGCCGGGCCTGAATTTCACATGTCTTCCCTCCCACTGCCTTCGGTTTCCTGTCTCACAACAATCTTCTCTCTAAAGTAGAATGCTAAAGATTTATACAAAACAAAAAACTATTGGATGGGTGTCAGGTGGTTCAGTCCATCCTATATACAGTACACAGAGCATACTTTCATTTACCCCTTCTTATCTTTGAATGTTCTTTTTCTCAACCTTTTTTTTCTAAGGAACAAAAACATGACTTTGTAACACATGAAGCATACCCTCATTTACCCCATGATTTGTATATCAATATTTGTTTTTCATACAGACTCAACAAACACATCAGATAATGGAAGTATTACACATATTTAACACATCCAGATGGAGTGAGGGGCCCCTGACCTGGAGCATTGCAGGCATGCGTGGACACCACGGACATGACACAGCCAAATATGAAAACAACCATTTCCAGGCCGCCTTGACATCTAAAGGTGAAGGCGAATCCACAATCTTGGAACTTACGGTCCCGAAAGGCAACCGGAAACGACTGCTATTGGCTGCATCCGCAGCGAGGGCGGGTCTTCACTCGGAAGAACCAGTAGAAGCCCTAGAAACATACCCTACTTTATCATTAATTAAACGCAACTAAAGGCATATCATGATAATTGAAAAAAGACTTTAAACTAGCAATTGAAAACAAAGTATTTATGAAAATGTTTACTAAGGTAATAAAATTAAGTATAAGTGTAAGTCCAGCCAAAACCTCATTCACTTGAATTGAGTAAAAATGTTTCTGCAGCCAGCAGAAGGGGAATTAGCAACATCTGCTGGGCTAAATGTGCATTCTGACAATGACTTCCTATTTGGCCTAAAATCCAGCGGAGCGTCCTTGCCGCCTGGTAGCAGCCTGACCATCTAGTTTATGGACCAGAGTTCAAAATCAAACTCCAAGTACCTCCTCTATTTGACACAGCCAGGCACTGTGGAGTATAACAACCACATCCTGAACCCAGAGTAGAGGGGTTCAGTGCATGGGCTGGAAGGTCCATACCTCTAAATAAAATGAATAAATAAAAAGAATATTGGAGTGCTTGTCCATATGCGTTTAGTCTTGCGTGGCCACTGTTGCCTCCCACAATTTTTGTCCGGTCACACAGTCTGGGACTCGGAAGCTCTGATCATGATTAAAATATAAAGCGGATGTGAAGCCTCCTACTCACTTCCGTTTTGTCTTTACAGTAGCGCAAATGTATCCAAATATAAATCAAAACCATCTAAGCATATATAGCTTGCTGCTTAGCAGAAATGGAAATCAAAAAATCAAATGTAAAGATGTTTTTTAATATATTTTCGTGAATGGAAGTGCCAGCTTCCTCTCTCAGATTTCGGGAGGTGTATTTCCAGACTCTATATAGCATTCGGAGATTGTGGAATAGTTGTCTGGCTACGCGAGACCAATATGCGTTTGAATCAGACTCCCGACATGTCTCGCATGTTTGCCCCCTCTCACTGCCCTGCCCTTTCATATAAAGCATAATGCCAAAACATTACATCGAAACAAAACAATAAAAAAACGAACTATTGGACCGTTATGGTCAGTACCACTGACCAAAATGGTCCTTGTGAGTCACTTAGGAACTGAGGTCCTGTCCTCTCACTACCCCTGGTTTCCTGTCTCGCTACCATTCCCTCTCTAAATAAAGCATACTGCCAAAAAACAAAAACAAACAAAAACTATTGGATCCTCATCCAATATCTTCAGAGTGCAGTGAGAGAGGAACCCGGGTGCCTCTGTCACTGCCCTCTCACTTGCCCTTGGTTACCCATCTCGCTACACTTTCCTATCTAAATAAAGTATAATGCCAAAAACATAATGCCGAAAAATTTAAAAAGATTAAGAAATCAAACTATTGTATGGGGTGCCCCCCATAAGGTCCTTGTGAGTGCCTGTCTCACTATCCTTCCTACCAAAATAAACATAATGCCAATTAAATAAATAAATACAAATAAATAAATACATACTATTGGATGGGGTGGCACTGATCTTGGTCCTTGTGAGCCACCCGAGTACCCCCTCTTCCCTGCCTCGCTACTCTCCTATCTAAAAGCATAAATTGCAAAAAATGTAAAATAAAAAAACGTGTGTGGTTGCCTAGTGTCTCAGCCAGTTAGTGCACTATCCATGCTCCTTGTGAGCTGCGAGGAACCAAGTTCAAGTTAGACTTGCATTTTGATATGGTCACTTTAGCCCCACCCACGCCCCTTTCACAGAAGTGCCACAAATTATCATTTTGACCAAAACAAGTAGAAATATGACAAATACAGCTAGTAACCCCAAGTCATCTCGTGACTCTGCCTATGGTTGATGTTACCCACATCAATAACAGAAAACGACCAGACCAGACCACTGCTAGGATCACCTGTACCAACAAAAATGATTGTTCTAACCGGACATCCTGAAGAGATTTCTGCCACCCTACTTATTATCCCTCATGCATTCTAACATATCTGTAGAGAGAAACCTCTATACCTATTTGGAATGAATAGCTGGCCTTGATTGAAGCCTGGGGCTTTATTTATTGAGTTATAGGGGATCCTTCCAGACTGACTACATCTGAACCGCCAAGCTTGTCAGCAAGAGTGTTTCGATCTTTGATGTCTTCCAAACCGTTGACCTGCCACACGTGCTTGAGACCCGAGAACTCCTTCTGAATGGCATCTACTGAGGCGGCGTACATCATCTTGCTCTTCAGGGGTGCACTCTCTGGGCCCCAAAAGATGAAGACAAGCTCTTCCTTCCGCCCCAACGTGGTTTCGTAGGTGGCATCATACAGCGCATAACGGCAGTCGTCTACGGGCAGCATCTCCAGAAAGTGCTGGTAGGGGTCCATGATTTTGGTTCCTATGTCTCCCAGCAGGATTTCTTTGCCAGGATCAATGATGATGGTCTCATTGTCATCACTCAGGCAGAACATCACAGCTTTCTTGATAAGCCTCTTCTCTTCCTCTGTGGCCTGAGTTTTACGGACTTTCATGTCATTGAAAACCGCAATCACGTCATCCGTGACTCTGATTCCGGTGGCCATGGCTTCCTCTTGTGTATAGTGTTGTTAACTAAATTAGCAACGCAAGTAACTAAAGACTAGATGAATTTGCTAAATGAGACCTACTTTACTTAACAATTCATTATAAAGGACATGGTAGTGATGACGACATTGCGATGTTGTTGCGCGATGACGTCATTATGTGGAATAGCAATGACATTACTCAAACTGACTGGCCAAGTGGCCATCTCGGCAAAATAATACCATTGAAATGTGTTGGTTTTTAGGGCTGTCAAATGAATGATCTAACCTCGACTAAATGTTCTGGTCTTCTATCCGATACAGATACAGATCATTGGTTGAACATATACAGATAATGACATTGCTGTACACCTCTACTGGTGATGCACTAACAGCTCTCACTACATACAGGTGTTAACATAAAACACTTTTGTTTAAAAGCTCCAATCCACAAATTCTATGCATGCTGTGCAGCTGCCAAGGTCATCTTTAACCTCAGAGTTCCAGTCAGTGTCACCTGATTGCTTAATACTTGTATTGAAGTTTGTTTTAGGGTGATGAGACATGGCATACAGTACTGACAGCAATTGATTTCTATTAACCTTGTAGTAATGCCAAAAACCATACTTTTTTATTAAGTTATCAGGGGTCTCATAGTTGTGTCTATATGGAGCCATGTTCAAAGTTAAATAAAGGAGACGAAATCATGTAACTATTTCATTACACTTGGTTTCTGCTGGATAGCTATCATTTTAGATTTCTGCGTTGGCTATTAAAAAATAGCAGATATGCAAGTTCACAGTGTGTCACTTTGTGCCACGCTGCGAGCTTGTACATCTGCTATTTTTGAACATTTTCCAAAAAATCTTGAAAGTGTGAGAACAACTGATTTAGAAGACATTTGTAGAATCGGCCTCAGGTCTTATTTATAAGGCCTATCAGAAAGAAAACAGCTTATGATGAGGGGGGGTAGCCTTTATTTGATACATAGACATACTGTATACAGTGTAGAGACTGAGAGACAGGAAACACAGAGAGAGAGTAGAGTAGTGACATGCAAGCAAATGCGATGCGAGAGTGCAGTCTAGCCAACACCAACTCGGGATTCCTGAATCGTTGCCCTCCACACTCTCCTATCCAACATCAGGGTCTTGAGCTCTACAGTGTTGTTAGCTAAGCTGCCGTGCTACAGTGCATCTACGTAGGTGGTGCGCTTCTTGCCTTTCCTGGCTTTGCCCTGGGTTCGCTCCCACAGTCTCAGTTTGCTTGCCACTAGTTCCGGGTGCCCGCAGTGCCCCTCTCTCTCTGACTTTGTCTGTGACCCGTGGTAGGTCCCCCATAGAGGACCACATTTCTGATGTGGTCCGTCCATGTGACACCTAGTGCCATTCTTGTGTAGACTCCATCCAGGGCCCTTTCCTGTTGTGCTGTGAGGGTCCATGTCTCAGCCCCATACTGACTCCACTGTAACTATGAACAGCCGCCTCTTGAGGTCTTCTCCCATGTCTGATTTCCACACTCTCCTCATCCCATGCAAGGCATACCAGGCAAGTGCCCTCCGGACCTTCAGGTCCTGTTCCATTGAAGAAGCAGTCCAGGCCCGAGATATTTGAAGTCCTCGACTGCCTCGAGCAACGTCCTGTCCGCAGTGGCAATGGTTTTGTCCTCCGTGTTAACTGTCAGTACTTTTGTTTTCTTGGCACAGAGAGCCCATGTGGTATGCACCCTAACTTTTCGGCTAGGGTGGCACAGTTATTATGAAAAATCACAATAAATCTTTCACTCTACCCTGAACTGAAGTTGAGGTGAGTTTATTTGTTAATATTTCATTCAAAACATACAGTAGGATTATCTGAAGAATGGGAAGGTAGTATAGGTCAGGTCTCTGGGAATAAGTGAGGGTTGTGATGAGGTGTTGCTGACAAAAACGGCAAATGATGCGCAAACTTTTGTCCGTCTTAATTTGAAAATGATCCAGGTGTTGTTATTGCTTTTGTTGTTTTTGACATAAAAGTGAGATAAAATGTCAAGCTCTTGCAACAACAGGGGATGGATGAGTTCAGGAGAAGAAAAGTGCAACAACTAAATCCTAAACTTCCCAGAGGTAACTGGGATAACTCTGCTGGTACAGTACCTGTAGGTGAGAGATCGACCTTGAGATGTTATCTCAGCTCTGTCAGAAGCACCCTGGGGTGACGGTGGATAACGAGGTGTTGGAGCAGCCAAGCAGCCAGCAGTTACATAACTACAGAGGAGGGAGAGAGAACATTCTAATGTTTATCTAGAAGTCACAGAAAGATCCATGAACATACATTTACATGAATACTCAAATTGCCACATCACATCACAAGTTTACAGATGTAAAAAAAAAAAGAGTGGGTTATATATACATGTAGCAGCAGATATAGAGTCACAGTCTCTTGTCAAAGCAGACCATTTGAATATTCTATTATACCACTGGTTTCTACTTTTTTGATTTGACTTGATTTTGGTAAAAGAAATACAAGTTCCACAATACAAGTATCTAGTAGGTTGTGTTGTGGTTAATCAATCAATATCTATGAAGATGCCTTTCCCACTGTCACATGTACATTTTGTAGTAATAACAGCCTAAATACAAAGAAATAAGAAACCGTGTGTATTTCTATGTATCGTCTGATGTTACATTACATATCGTTGCTGTTGGGTGGAAACCTTCTAAGTCCAAAACCGTTCCTTTTTAAAATTGTTGAGTGCTTGTAGATCTGCTATTTTCACTACTTTTGTGCAACACCCATGTGTGATGAAGTAAGGCATTCATTTACAAAAAAACTAACATTTTTCTGCCCGACAACAGCGATATAAATGATCGCCCGGGTATTTGAGGGCTGATGCAGCCAGGAGGTTGGATACAGAGGGCAACAACGAGGCCACAATTTGTTCATCATATACTGTAATGTAGCCAATCGATCGATAACTGTATCGATCAATTAACTGCAGTACATTACCTAACTGTCCAGTTGTATCCATTGACCATTGTTAAAGATTTACAGATGCTTGGACATCAAGTTCACAAAGAATAAGATGATGTTTGAGGACGGAGCGCTGGAAAAAACAGAGAAGCCCAGTTTCAGTCACGTGATTCAAGAAGAGTTGGTGCTTGAATCTGGCATCTCTGCTGATGACCATGTAGAACTCACATGAATTATATAGCTCTCTCAATGACAACGACCTTTAGTTCAGAATCTTCAGATTCACTCTGCAGCACTCCAGTACAATGAATTCCATTAGAATATCTGTCTTTCATAGTAATTAGCTGTTCCCTCAATCCAATTATGAGCTCATTATCTGTGAAGGAATCAACAGATGCTGCACTATACTGTACATCAAGGATAATGGAAGTACTGTCAGCTTTTCTCTGAGCCAGTTCAGCTAAAATGGGTATCTATCTTCTTACACTGACTTCACACCAGCAGTGTTGACGTGCTGCTGCCACGTTCTGAGAATGCGTTGAGTTTCAATGCAAAGTCCATGGAGTAAAAGGGAATGGGTCTAATTCATGTTATGCCCAAAACACGCCCATGACTAATACAGAGACTGAATACAACCCATAGAGTTATGATACAACGCCTTTGAGCAGGGCATGCACTTTAGACCAGTGGTTCACAAACTTTTTAACTCAGTGGTTCTCAACCAGTGGTCCTCCGGGGACCACCAGTGGTCCTTGACGGGGTTCCAGGGGGTCCCAGACAAATTAATAGTTAGGAACCAAATTGACCCTTGTGTGTCTAACTCTGAGAGTGTACAAATGGAACCAAATGGACCCTAACGGGTCCATTTGGTTCCATTCCATTCCATCCCTGGCATATCTTTTCAAATGGGGGTCCCTGGGCTAATATGTGTCAATTTGGGGTTCCTTGACACGAAAAAGGTTGAAAACCACTGTTTTAGCTCAAGACCCAAGAAAGAAATCAGATGTTTGCCCGGGACCCAAACTAGAGAAAATAGCACATCTACAAGCTAGGGTTCTACCGAGTGAAAACCCGCCCTCGCTGCGGTTGCAGCCAATAGCAGTCGTTTCCGGTTTCATTTCAGGACGAGAAGTTCAAAGATGGCGGATTTCAATTTGCCGAAAAAGTGGCTTCAAACCGGTCTGTAGTAACCAATGGGGCTCCCTTTGTCCATTCATTTTACAGTGGATGTTTTTAGACCATGCACAGTGCACCACAGATCCTCTAAATGGGGGCCATAGTGTCATTAGCAGAGAAGGGGAGAGGATTAAACAAGTGCTTATCAAACTTTTTCATGTCAAGGACCCCTAGATTGATGTGTATTTTGGTCACGGACCCTCATCTGAAAATGTTTTGTGCCAGGAACCCCCAGAAGAGAAGATTTGTGTAAAAAATATTCAAAATGTCCCATACTTTCAAGTTTTTTTTTAAATGTTCAAAAATAGCAAATATACAAGCTGTACAACATATGTAGCTCTATGGACCAGAGCTACAACATATGTACAAGATCTGCGCTTATAGTCTGCTATTTTTGCATAGCCAATGTATAAATGGGTGAAGTGGTCGAAATGACTTTGACCAATTATCCATGATGTCTTTTTAGTTGTTGTTGCTGTGGACCCCCTGGAACACCCCCCAAGGACCCCACTCTGAGAACCACTGGGTTAAACAAAAACAGTGATTCCAAAGTTCATATTACATGTTTTTGACAGGTTTAGGTAGTCAGCATTTTCAATGGCTCCACCTAAATGTCTGTAAACCTGACACAATCAACGTTCAGGAGTTGTCAATAAACGCATGTTTTTAAAGCATTCCTGCATGCATGAGACCATGCACCTTGCATCTGTCCATCTATTCTAGACACAATAGAGTACATGACTGTTGCTGAAGCGGACCTCAAGAGGGCACCATTACATCACTGATAACAGCAAAATAATACAGCATAACATTGTGTCCAAGCTGTCCTAATAGCTTTGCTGAAGCTTTAAGCATTCTATGAAGATTTCACATAAGACCATTGTGCTCTACAGTAAGCACATATAACTGGGATTGGTATTTAAGATAGTCAAAGAGACAGTGACCTCAATACCTTCAAACAGTGTTGGAAAAAGTACCGACATTCTTTTACTTAAGTAAAAGTATCAATACCACAATATAGAAATACTCAGTTAAAAGTCTGGTATTAAAATGTACTTGAGTAAAAGTACTGGCATCAAAATATACTTAAAGTACCAAAAGTAAAAGTACTCATTATGCAGAATTTCACGAGTTAAATATGTATTCAAATCTTTTGAAGATAGCAGATCTTCAAAACTCAAAATGTGTTGCGATTGTGACACATTGTGAGCTTGTAGATCGGCTAGCTGAAGTATCTATAAGGCTAAAGTGGTCAATTCACGTTTTGTAATAATCCAAATCTACAAAGTAACTAGTAACTAAAGTTTTCAAATAATTGTAGGAGTAAAAGTACAATATTGCCTGAGATGAAGTAAAAGTATTGAAAATTGGAAATACTCCAGCAAAGTAAAAAATACCTCACAATTTTACTTAAATACAGTACCTTGAGTACATGTACTTTGTTACTTTCCACCACTGCCCTCAAACCTGTCAAACTACTTCAATATGTGTGACACCCACAGCCACAACACTAGAGGGAACGACCATGATCTGGTACCACCAACATTTAGAACAAACATGGGAAAGTTCTCATTCTACTCTGCCGCCCTGACACCATTCATTAATGGATGTGTAACACTGGTTGCTTTCAAAATTGGCCTGAAAAACATCTATCAGGAGACCACAAGTAAATGTAATTTATTTTCTACATAATATAGTGTTTGTATTTGTTGATGACATGAACTATTGTTAATTTTTGTATGCTATGTTGATGAATTGAATATATAGGACTACAATGGAAACAAGTCCCCTGGAGTTTTTGTGTTATCTCTTTAGCTATAATGTCTTACTGTACCACGTGCCGTTTACATTTCTGACTAATAAAGTATTCAATCAATCAATCAATCTATCTATCGTCCTACACTTGTTGGCAGGGTTCCACTATACAAAGCAGGGAAACTGATTGTATCTGCTGGAATGATTATTATTACGGTTCTCCTGTATTTTGTCCAATAACTCGTTCGTAACTTTTAGTCCATTTCGGCACACCGATAGTCCAGATGTCACATAACCTGGCCAACAAAAAATGCCATTGATTGGACCATAGGGGGCGCTACAGTAAGCACTCGAAACTAAATTTTTGAATTGCTGACAAAATGTGATCTGTTCTGGTCAGTGGACATGCTGTAAAATGTTGCCTCTAGGACTCATAAGGTCTAAATTACATGAAAGTTGCAGGGGAGGTCCATGGAATATGCATGAACATAGCTTGAGAAAAGCTAAACATTTACATTAGGCAATCAAATTATAGGAATTTGGCCAAAAAAAACTATACAGTGGAAAAACCCACTCAAAATTTGTCAGGGCAACCAGGAACATAACAGTAAATATATCCACCGAGCCCCATGATCCCTTGCATCCGGCAAGAGCAAAAAAGGAAGTGAATTTAGCAGAATACAGACAAAAAGGAATATAAAACATGAACGGAGGAAAGACGTACACAGATTGGTCTATAGGGGTTGGTCTGTGGGGGCGGGTTCAGCACTGTGCCCCCATTTGTTTGACAGAGGTGGCACTTGGTCCAGATGTGCATCTGGACGTACAAACACATTATTTTCCATCTTTGTTATTCAGTAGAAGCAGTCCATTACTGCCATGCAGCTACTCTCTCTGTTGTGACCCTCAGAAGAGCACGTTTCTGTTTCAGCTAGCGTCCATGTTATCACCGCCATGTGCTTGCCCATGTTGGGGTCTACGTAAATGATTGTGTGATCTAAGACCCTGTGCTATATCTCTGTCGGGTGGAAACCTCATACGTCCAAAACTGTGACTTTCCAGGATTCAAATTCAAAAATAGTGTGACGGTGTAGTATGATCAAGTAGGACGTTAATCTACGAAAAAACACAAAAAGTTTGAATATGGAGATGAGAGGTTTCTGCCTGACAACAGCGATATGTCCAAATATCGTGTCCAAATCTGGGCAAAGTTCCAGCCCGATCTGATCAGTTCCAGCCCGATCTGATTCCCGAATTTCACCTATACCGTTTGTGATCATGCACACTGGATTTTGAGGCACAGGCTCACAACCTTCATCAACCTGCTTTTCGCAGGTTCACGTGGTACCTCCTGATGGCATAATTGCATTGGTCTATGACCTTCAGGACACACTGCTGAGTGTCAAGGAGCTGTGATGAGGATCAGCATCTCTAAATCCAGACGCGCGACCCGCGACGGGGACGGTGACAGGTGGGGACTTTGACTGGGGCGGTACACCTGTCAACGCAGGTGTCCTAAGGGGAGGACAGAAACCTCCCGTGGAGCAGAAGGGCAAAAGCCTGCTTGATCTAGACTTTCAGTATGAAAGCCCACTCCTGGTAGGGAATGAGTCGTTACTCCTTACCCTCAAGTGAGGGTGTTCCAAGTATCTCAGGGTCTTGTTCTCAGATGGGGGGGAGAGATTGGAGCGTGAGATCAGCTGGAGATTTGGAGCAGCGGGGGCAGTATTGCATTCACTCGACCGCACTGTTGCGACGAAAAGAGAGCTGAGTTGAGCTGAACCTCAGGATCCTAATGTGGCCAGATGTTGCATGGGAGTGGGAAGTCTGGGCTTCCCTGAAAGAACCGCTACCTCCGTGACCCGACTTTGGTTAAAGGTTGAAGACGGGTGGATATTTAAAAAAATATACGTCGTACATGTGAAAAAGAAATTGCATGGAAGTACTTCTTTTCCCTGCTGTGATTCTAAAACTGCTGTTTTATTGAAACAAAAATAATAAAACAACCCATTTCCTTGATGTACACAATTTCATGTTTTGCTTACTTGCAGCACATCAACACAACCCTGTCACATACAACAAGGTATGTGGGGAAAAAAGAATCTCAAGATCCACATGTGAACGACGTGGCTCCAATGTGGATTTGGACTTCATGTGGTCAACATGTGCTACAAGTGCTATACATGATCCTGATTCTACCTCTGCGAGAACTTGAATGAACAGCTGAACCAAAAAGATGGTATCTGGTGGGTCTCGATTTGGCTATATTTTTTGATTTATAGGATATCCTTCTAGAGTGACTACCTCTGTGCCAAGCTTTTCAGCGAGATTGCGGCGATCTTTGACATCCTCCAAACAATTGACCTGCCACTTGTGCTTTAGACCTACGAATCTCTTCCTGACGGTATCCACTGAGCTTGCGTAAATCATCTTACTCTTCAGGGGAGCACTATCCGGGGCCCAGAAGATGAAGACCAGCTCTTCTTTCCTCGTGTCCTTGGTGTCATAGAATGCGTCGTACAGAGCATAACGGCAGTCATTCGCGGGCAGCATATCTACGAAATGCTGGTAGGGGTCGTGGACGGTGGTTCCGATGTCGCCCAGCAGGATCTCTTTGCCTATGTCGAGGACAATGTTCTGTTTGTCCTCGCTCAGGCAGAACATGACAACCTTCTTCCTCCTCTTCTTCTCTTCCTTGTTTTCCTGCGCCTTACGCACTTTCATGTGGTTGAAAACATCAAGCACCGAATCTGCTACTTTGATGCCTGAGGCCATAGCTACACATGTATCGGCAGTCTTTGCGTCGTAATGACCAGTAGGCCGCGACGACACCTTTATTTATATGCCAGGTTGGTCCGTCACAGCTGCGTGCTGATTGGCCAGTGTATTATGACGACATCACGATTGCTAAGGTAGCAGAAAGCAAACGCAGCTGATCAGGGCCAGATGTCTTGTTGTGCATGCTGCCAGTAGGCAAATATTGTGAATATACACTCACCAGTCACTAGTTCATAAGACACACAACTGCACATTAATGCCCATTTCCGATAAGCAAATCATAATGGTAGCAACTCAATGCATTTAGCCTGTAGATAAGGTGAAGACCAGTGGTTCTCAAAGTGGGACCGCCCAGGGATCCTTGGGGGGGTTACAGGGGGTCCCCAGCAAAAGTAGTTAATATTAGCATCACAATCAGATCACGTACGCGAGCTCGTATTATTATTTTTTAAATCTAGAGAAGTATTGGAATTTTTTTAATACATCTGAATTTCTTTTAACTTAAATCTTCTCTTCTTGGGGTCCCTGGCACAAACCCTTTTCAGAAGGGGGTCTGCGACCATATACATATCAATATGGGGTCCTTGACATGCAAAAGTTTGATCTGCTGCAGTTCAAACTGAGCATCAGAATGGGCAAGAAAGGTTATTTTACACACACACACACACACACACACACACACACACACACACACACACACACACACACACACACACACACACACACACACACACACACACACACACACACACACACACACACACACACACACACACACACACACACACACACACACACACACACACACACACACACCTTTCAAACCCAAAATAAACCCATAAACTCAAACTATTTTATTACCGTATTATTTCTTTACAACCTTGAGAAATGTGTTTTTACTGTGATAACGATACAAAAGAACTGAAAGTACACTTTGTTGGTTCCAAGCCAGAACACAATCAATTGATTGATCATTAAAATAAACATGCTCTGAAAATGCACACCTTGTAAGCTTGTAGATCTCCTCTTCTCAATATATTTGAAATAGGGCTTAAGTGGTTCATTCATGTACTTTTCCCCTTCTTAGCAAGGCCATGCAGAGACCACTGGAGGGGCAGGTGCTCAAAGGTCATAAAAGGGCACATCACATACGTTTTTTTTTGTTGGGGGGGGGTCTTTTTGGGGGGTCCTTCGTGCCATTTCATAACAGAAATGTAGTATAATGGAAGCAAGATGTTCCACAATAACTTGGCTCATGTCATTCCTGCTATTACCCCCTATCTCCTCTGCCTCCTGCATCTCTAATAGGCCGTGTGGTGACCCACCAAAAAGTGCCTAGAAAATGAATTTCGTTCCCACGACTTGGATCTACTTTTTCAATGCATTTTTGCATAGACAATACCCTTGTGGACTTTGGGTTAAAATTTCTCCGCACAAAATCCTGCAGTATTTTTTCACAAGCCAGAAATGTGTATAAAAGTGAATAACCAAAAAACGAAAATCTTGTGCTGCTGTTTTTGCTTGTAAAATGTGTTATTGTTTTTGGCAACACAAAATCTTTCTCAAATGTCATAAATACATGTACCTAACACCTGAAACAAGTGTTGGTGCCTTAGTGTACTCATATTTGAATTTTTATCATGAAATGTAGAAAGAAAACGCTTCTACTGAAGTGATCGGCGCCCAGCACAATGAAACATACACATAGTACATTTAGATAAAAGCTTATATTTCATACATAGACAATGTCACAACCTACTGTGTACTGAAAGGTAGGGGGGAAAAGCACCACTCCTTGGCCCAAAATGGCTGAAAATCAGCCCCTTAGATTGGAATAATGCCAAAAATGGACTAGACTAAAATAAATACACTAAAGCTCCAAATTATTACAACATATGGTATAAAATATTTATTAAAATACCAAAGTGTGTCACAGCATGTGTCATTTGTACATCAACCCTCCCACCCACCCACCCACCCACAAGATCAGGCCTTCTGTGTCACTCACAGGTATGAACAGAGAAATGTTGGTTGACAGTGCAACGGCAGCAAAATAGTATACAAATATGACAAAATATGAAAGTGCAGACTGCATCTCCTCTGGATGACCACTGATCACACCATTAATGGATTTGGGGCACCAACTTGACTCAATGCGTATGTCTTGCAGCATCACCAAACCTTTTTCCTAAAATACCTAGGAGGACATGTATGTATGTTCAGAGATGTTGCACTTGGTAGGGCAGTGAAAAACCAGCTGGGGGAAATCAGGGGTCAACCTCCGCTTCAATTTATCCTGCCTGCAACATAAAATGTTAGGGAAAGATGAGCACAAGTGTGTAAATAAAGATGTATTCACGATGATAGCCAATTTAGTTTAAATATACTCTTTTGTGAGGGAATACATCTATAATATACTTTTCAGCATAAAGGTTTTTGTTTTGTTTCCCAGAACTGTCAAAGACACACATAGTATTTGAGTTACCTGTAGTTTGAAGCATCAAGGTCCTCATGCTTCTTCACTGTGTTTACGAACATCCTTCGTAGCTGGTTTATTTTCAGCACCTCTTGGTCAACTATAAGCCATGGCGGATGACTCTCACAGAAGATCTTGTAGCGGTCAGCGAAGGGTGGTTCATTTCCACACACACACACACACACACACACACACACACACACACACACACACATTTTAACCATTTATTTATGTCCACATAAAGGAGAAACATACAGGGACACAAATATTATAGGTGCAGTAAGGTTACATTCACATAATCCTGGAATATGTTTTCATTATACAATAGGCATGTCACTCAGTACTCTATGGGTATAAGTAACACCGTCTCCGCCATGTATGGCGGCTGCCAATTACAACAGAGACAGCACAATACTTTGCCAACCTTTTTGCCTCCTTTTTGGGCATCCCAAGTTGTTGAAACCCTCTAACAGCCAGTATGTGGGTATGTCCTATAGGCTGCCAAATATAAAAACAAATAGTCTGCACCTAATAGCCCAGCTCTGAGATGGTATGTAGGAGTGGTTGGTATTTAATGATCTTGGTCATAAAGGCTTCCTCTAGGCTAAAGTCAAAGGTGCAGGCTATCTAATACAGACACTTCCCTGGACTCTTTATCAATCACAACATCTGGTGTATTAGCTGTTAACGATGTAAAGATGTCTGAGTTATCACAGAGATGGAACATGGATGAAATGACACGGGAATGTTTAAAATACAGTAATAGCACCCATACAATCATAAAATGACAAATCAATATTTGACAGTCCAATATTGACACGCATGTTTTGTTTACAATCTCTTACTTGGCCATATTGCCAATTAGCTTATGGGCTTTATGAGCACTGGTGAGATGCAGTGGTGGACAGCAACAAAGGACAATTACTTGAGTACTGTAGGTTTTTTTAGTACCTGTACTTTCAGTGGTGTAAAGTAACTAAGTACATTTACTAAAGTAGGCTTCTGTACTCAAAGTAGAATTTTGAGTTAGTTTTACTTTCACAACGTGATGTGTTTTGAGCTTATAGATATGCTATTTTCAATTGATTTTTTTCATGTGATAACATAAAAATTTTTTTTCAGTCTCATGTTAAAATGTGTCTCCCCCCAAATAAATCAATTGAAAATAGCAGATCTACAAGCTCGAGTGGTGTAAAGTAACTAAGTACATTTACTAAAGTAGGCTACTGTACTCAAAGTAGAATTTTGAGTTAGTTTTACTTTCACAACGTGATGTGTTGTGAGCTTGTAGATCTGCTATTTTCAATAGATGTTTTTATCTGATAACACAATAAATTATTTCAGTCTCATGTTAAAATGCGAGTACCCCCCCCCCCCCCCCTGTGTGTGGCTCACCTGCTGACGTTTCTGTTGATCCTTCTGCCGTTTTCCTCTCACATTAATCACATTGTCTTTTTGTCAATAACACGCTGGTAGAATGTTGCGTGAAACCCAGCGTCCTCAGGAGGCTTGTAAGAACCCATATCCACACAATGTTGACGTTTATAAGTAACGTTGACACACATTCTGTAGTAGCCCTGAAACATTCAACCATGTGTTTGCACTTTCTCCATTAACGGCCCGTACATCTACATAAACGTTCATATTTCAGATTTAAAATGCTTACCCATGGCCATGGATGTTACAATTATGTACGGGCCCAGAGAAGTACCTGTATCTTCCGTATTGTTCAATAAAAAGCATGTTAATCCGATCGGTGGCCATTTTCACCATATCCTTTCAACCACGCGACCCTATCGGATGGGAGGTGTATTGCACTCTGATACATTATAAATCTATGAGAAAATGGCCACCGATCGGTTAAGAATACTCTTTATTGAACAATACGGAATATACGGGTACTTCTGCGGGACCATACAGAATTGTAACATTAGTGGCCATGCGGTAAGCACTTTATATTTGAAATCTGAACGTTTATGTAGATGTACGGGCCGTAAATGTAAAAGTGCAAACACCTGGTTGAAGTTCGGTCGGGACAGACGACCGTCGTGTATCCATGGCTAGTTGTAGTTATATCCCATCTTGTCCGTGTAAATTCCTGAACCTCTTCTTTCTGGACAGACATAAGATTCATATAGCATCGGTTCGAGTCCTTTTGACGTGCTTTTGAAGGATATTTTCTTTGTTTTGATTTCTTTTCGTCGGACGTTAGCGTTGCCATGGCTGTTGTTGCAGGAAATGGTGAGAGTAACGAGGCGACCCCATTGGCTGTAACGGGAATCACGTGCCAAAAACCGCACCACCCCTTTGAAAGTATTACTGCGCTGCTAAGAAAATAGTACCGACTTTTAAACACTGATTTTAAAAGAAATGCGCCAAAACAGATGGCGAAACCTTTGTTTCTTACTTACTACCAATAGATCTTTTTTAAGAAGCAGAGATTATTTAGATCCACTTGATGGGAACGAAACTGAACGAAAAGAGCCTAGACAATAGGGCCTATAACACAAACAGCCTAATATAAGCCAGGAGCCAGTTTGTTTACTTAATTATCACATTGATTGGAAATTAGGGGGCACACAATTAGCCCTGACTTCTGTACAATCTAAGCTAACAAAAGCTCATGAAATGAACACATCTCAGTTTTGTAGCTAATCTGCACAAAACGTGAAGTGTCAAACAGTGGTTCTCAAAGTGTGGTCCGGGGACCCCCAGGGGTCCTCGGATGGGTTCCAGGGGGTCCCCAGCAAAATGTACTTTGTGCCGTGCTGCGAGCTTGTACATCTGCTATTTTTGAACATTTTGGAATATATATTTTTTTACTTGTTAACACAAATCTTCTCTTCTGAGGGTCCCTGGCACAAAACATTTTCAGAAGGGGTTCCGCAGTCAAATACAAATCAATTTGGGGATCCAATTGGCACGAAAAAGTTTGACAACCACTGGTGTAAAAGCAACAATGTATTGATGGGGGAGTGAACTTACCATGCTTGCCGAGTGCCTGTGTGTCTCAGGTTGTTTGCAATGCATGCAGCTGCCTGATTAACGAGGTGGGAGGGCACTTGACATCACTGCATCAGGGGGAACATGAAACCAGGCCCGGCCTCAGGATGAAGTGACTGAGGGGGCGGTTGAAATTTGCGGGGGTTGGGGTGGGGGGGGGGGGGGGGTTCAAATCATTTCTATTATTTGGGGACTTTTTAGATTTTGCCACCGATGTGTCCCAATGTTTTTTTTATCATTCATTTACCCTACACTTGTCTGTTAGGACAAGGGTTCCCAAACTTCAGGCTGTGACCCCCCAAAATAATCATATTTGAACTGGGGACCCCCCACCCTGACAAGCACTTGGAAATGTAGGCGTTGAGACATTACATTTAGTTTGACTCGGTTCTACAGATAAATATTGTGAAAATAGCCAATCTACATGCTCACAGCGCCTGGCATTGAGCTTGTAGAAATTGTTTTATAGTAGTAGTTTGTTGGTTATTTTTGACGTAGTAGTAATGGTTTTATTTTTTCATTTCAGAGGTATTAAAAGTCCTTGAATGGTCACTTTAGAAATGTGCAGATAGCCTGTATGGTGGTTTGTTTACTGTTGAGTGAGAAAACAATGTTGCACTTGCACATTAAGCTAATCATCTGGGGACCCCACCAGAATCATTTGCGGACCCCATTGTGTTAGGACGTTGGAGCTGCCATTTGATTTAACTTCATGTTCACCTACTGTACGTGCCCACATAATGCCTGATTTCTATGAGGAGCACACTTTAGTTCGTTTCTTTACTGGCAATACTTTGCGTTAAGTCACCCCCTTTAGTTTTTCAAATGCCCCGTCATCAGTACTCTGCTGGCGCCGGGCCTCGCTCAAGCCCACCTTGGACCCTATCACATATGATTAAAAGATTGGAGAAAAGGGAAAACGGTTTATTTTGATACATTTGTTCTCTTCTCTCATTTCAGTTTTCTCTCGTTGTGTTCTGTGCTCACAAATCATATGCAGTTATAGTATATTAATGAATGTAGTTTATAAGAAATTTAACACACATTAGAGTCAAGATGGTTTTACTTCATATGATCATGAGAGACTGACCCAAAACAAAGAAAAATCTTAACTAGGTACAGACTCAGTGAGCACAGTCTTGCGATCGAGAAAGGTCGTCACAGGCAGACCTGTATCCCGAGAGAAGACAGACTATGCACCCACTGCACACAAAATGAAGTGGAAACCGAGCTACACTTGTCCATTGTACCAAGACATCAGAGACACATACTTCCCACAGATTACAACCACACACGGAGATTTTGAAAACATGACCAATGACAAAAAACTCCCATATCTGCTGGGCGAAGTACAACAATGTGCAAACACAGCAGCAAGATTCGTGAGTTGCTGTGATAGGAGAAGGATATCAAACGGAACACAACCACCCTAAAGACTAATCATTGTGTATATTCCGGCACTATACCTGCACCCAGTGATCTTGGTACATAGAAATTGATCTATTGAAGATTCTGACTTTCAAATGTACATATCTTTTGTTTTGATTGTATTGCTGTATTGTTGTATTGTGCTTTCTGCTTTGGCAATGTAAACGTATGTTTTCTCATGCCAATAAAGCCCTTTGAATTGAAAATTGAATTGAATTGAGAGGGTTGTGACACTCAAAGAAAAACACAGCTGTCCTCAACAATCTTTTTTGTTCAATATAAATCTTAATTGACTTGAAACGCCTCAAGTAATTCAAGCTTGTAAAACTTTTTGGTTATTCAGGAAAAAAAACAATTAGAAGTTGACAATTATGTAAAATGTTTAAGAGAGTGCAAAATAAGCACATTATAATTTGAATTAGAAAACAAAACAAAAAGAGAAAATTACAGTGCAGCAGAAATAATTATACATCAAATTGACTGTACATTTAGGACAATTTAACACCTTAATTTCCCGGTTTTATTTTATTTTATAATTGTTTATCTTTTAAGTACCAGAGGGAACCTGAGTTGCTACCCTCCAGTACTTGGGAAATGTTTAATGATAACATACATCAGTGATTATCAAAGTGGGGTCGGGGACCCCTAGGGGTGCATGGGGGGGTTCCAGGGGGTCCCCATCCAAATTTGTTAATACAGCGTCACAATCATTTCAACCACTTTATCCATTTATACGTTGGCGATTCAAAAATAGCAGATCTACAAGCTCTGTGCATCGCTTCGTGCTGCGAGCTTGTACATCTGTTATTTATGATTTTTTTTTTAAAAACCTTGAAAGTGTTTGAAAGAATTTTTAAGATTTCTTTTTTTTAACTCTGGAGGTCCGTTCCCAAAATCTGTTCTCAAACATGAAAATGTTTGAGAACTACTGACGTAGAGGACTTGATGTTGGAGCACAGCAACAAGTTGATAGATTTGAGAGTTGCAGGCGTCAATAAACACTCAGTTTAAACGCTCTGGACATGATATCGTGTCTGGTGGAAACCTGTTGTCCAAAACTGTTACTTTTCAGGATTCAAATTCAAAAGTAGCAGATCTACAAGCTCAAAACGGAGCAGCTACTTTTGCTACTTTTCTGTGGACACAGCCCCTAAACTACAGTATGTCGTTGCTGTCGGGCAGAAACCTCTAATATCTATATTCTAACTTTTTGTGTTTTTTCGTACATTAACGCCCTACTTGACTATACTACAGCCTCACACAAAAGCATCAAAAGTAGCAGATCTACAAGCTCGAGCTTGTAGATCTGCTACTTTTGATGCTTTTGAATTAGAATCCTGAAGAAGAGTAACCGTTATGGACATATGCGGTTTCCACCCGACGGATATCTAACAGTCATAAAAGAGACAATAAAAAAAAGGTTGCTACACAGAAATGACTGGCAGCATAATCATTCGTCATCTCCTCTCTCACTTCAGTTTTCTCTTGCCAAGTAAAAGGGTTATTTTTTTCAGCCATGTTCTGTTCTCACAAATCACAGTACCGGTATATTAATACATGTGGTTTATAACAAATGAAACACAAATTATAGTGCAGGTGGTTTTACTTCCCACGTCTGAGAGGGTCGTGAGAAACCACAAGGCAACACATGGACATTACCAATGAATCTGTTTCATTCAATATGAATCTTAATTGACCACCTTAAGTCATTCAAGCTTCATGGTTATTCAGGAAAAAGCTAACACATTATTAACTTCTGGCAAATTAGAAGGTGGCAATATATAATTAGAAGGTGACAATTTTCTATGAAAATTCTTATTATGGAAAAATGCAATTAACACCTCCATCTGCAAAAATGTATTCACTGTCCACAATGATGTAGTGGAACCCTGGCGTTCTTATTCTGGGGACAAACATTTGGCAAAAACAGACAAAATAAAAGTTAAATACAAGCTGGCAGGTCGGGGTATATATTTTTTAAATACGGGATAAAATAAGAGAAGGAGGGGTCCTAGTATAGACCCCCAGGGGAACTCGGTCAACTTCGACACATTTGTGGGTCACGTACACATTTGTATTGTAAGTAAATATCCCTTTATTTTTAGTTTCCTACATCTAGTTTTTCATTATTATTTAAATGTTTATGTTTTGAAATAATAATAATGCAACATTTTTCATGAATTAAAAACAAATTCAATAATTTTTCAAAAGAATTTCATTAATAAAAAAAAAAAAAAGATCTAAGAAATTCCATAAATTAGAAAACAACTGTTTAAGACGTAGTGAACATAGCCCACTAGCTTGGGGAGACATAGCATAGCAATAATGATGATTCTATGGTCCTTTTAACACATCGGGTGCCGAACACGGTCTGAACCGTGTTTTCACAGAGTAGCGCTTTGGTGCCGAACACGGTCTGAACCGTGTTTTCACAGAGTAGCGCTTTGGTGCCAAACACGGTCTGAACCGTGTTTTCACAGAGTAGCGCTTTGGTGCCGAACACGGTCTGAACTGTGTTTTCAGTCTTTTTTTTCTTTTCTTTTTTTTTCCACACGGGTGATTCTGAGAAGGAAAGGGCAGATGGATCACTGTGTCAAAAAACATGGCTCCCATCCGCTTCCGTTCTATCTCCTTCTCTAAAACCCCTATAACTCCGAAACTTTTTACGCTGGGGAAAACGACTCATTTTGTATGCACGATCGCTCCGCCATTGTTACTCGCGTGAGAGATGTTATCGTTCCAGGCGTGCAAAATGAACGCATGATTTTTTTCACATGGATTTCTCGTCTTGGAGTCTACAGCTTAAACAGCGCAGCGCAGCTTAACGGTGAGATTTCTGGCACCGAACGTAATCTGTTATTATCAAATTCTGGCACCGAATGTGTTAAAGAGGAAAACCGGACCTTTTAAGGCAAAGGGTCAACAACGAGCGCCGTTAGGTTGTTGTTGAACGCCACCTTGCCACCGGACTCCGAGCTGCAGTCCGGGTGGCGCAGCAGCTCCAAGACGCCCGCTCTCAGTTCCGGCGAGGCTGTGTGGCTGAAGTCCAGCACCTCGGTCAGAAAGTCGAGCAGCAGCTCCCCCTGCTGGTCGCCCGGGGGGGAAGCACTCCGTGATGTCCATCTGAGACGTCAGCTCGTAGCTCTGGTAGCCCACGCCCTTGGAGTCCAGGAAGCTCTTGATGTCGCCCATGGTCACACACTGACTGATCTCTGTGTTGCACAGCTGGGTTCTGTAGGTCCTCCACAGCTTTCCCCACCCGCTCTCTCCTGAACACAGTTTGAGATTTAACCCATTAACACATTGAATGCCAATCGCGTAGATCTACGCGAACCTATTTAAAGCCGCAGCGTGCCAGTCGCGTAGATCTACGCGAACCGCCGATTCCCATTGAAATTGCGCCAGGTGCACTTTCCAATTTTTTTTTTATCCATTTCCGTTTCCGGTTTCCGGTCGGAAACAGAATTATTCGGGTTCCGTTTTTTTCGATCGTATCCGCTTCCTGTCTGGGATCCTGTTTAAAACTCGATTTTCTCGGTTGTTGTTTTTCTCCTCGCTGATCACTGTTTAGCGTTGATCGGCTGTATCTTCAAGATGGCGGCACGGATTTGGAAACTATTTTCGCTGGCCGTTTCTCACAGATCCGCTGTGTGTTTAGAACCAAATGAACGCGCACTTTTAACTTATTTAGCGAGGTATGTGGCGACATGAAAAAAACAAAAAAACAACAATAAAACGCTGGCACTGGTGAGTACATTATGAGATTAAACTCTGGCATGGAATGTGTTAAGAACACATCTGTGTCATTTTAAGATTTCTTTGGCTATTCAATTTCATTTTTTTTGTTGCTATATATATATCAGTGGTTCTCAAACTTTTTCATGTCAAGGACCACCCAAAATGATATGTATTGGAAGCAAAGATTTGAGTTAAAAGTGTATATATATATATATTCAAAGATTTGCACACATTTTCACGATTTCTTTTTCAAAAATAGCAATCTAGAAGCTCGAATATCTCTATATAGAGCTTGTACATCTGCTATTTTTGAATAGCCAAAGAAATCTAAAAATGACCGATTCTTTCCTGTCTAAATGGGTTAACACACTGTCACACACTGTGAAAAATCACACTCATTTTTCAGTCAATCGCCTTGCATACCACAAAAGAAATTAATGCAGCCCCAACAGCAAAGTAAAACGTTGCATTGAATGCAAGCTCTTGTAAAGTAGGTCCATTTATTTTTTAACATAATTATACCCTTACCAAGCATTTAGTGTTTATTATGCTTTACTACAATGTTTTTTTTGCATCACTCATTCTTAAAACATATCTTCACCCAAAGAGCTGCACGAAGAAAACAGTAGCCGAGTCCTTCATCTTGCTCATAAAATCCCTTGATTTATTTTTAGTCGAGCGTGGGTGTCCACCGGAAATAGAAGACACACACTGTCGGGACAACCAGGGTGTCCAAATGGACCCCTTATTGGTCTGTAACTCGGTAACTGTAAGAGCTCAATTAAAACTGATGATTTTACAGTGTTTTGATTTGATTTATTAGACATATAGTCATGGTTAAAAGAAGAACACTTGTTACATGCTTCTCTAACTCTCAGAGTGCACACTCTTAGAGTTACAGAACTGTAAGGGGTCCATTTGGGCCACAGGCGGTCCCAGGACCAGATGTTAGTTAGTGTTTTCTGAAAAGACTTTTTTTGTGGTTTGTGGAGAAGAATTTACAGGAGGGCTGTTCAAAGGAATTTTCCATCTTGAGTCGTGTGTTATTGAAGAAAAACATCTAAAAGATTAAAAGGTGTCAAAACTGGCTCAAGCTGTGCTTTCCTGCAGAATGTACAACAGAGACATTGCATCAATCCTCAATCAATTCCTCAACTGAAGTGGTTAAAAGAAGAACACGTTACATGTTTCTCAGGGATTAAAAAAGGAAGTACTTTACTCAAACTTTTTTTTTATCATTATTATTATTATTAATGCGAGAGCATAGAAAACAGAACACATTGCTCTTGCATTAATACAAAATAATCATAGAAAAAGGTTGAAATCTTGACCAAACCTGCCTACCGATGATGTCACTGGCAGACAGAAATGGTGCCATCTTATAATGAACATTAGTGAGGACCAATTATATGAAGATATAAGTTGAAAATGGGTGAAGTGGTCCTTCAAGTACAGTACTCCAGTAAATGTACATAGTTACATTACACCACTGGACACCAATACAGCGATGCTGCATATCCCACAGCGCACAAAGTACTCTACAACTCCAGTTTCAAGCCACTTACCGGAAACAAGAATGATGAGAAGTTTCCCATTTCTGTTGAGCAGGCTCCTGAAGAAGCTGACGGTAGCTGAAGGATCCTTGACGTAATACAGCATCTGTGGATTCCATCACAGATAATGAGCTACTGGATTGAGTTGACTAGCCAATTACAATTCTATAGAAGGCACATTGTCTAATGGATTCATTGTTAACTGGGTCTGGCCGATATATATCGGCCATTAATTGAATTTCATGAATTTACATTTGTATCAGCAGTTATCCAATGTATCCGATATCCAATTCATATCCACTTTCAACCCTGCATCCCTATTTTGGGCATGTCATTATGGGCAAAATCTTTCATAAGTTTTCAAAAATACAAGATCAACACAACACATTGTATAGTTTGCACTTTTTTTGATAAAATATCAGTCAAAGCATCCATCAATCGGTGGGCTAGGACTCTCCAAAGTCGGGATCGGCATTGTACTCAAAAGATCTTGCATTGGTCGGGTTCTGTGACATGAAAACAGTGTCAGTGTAAGGGCTATACAAGTATGTCAGTGTGCGGGTCATGTAATCACCGACCTGAATCATGTGAATGAAATCGGCCTTCTTGGTCATCTGTTTGGCTTTCCAGTGTTCCTCAAATTCAGCGGCCGTCATCTTATTCCAGGTGAACTTGATGTGATCCAAGTCCTGTTTCTGGGACACTTTAACTATGACAACACAACACAAACCAGACAGTAATGTTAGACCATACATTCATTGGTCAATGTATGTTTTGTAATAACAATCCAAATCTGAAAAGTAACTAGCAACTAAAGTTTTCAAATAATTGTAGTGGGGTAATACAGTAAGTACAATATTTGCATCTGAGACTTGTAGAAGTATGAAGTATTGAAAAATTTACATAGTCTCAAAATTGTACTTGAGAGTATTTAAATACTCTGTCTCTGAACACAGTGATGAAATGAATACAATCTATAACATTAACCACTTAAACCCTATATACTTAGTTGACCGGGGTCCCCAAGGGCTCTGTACTAGGTCCACAATACTCCACAATGACATAGCAAAAACAGATCTTCATGGTGTGTTTTGTATAGTTATTAAAACATAAAACACATTTGTATTCATCCCATTTACCTAAGTATTCAGACCCTTCATTCTTGGCAGAATCGTTCAAGCTCAGCCAGGTTGGATGGGAGCATCGGGGCAGAGCTATTTTCACGTCTCTCTAGAGATGCTCCATTCAATAGCATGGCACATCCAGAGTTCAGACTCCCAGGACTTAATTTATTTCCCCCAAAGCCACTTCTGTGTTTTCTTGGTGGTATACTTTGGGGTCATTCATTGTTGCCTTATTGAAATGTAAACCCAGGCTCTGCCCCAGCCCAAGAGTCTGAGAGTCTCTCTAGGAAAAAGTTTTTCACTCAGATTTATTTTTCTGCACCCACCCTGTCTCCCAGTTCCCTGTCACAGAAAAACACCCCCCACAATGATGCTGCCTCCCCGTTTGACTGTAGGGATGGTATTAAAGGGATATTTCACCTTCAAACATGTTTGGGGTAATTCTAACGTCTACTCTGGCTTTTGCAAGCACCCCAGACAGTTTTTATGTTGCTTGATACAGTATTTAGATATTTGATATTCATTTTATCAGACACGCCCCCTTCATTTTAACGTCAAACTCCATTTTAACCATGATTCATCGACAACACCCGTCCTTGGTTCTGGTGATTGATTCAATTACTTTTTCCATTTATTTTATAATTATAAATTAATTAAATACTTTTATAAAAAAATTAATTAATTTAGGTTTTTTTCATTTTCCAAACAAATTATTGAAAGAAAATGACAAAAGTAATTGAAAAAACACGGCTCCCTCACACATTAGAAGGCCAATATCAGTGTATCAGAATGGCTTCCATCTGGTCACTCTAGCATAAAAGCCTGATTGGTGGATTAATGGTTGTCCTTCTGTAAGGTTCTCCCATCTCCACAAAGGAACTTTGAACACTGAGTTCTTAGTTATCCGTCTGAACAAAAGGCCCTTCATCCCTGACACCTCAGTTTGGCTGGGCATGCAGATCCAGGAAGACTGTTGGTGATTCTAATAATGGACGCTGCCGTGCTCTTGGCGTCTTTCAATGCAGCAGAAATGTTCTTGAATCCTTTCCCAGATTTGTGTCATGGCACAGACATACACCATTAACTGTGAGACCCGACATAGACAGCCGTGTGCCTTTCCTAATTATATTGAATTAATTCAGTTAGGCACAGGTGGACTCCGTTCAAGTAGTAGAAGCATCTCAGGGACTATTCATAGAAGTAGGATGCAGCAGAGCTAAATTGTGAGTGTCATAGCAAAGGGTCTGAACAGACTTATGTTACGGAATATTTCAGTTTTTCATACTGTACATTCACTTTGTTTTATAGTTTTATTAATTGTATTATTTATCATTTCGGTCTTTTATTTGAAAAAGCACCACTTCAAAAACCTGTTTTTGCATTACAACTGTGTGGAGCTCTGTGTAGATTGATGGGGAAAAACTGAATTCCATATGCACTGTGTGTATCTATGTACATAGATTTTTATGTCTTTGAAAGATATACATCTGTGTTGGCTATGCCTCTGGGCTGGGTATATAGTCTGTGTGGTACCTCTGTAGTTATGCAGCTGCTGGCTGCTGGGCTCCACCACCTCGTTATCCACCGTCACCCCAGGGTGCTTCAGACAGAGCTGAGACATCATCTGGAGGTCGATATCACCTACAGGCAGTAGCACAGTTATTCCAGTTACCTTTGGGAAGTTTAAAGCAAGATGAAATATCACGACTGAAAAAATATTAAATATCACGTATGGCCCAAGTCGTAATGTGCGATTTGTGAAACAGTGTGAAAGGAGTCTTCCCACACTAGCGCCATTTCCTAAACGATAAACACAATATGTAAAATTTGATGTTTTAGTAAGCTTGTAGATCGGCTATTTTGCTGCGCAACATGCTTCCATAGAAGACATGCTGGCTTCTATCTATGGAATCCAAATGACTGAAATAGTTTGTGGCGACTGAGAACTGTAATCCATTGCGTTTAGGATTTAGCTATTGCACACACACGCACAAGGGATGCAAATATGTGTAGGGCAAAAACAAGAGTTACCCAAAGTCAACCCCTAGTTATCTGCTGACATGAATGGGAAATCCTATTTGTATTCGATCAATAAAGGACAGATAGATTAGTCAATAATTTTTTTCTCTTCATTCCAGATTTAGAAAAATACAAACAGTCAAATGGGAAGACACCACTGTGCAAGAGTAACATACATGCATCAAGTTATAGTCCATCCATGAGTAACTCCGATTTTTCCTCAAATTCTCCCATTCTGAAAATGAGTGGCGTCATAAATATGAAGTTGCAGCAATATGCATTTTAAAAGAAAAAAAGATAATATATCTGCAATAGAGTATCACCAGTGAGTGCTGGATATGGCCAAAATTCACTGGGATTCAGCATGCACTGAAATCTGGGCAGACTATCAATAGAATACCCATTGTTGTGAATTGCTACACTGGTTTTGGGCTGAAACGTGGGCCTATTGTGCAACTGTGAATTATTGTGCAATTGAAATGAGCCAGCGGAATGGGAAAAGCGTATTCGAACAGCGTGGCCAATTTCCAGCACTGATAACAATCCTGCTATGTTATGTAGCTACTGTTAGAAGTTGTGCATTTGAAGTTCATTGAACGTGCTTGGAGGGTGAGTGATGGCTGATTTAACCAGATCAGATCAGAGTCTAATTAGTATGACTCAGGGACCTGTTGTGCATCAAGCTAATCGATACACACAGAATACAGCATGTGGCTGCACATGCACTTAAAAATAGGGGATGATTCCCTGTCATGAAAGGTTGCTTTATCTGCTCTTATTTCTGTTTGGTGACAATTACTAACGATTATACTACCTAAGGCATGGCATGCAGGTGAATGTAGGCTTTTGGTGCTGTACAGAAATAAAGAGAATTTTGACCTGCTGTCACGACAGATACTCCTCTCTGTTCAGTGTGTGTGAAGATGGATGATGATTTATCCTGTGTGCATTGACGCACAACAGAACTGTGCAGTCACACCTAGCTCCCCCCCCCCCCCCCATTACCCCCCCTCCCCCTCCGTTTGACTCAGGCTAGGTGTGACTGCTTAAAATCAGACATCAACCCACCGCCAGGGCAGGAATTTCAGGGAGGCCATGAAGGCCATGGCCGCCGTTGCCCCACAATTCCATGAAGCCTTGAATTCATGGAGATGTTTTAGTTTTTGTCGCATTCCTAAGCCAATAATTTCATGATCGGCGGAGACTCAAGACTCAATGAGTCTCACTCAAAAAAATGAGTAATCGATGGAAAAAATGTCATTTGGGGGTGAACTATCCCTTTAAAGATGCTACTGTAGCTATGTGTCTGTTTCTCAAAACGTCTTAGAATGTGAACAAGGTACTACACTTGATATGAGACCAGGGGATGCATCTTTCTAGTTTTGAGACAGACTTTGTACTTGAGGTCACATGCTTTGTGCACTGCAGCTCTACTTAACCGTGCATGTTTTAGTCAAAACAGTGAGACCTCACGTCTCCGAAAATGTCAGTGCACAAAAATCTGTGTTATTCATACATGCAGCAGCACACTGATGTATATTAGAGAGAGAGAGAGAGAGAGAGAGAGAGAGAGAGAGAGAGAGAGAGAGAGAGAGAGAGAGAGAGAGAGATAGATAGAAAAGAACGTTAACTAATTACATTTTGGGGAAACTTTGTTAAATATGAACCTGAAATAGTTCATTGTAATCCGTCTTAATTGAACTTTGAGCTAACTCTTGTGAAACATGAACTTGCACCACATCTGTTGTTTATAACATTACAAACAAACAGGACTGGCTAATGTTCTAAGTTTAAAACCATATCAAATAACATTAGTTAGCCAATAGAAAAGTGAATATCCGCTGCACAAAATGTGTATGTGAAAAATGGTATGCAATGTAACGTTGGTCCAGCAAGACTGGAATAAACAACCACATAACCAGTTATGTAATGTGAGGTCCACGCAACAGGTCCTGCCAGCTGACAATAACAGGAAAATTGACAAAAGTAAGCCAAATTGATGTCAAAAGAATAAATAAAAATAAATGATATTTACCGGAAAGAGAGTTGTTTGCCTCCCTGATATATACTATATATGAACCTTTCACAGCTGTTGCAAGAGCTTGAAATACTGACTCACAGTCGTAAAAGAATAAACCAAAACTTACGATGATGATATTTTCACATATCACTTGCAATATTTGTCAGCACATAAACACACAACCCTCACACTTCCTATTCAGATTAATACAATAATTGCCCTAAACTGTCTTTCCATTCTCCGGGAAAAGTCAAGCTCTCCAGTGGGAGCAGGGGTAAAGTACCTGTCCCTCACGGTACTGTACATCCGGCTTGGGCAAGCATCTATTATTCTATACCAGTGGTTCTCAACCTGTGGGTCGGGACCCTCAGGGGGGTCCCAACATGATTTTGAGGGGGTCCCCACTCCCCAGATGACAGTGAAATGACACTTTGTGGACTTTTAAGACTTTTTTTAATACCAAAAAAAAATAAATAATCAACAGACTATACTATAAAAACTGGTCAAACATTGGCCAAATAATATAAGAAAGAGGCAAAACATTTGAAAATAGCCGATCTACGTTGTGAGCTTGTAGATTGGCTATTTTCACAATATTTATCTGGGGGGTCCCAGATAAATAGGTTCCGGGGGGGGGGGGAAGCCAGGTGGGGAGAGCGATCTTTGTCACTGTGCTAGGGACTATACTGACTGGGACAGCGCCTGTCAGTGGGGCGTGTTGAACGGGAGAAGTAGGACGGAGATGCTAGGTACGTTCTCTCGGTGAAGGCTCCTCTGGCCGGTGAGCCAGTACGGTACAGCAAAGCAATGGCAACCATAGGTGGAGGGTTAATTCAAAAGGGGGTAAAAAATAATTGACTACTAAAAAAGTATATATATATATATATATATTCTAAATAATAATATTAAATGTATCATTTATCAAAGTTAGGATATCATTTTTGATCATGTTTGGCGCAGGATGACTTGCCATAAGCAGTATATCGTCTCTGTCGGGTGGAAACCTCATACAGTACAGTATGTCCAAAAAACAAAACTGTTACTTTTCAGGATTCAAATTCAAAAGCATCAAAAGTAGCAGATCGACAAGCTCAAAATGCGTCGCTTCGCGCGGCGTTTCAAGCTTGTAGATCTGTTACTTTTGATGCTTTTGTGCGAAGCCGTAGTATGATCAAGCTCGAATGTAATTTTCATTTACGAAAAAACACAAAAAGTTAAAATATGGAGATAAGAGGTTTCTGCACGACAGCAACAATATCCTGTCTGCAAGCCCTCATTGAACCTGACAAGTTGACAGATCACCTGCTCTCTGGCTATAGTCTTGCGTAGTCAGACGGTCAGAGATCGCCGCCTACTGATACTGTACGTCTGGTGACATCTAACGTCAATGAATGAAACGACAGAAACAATTCTGATTTATTATATAATTTTTTTCCCACTGTTATGGCCCATATTGAATTCAGATTTCCCCAGACAGAAATGTCCTGGCTACGCAACACTACTCTGGCCACAGCCTAGAGAGAAGTAAATGTAGCGAAATAATTACAGTACATCTGGGGAGGCACAGGTGCATGAGCGGAAAAAAACTTTCCAGTTAACCCATTAAGACCGGGAAGGGAATGCATCGGTGTCATTTTAAGATTTCTTTGGCTATTAAAAAGTAGCAGATATACAAGCTCATAGCGCGGCACCGAGTGCCACGCTATGAGCTTGTAGATCTGTTATTTTTTTGGAAAAATATCGTGAAAATCTTTGAATATAATACATTTTTTACTCAAATCTTTGCTTCTGGGGGTATTACTAATTTTCGAGATTTTTCAAAAATAGCCAAAGAAATCTTAAAATGACACAAATGATGCTTTCCCGGTCTTAAAGGGTTAACTAAAGAAACACCCTGTGGGAGAGTTTACTCTCATTCTAATAGATGTGTAGTCACCATTGCTGAACTTTGAACGCGGCTTCATTAAAACGCAGATATGGGACCCCTGATAACTTTGGATATGACATAACTGAAAGGGTAATAGCACTCGTGGGCTAAGTATGGGATGCTTCTTTGAAATAAATTATATGAGCTCTACCTCTTAAAATAAAGAGCAAGTACACCTAAAGGGCAGTGCGGGCTTAATACTTTTACTCAAGTAAAAGTATCAATACTGCAACGTAGAAACACTCTGTTACAAGTAAAAGTCCGGGATTCAAAATTTACTTGAGTACAAAAGTATTGGCATCAAAATATACTTAAAGTACGAAAAGTTAAAGTATTCATTATGCACAAATGTACCTAAAAAAATATACCTCAAAACTGTACTTAAGTACAGTAATTGAGTAAATACTCTCTACCACTGAGTGGGGGGTGACATTGTCTGGCAAACCGAGGTTAAAGATTACCATGGCAGCTGTTGCATATAAACCCTGGAAAATGATTGTAGCCATCCAGCGGGGTTAAAGGTTTTTATGCAACACTCTAACACGGCCATAAATTACACACGGCACACAAACACAGCCTCCATTATTCATAACGTGACTGCCGGGCTCACCTTAGCTGTCCGACCGCCAGAAGTCATTCTAGGCTCTTTTTACTGCGTCACAAAATAATATGAGATAATGTACTGTCTGCTTATAGTGTCCTCCTGATGCTTGTTACCTGCACCACTTCCAACTCCAATGACGTTGAGACGAGGCTGTCCTTCTCCAACGCTGGTGGAGGAGAAGAGAACATAATATTGTGAACAGATTTACCCTCCAGGACAGGACACCATCAAATCAATTCGTTTAATATCGCCTCGGTTGGGTGGAAACCTCATATGTCCAAAACTGTTACTTTTCAGGATTCAAAAACAGCAAAAGTAGCAGATCTAAAAGCTCGAAACGCGTCGCTTGTGGATCTTCTACTTTTGATGCTGCGGTGTGACGCTGTAGTATGATCAAGTAGGGCGTTAATTTATGAAAAAATCACAAAGTTTAAATATGGAGTTAAAGGCATAGCTCACCCCCAAAATGACTTTTTTTCCTATCGATTGTCACCCCATGGAGACAATAAGCCAATCATTTGATTACCGGCGGAAAGATGCTAATGTCTCCGGTAGGAGACTCAAAGGACTCTTTGAGCCTCCTACCGGAGAGACCGCCGGTCATCAAATTATTGGCTTAGGAATGCGACAAAAACAAGAAAATATTCGTGAATGCAATGCTTCATGGGGTGTGTAATTTATTTATTTTTTCTGCCCGACAGCAACGATATAATATCGTGGTTGTCAGGCGGAAGCCTTGTATGTCCAAAACTGTATGTTTGTAAACACGGTATGGGTTAGGGTGGTATTTCTGGGTGGAATGTCTATGGATATCTACACATTTTAAGATAAGTACATTAGCTACAGTACCTCAACCTGTGGATAAATAAAATAATATATTTTGTGTACTCGCTAACAACTTCATAAGCGTTCTGTTCTTCCATAGTTAATTAATAATACGGCCCCAATGTGGTGCCGCCGGCGTTATCCACCTGGGAATAACATATGTGGTGATGTCAAGATGATTTGTTCTACACAAAGAAAAAAAGGTAGAGTCCACTAACCTGTGTGTAATAGACAGTATGAAATTGCAACTCATCAACTAGTGTGTTGTACCTCTTTATGTAATACATTAATGCAACAATGAATAATACTGTAGATTCTGCTGTGTGAGTAGGACAGGCCAGGGTTTACCTTGCTAAAATGCCGGGCAGAATGTTATGGATGAAATCATGCATGCACTGATGCTCAGAGGAACGGTCCAGGAACATCTGGAAGGACTTCTGGTACCGGCTGTCATCTTCAACCAGACTCCTCAATGGAGATGTCATGGTGGCAGCTGCAGTCTGTCACACTGAACCTCTAGAACAGCAGAAACAAGAATTTTTTAAAGGGGATACAGCTAGCTTGAGTTCACCATTCACAACATACTGTAGGACAAGGGTTCCCAAACTTTTTTCAGGACACACACACACACACACACACACACACACACACACACACACACACACACACACACACACACACACACACACACACACACACACACACACACACACACACACACACACACACACACACACACACACACACACACACACACACACACACACACACACAGCAGTATTGATACTTTTACCTAAGTAAAAAATGTGAGTACTTTTTCCACTACTGGCTGTTGCACGGCGATCGGTCAAACGGTGCCCGAGATTATCCACGCACACGCACACACACTTGGAATTGCAGGCATTACAAATCAGTTTGATATTGAGAAAATAGCTGATCTACAAGCTCTGCATTAGACCCAGTGGTGGAAGAAGTACTCTGATATTTTACGTAGGTAAAAGTAGCAATACCACAATATAAAAATACTGTTAGAAGTAAAAGGCCTGTGTTCAAAATGTTGAGCAAAAGTACAAAAGTATTGGTATCAAAATATAGCTTGTAGATCGGCTATTTTCACAATTTGTGCCTTGGTATTAAAAATATATTAAAAGACATAGATATAGATGATATAGATATGTGCAGATACCCATACACTTATACTGTATGTTGGTTTGTTTGTTTACTGTTGAGTGAGAAAACAATGTTTGCACAATAACTAAGCTAATCAGTTTGGAACCACTGCTGTAGAAGAGCAGGTTTGACAGGACTGGTTCTCTCAGGTCATTCATTCATTCATTACTAGCCTTGGATCAAGAGTCGACCGTCATAGAATTATTTTATCGATTATGACATTTGTGTATAGATGACAGTCTTGAATAAAGGCTATTATGTAACCTCGATTCAAGACTGTCATGTACACACATGTCAGAATCGATCACATAAACCTATGAAGTCTTGATCCAAGGTAGCCCTGATACATGACTGTCAGTCATGGATGAACTTCAACTTGGCGTTTGCACGTTATCTTTTTTTGGCCCGTACATCTACATAAACGTTCAAATTTCAAATATAAAGTGCTTAACCCATGGCCATGGATGTTACAATTATGTACGGGCCCTCAGAAGTACCCATATCTTCCGTATTGTTCAATAAAACGCATTTTAATCCAACTGGTGGCCATTTTCTTAGTTTTTTCTCCATATGCTTTCAAATACGCGACTCTATCGGTTGGGAGGTGTATTGCACTCCGATACATTATAACTCTATGAGAAAATGTCCATCAATCGGATTCAAAGGCTTTTTATTGAACAATACGGAAGATACGGTTACTTCTGATGGCCCGAACATAATTGTGATATAAGTGGCCATGGGGTCAGCACTTTATATTCGAAATTTGAACGTTTATATAGATGTACATGGAGAAAGTGCAAACACCAGGTTGAAGTTCATCCATGACGGTCATGACAGACGACCGTCTTGGATCCATGGCTACATTACATTAGAGAGACTATAGCCTTGGATCAAGACCGTCATAGAATTATTTTATCTATTCTGACATTTGTGTATCTGAATCAAGGCTCTGTGTAGCCTCGATTCAAGACTGTCATTGTACAAAAAAACTAATGACAGAATCGATCAAATCAATGATCCAAGGCTACATTAGACCAGCCCGTCTAGCTCTCATAATGTGTATACATTAGAATTGTCTTAGAACGGAATGTGCGTTTAAACGCTGGACAAAATGTGACAAGCGTGCACTTGTTGCTTTGATAATGTTGACATGAGCTGCGCAGCTACAGCTCAGCATAACATTCAGTAGTTAAATGAATGAATTCTGTCAACACGTGGCCTTGTTGTTGTTTTTAAACCACGATAACGTCAATGTGACTTACGTTTGGAGAGAGTGTCACGATCCCAGACAGCAGCTTTAGAACAGTGATGTTGATGTTGTTCTGATCACAGGGAGGTAATGGTTGAGGAACAACAAGTGAAACACTTCTTTGAACACTGACTCAACTACTGTGGCTCCACCCACTGGAGGGACACACAGTGGTGGAAAGTAACTGAGTACATGTACTCAAGTACTGCACTATAAGTACAATCTTGGGGTACTTTTTTTTACTTTACTGGAGTATTTACAGTTTTCCATACTTAATTACTTCTACAGTACACCTCAGAGGCAAATATTGTACTTTTTACTCCACTACAATTATTTGAAAACTTTAGTAGTTACTTTGAAGATTTCGATTATTATTAAAAAAAACATACATTAATCACATTTGAAAATAGCAGATCTACAAGCTAACAACGCGTCGCTAAGTGACGTTTTAAAACGTGTGAAATGGGACATTCTGCATAATGAGTACTTTTGGTACTTTAAGTATATTTTGTTGCCAATACTTTTTATACTTTTACTCAAGTAAATTTTGAATACCGGACTTTTACTTTATGTCTATATTGCGGTATTGATACGTTTACTCAAGCACCGACAGACAGACAGACAGACAGACAGACAATATTTCATGCCAGGGACCCACAAGATTTATGTTACAATTTGTCAAGAGTTTTTAAAAACAGCAGATGTGGGTTAAAGTGGTTCAACTGATTTTGATGCTATAACTACAGTAATTTAATTGGCTGGGGACCCCCTGGAACCCCCTCAAGGACCCCTGAGAGTCCCCGGACCCCACTTTGAGAACCAGTTAGACAGACAGACAGACAGACAGACAGACAGACAGACAGACAGACAGACAGTGTTTTATTTTATCCCAGAGAGTGGGATAATCTACATTCATGGTCAAACCCCACATTGAAAAGTGGACTTTCAAGTCCTGTGCGCAAAACTCCTAATATGGCCTTTGCATAATTCTATTCTAGATGAACAATATGAGGTACTGTATGGTGACATTACTTTTATTTTCTGTAGTTATTGTGCAGTAATCACCAGCTATAACACACCTGGAGGATCCCCAATTTTAACCAATTTAAACGTGAAAAACAGTCAAATAGAGATTAATAGGTTACCTTCCCCCCCCCCTTGCACAAGAGTGATGAATGAGCCATGTGGCCCCAGCCTGTTCATTCTCTATCCTCTAAATATTCATTACTGCTTCCGCTCGGCTCTCAAATCAGCCAAACTATATTAAACTTTATTAAAGTGATTTAGCTGGGGCCGGGGCAATAGATAAATCATGATTAAAAGGCAACCCAGTCATCTCAAAGCCGTACCTACAGTACCCAGGCCCTCGCAGACAACTACCCATATGCTGAGTGGCAGTGGTGGAGGAAGTACTCTTTTATTTTTTTACTTGAGTAAAAGTATCAATACTGCAATGAAGAAATACTCTGTTACAAGTAAAAGTCCGGTATTCAAAATGTACTTGAGTAAAAGTACAAAAGTATCGTCATCAAAATATACTTGAGTGTACCAAAAGTAAAAGTATGCATTATGCAGAATGTCACATTTCGCAAGTTTCCAAATGTATTTAATCCTTTGAAAATAGCAGATCTACAAGCTCACAACCTGAGTATAGCGACACGTTGTGAGCTTATAGATCGGCTATTTTATATTATATTGTATAATAAAGTATATTGGGCTGAAATGGTTAGTGTATGTTTTGCAATAATAATCTAAATCCACAAAGTAACTAGTAATTAACATTTTCATATAACTGTAGTGGAGTAAAAGTACAATATTTGCCTCTGAGATGTAGTGGAGTAGAAGTAAAAGTATAGAACATTTGAAATACCCCAGTAAAGTAAAGATACCTCAAATTTGCACTTAAGTACGATACTTGAGTAAAATGTACTTAGTTACTTTCTACCACTGCCATAATTATGCTGAGTGGAAGGAAAGCGAGATGAATTGGAAATGACAGCACTGTCGCGTCTTTTTCCCGCTGCACATCAGTTGGCCTTGACACAACCACTTGAATTCCCCCTCCTCTTAAATTAAAGTGACAGTTTTAAATAAATGAATTAGATTAGACAAAAGATTTAAACGCTACCTTCTTCCCTTCCTCCCAAAATGTTCTATCACGTGGGGGGGGATCTGACTTGATGATGGCAATATGAATCTCATCATCATCAGCTGCTTATAATCTGCCTTCTGTCTCAGATTTCTGCACATTCATTATAATTAATCGAGGCAAAAGAGGAAAGGAGTCAATGGAGATCGTGTCAGGCACCATGCACAAAAAAAAAAGAAAAGGGAGGGTGAAACAAGTCAATTCTGTCTGCAATATAGCAGTGGTTCTCAAAGCGGGGTCCGGGGACCCCCAGGGGTCCTTGAGGGAGTTAGATAGTTAGGAACCAAATGGATCCTTATGGGTCTAACTCTGAGAGTTAAATTAACATTGATTTTACAATATAAATTGGGGTCCCAACCTAATGCATGTCAAACTGAGGGTCCTTGAAATTAAAATGGTTGAAAATCATTGCTAGAGTCGTAAAAATCTGCTCTTATGGGGGGCCTTGGTATATCTTTTTAAATGGGGGTCCGCTGGCTAATAAGTGTCAATTTGGGGGTCCTTTTGAGTTTGAGAACCACTGCTATATAGAATTGTGTCCAATTTGAACGTGTGTGAACTTCACTTTGGCTCCACGACTCTCAGTGATGTGGAAGAAAAAGAAGAAATTAGAAAACGTGGTGTATTATTTTCCACACAGAGTACCACAATTTATTTGCATTTTTGTCCAACTCTCCATGTACACACAATAGTAACACAAATGGCATGGGATTACTGGAAATAATCAGCTAACACACTGGAGCCACTATCAGGATTTGTCATGTCATAACCCAATAGAGCCATCAAAACAACAAAAGGCAAGTCTGACCTCTCCGAAGGTCACTGATAGACACCGTTTGGCTGTACTCTCTCTGAGAATGTAAAAGTTGGCAGATGTTTGTTTGTTAGTCGATAATCACACAATTACTACCAAATTTCCTTAATTTTTTTCCCTTGGATGAGCCAAATATCAGTGGAAAACTTTGCCTTCATAAAACCATCGGTCATTTGGCAAACTTTGAAGAAACGGTATGAATGCAAGGACACTTGGAGCACGTTCTGCCAAAACAGATCAAGCATGCATACAATACAGTTGGCTGGTGGAACAGAGTTGTTATTACCAACGAGTAACAACAGCACTCTAACAACCATTACGTTTATAAAGTTGTCGGTAAAAAGACATTCATAATCAATTCAATTCTCACAAGGCCAAATCATTGATGTGTGGACAAAGGAAAACAGCACACGCTCATTTCTATTCTAGGGGTGTCAGGGAATAATGCACTCAGTTATCCATGTTAGGTTGTACGCAGAGAAATGCTTTGAGTTGGTGACCCAACAATATAGCCCCATTCGGGTACCTCGCCCATCGCTGTAGCCCGGGACTCGATCGGCAGCAGATCGGATATGTGCTTCCCTGTTTCGCACATGCTGTCAAAAAACAACAACTTTAAATAGTTGTTTCACACCGTAATATCATGTTTACCACCCCGTTATTATTTCAGGCCACCACAGCTGTGGTTCTCAAAGTGGGGTCCGGGGACCCCCAGGGGTCCTTGAGGGAGTTCCAGGGGGTCCCCAGCTAAACGATGGATAGTTAGGAACCAAATGGACCCTTGTGGGTCTGTAACTCTGAGAGTGTACAAATGGAACCATTTGTACACTCTTAGAGTTAAATTAGCATTGATTTTACAATAAAAATCGGGGTCCCAGAGATAGAAATGCCATTAAATGGGGGTCCGTAGCCTAATGCATGTCAAACTGGGGGTCCTTGAAATTAAAATGGTTGAAAATCATTGCTAGAGCCTTAAACACCTTCTCTTATGGGGGGCCCTGGCATATCTTTTCAAATGGGGGTCCGCGGCCTAATAAGTGTCAATTTGGGGGTCGTTGACATGAAAAAGTTTGAGAACCACTGCTCCACAGGATGTCAGTACTTTCAAATGTGTGATACGAAAATGTTTGCCTCCCAATTCTGGGAGGCAATGCAACTGTATGTGACCGAGTCCCAAGGTACAGTCATGTGTGAGGTCACAACAGATGTAGCTAGAGATCCAATTGCTTTAGGAGGACATGTTCAGAAAGGACATCAACACAATTGCTTCCTGAATAATAACAATAATATGTTTTTCAGTTGTAGAATCTTTGAGCTTGAGCCAGACTTCATGCAAGAATCTTTCTGTGTTAAGGAGTGAGTAATGGATCATGAAGACATAAATAAATCAATAATTACATGTATGAATATGATTTCTTGTCTGTATCTCTCCATTGTCTGTTTATTTGATTTTAAATGTCAACAACATACTGATGTCAAATAGAAGCAATGAAAGGACAAATACATAATCCATGAATGACTTTATGATGGATGGACTTGTAAAAACAAAACTTGATTTACACCGATTTATATCAAAAGCTCTTTTGTTGAGTTTCTGTCTGCTTAATTAGCTCTACTCTTCAGAACACACAGTCTGTTCCACTCTGAAATAAATAAAAGGCAAGAAATGAGTATAGACATTTTACTTTTGTAAACAATATGAAGTGAAAAGCAGAAGAAATGAAAAATAATGAAAGCATTCTCCTCTTTGCTCTGCCTGGTGTCTTTGTAGTCTGAATCTGTGGGTTTGTGTTAAAAGAAACACACCAACAAAAACAAAAAATGATCGTCTGGCATTATGGTAATCATGACTTCCTCCTTTATAAAAAAGAAGATAATTTACTTCAATGAAATTCGTGTGCCCACCATACGATCAAATAGCGAATTCAAGCTGCTCATTGCTGTGTTCCATTTCTGCTTCCTGGTTCTGAAAGTGGACAACAGGTAGTACAATGATATTCTGCATTACATGGTCATTAATAACCACTTGAAACCTAGCATCTGTATTATGGGGGTAACATTGACCAAAAATAGCGAGCTGTGAGCGTGGCTATTTTTGGCGAAGAAATTTGGTGTAGACGTGAAAAAAGCGGTCCAAGTACAATTGCAACTCAGGTCCGTTTTACCAAGAATAGAGGGTTTAAGTGGTTAACCCCAGCGTCCCTATTCTGAGGCGAACATTCGGCGAAAATAGCCAGTCTACGAGCTCACAACACTTGAGATTGTAGATCAAGAGATTTGGTGTAGAGGGAAAACAGGAGCTGACCCGGTATAGAGCCCTGGGGGAAGCCGGTCAACTAAATATATAGGGTTTAAGTTCTAAGGGCATAGTGCCAAGTCCCGGAAAAGAGGCGCTGTGATTGGCCAGTAGTCACTTTGATTGACAGTTGTGCCGAATACAAGAACGCTCACCCCAAAACATGATTACGATCCTGTCCCTATCGGGACGAAACTCGAGCGTCGCTGAGTTGGCTGAAGCGGACTTCGCAACGTTCGCACGGGAACTCGCTCGCCTAAGCTCGCTCAACGGTGCCTCTCATGGCTCAAGTTCCACATAATTTCAACCAATCAGAAGAAGGTATGGGCGGTCCTTGGCACAACACTGCCGTATCCGGTAATAACGCGTTCATGAGTGGTATTCTGTGTCTGCCTTTCATTGTGTAGAATAGATCCATTTCTCAACTGCAATTGTCATAAGAGCAATGTGATTTTTTTATGAGTATTTTGTATTATTTTCTGTTGTTGTTTCTCTACTAATTTGTTCTGTGGCCAGAGAACCACAGAGGGGGAATTATAGTTTTATTGTATAATCAAACAAACAAGACAAGGCAAGCCTGCTTTTGGTATCACTGTTCAAAGTCCAAACACATCATATGGCATCATCAACAGAAAACACTATTTCACAGCAATAACTTGCATTACAATGAAAACACTAGAAAAGTTTTTGAAAGGAAAAAACAAGAATGAATCAGCACTAATGTAGTGCATAAAGACTTTAATAATAACAATAATTAAAAAAACAGCTGTCCATTTACTCAAAAGATGCATGGCGTTTCCTACAAATGTCCAGTACAGAAGAAACGTCCTACAAATTAAATGTCCCATTGGTCCAACTTTGAATATCACAATCTACTGCGGCTGTTAGTGTTCACCCAAAATATGATGTCTCTCTCGTGTTTTACAAGGGACAAATGACATGATGGCCTCTCTGATTCTTGGCACAAAAACTCCATAACCAGCACCTGAGGATCCACATTAGTCTCTGCATCACAACAGCTTTTCCGAGGAGGGTTGATGTTTGGAGGTTTGGATACAGTACCGTTACAGAGTTTTCACATCGCGAGCAATTCAGCAACCCGGTCACGAGAAATCCATTTGTTCTCAATGACCAGATTAACGTCAGTCAAGTGTTGACACCTTTGTCCCCCGTTTGTCCGTAAGGAAAGGTTGCCCTCGGCCAGTCTTTTTGGGCTATTCTGCTCCATACGGTACGTCCCACCTTTCATCGTGGCACCATTGGAACTACAGTTATAGCGTTCAGCTAGCTAGCTCCAATGGGCCACCAGGCGGTGGGGGATGTGAAGGGCAATGTGGTCGCTAACATTCTGAAAGCAGAGATAAAAGTCTGTAACAGCGAAACGCGTCCTGGCGAGGCATAGGAGCACGGTTACATATCCACATCACCGTCGTAGGCGAGGGTCAAAGGTTTCTGTGGTGGTGGGGACATCTTTGATGTTTTGGGTGGCTTGCTGGAAGAGAAAGAAAACAAAAAAAACAAGAAAAAAGCAAAGACGACATGAATGACTTTGAACACCCTTGACACTGTGTCACATACTAGAATGACAAAGAATTCCATTATCTGATAGCTGCAGCAGAAAAAATATCACAAATGTCAGTTGTCACTTGACAGGGTTATATTGGGTTCCAACAGATGGAAAACAATGTCCTCTGTTCTCTCAAAGTTTGTCCTGTTCTGATACAGTTTTATTTTATTCCCATGCGAGCCATGGTAAGAAACACATCTAAAATGTCTGTTGTATGTAAGTTACTCTTGCTGATCAAGGAAAAAGTCATCCCTGCATTTATCGCCTCCACTCTGGCATTACAAAGAAAACAAAACCATATCCCATCTTCAATTAATTCAGAAAACAGCAGCTAGACTGCAAACTGAAACTAAAAGAGCAGAGCTCATTACACCAATTTTAGCCTCCCTATTGATTACTTTTAAGGCAGGGCTCGGTCTACCACATACAGTATGAGCCGGAGTACAGCAAAGGCAATCAACCCTTGCCACCAGGGCCCCTGGACCTTGGAATGACCTGCCAGAGGAGATCAGGCAACCAAATTCAGTGGTCTTTTAAAAAAAAATATTTGAAAATATTTGGAAGCCTTTAGTCTCCTTTCTTAAAGGTTGAATTAGGCTAATCCTTGTGGATGACCCGTGTCGCACGTAATTTGGGGCAGCACTTCTGGGGAGGGGGAAGGGAGGCGGGGGGGTCCATTGTTTTTTGTTTAAGGTTGAGTGTATTCTTTTAATTTTACCTGTTTATTTTGTGTATATGTCTGTTTGTTTTTGAAAAGAAAAAGGAAGCAATCCATGTATGTGAACGTAAAATGTATAATCCTATCCTGTGCTTCACAATAAAAATATTTGAAACATTAAAAAAAGAAAATCACTTCTTCAATTTCACATTTCGTTAGCATAATTGCCTACGTCATATTTTTATGGTTTTCAGGAAAGACAAAACAAAAAATCACTATCTGCCTAAGCAAAAAGTGTAAAGTAACTAAGTACATGTACTCAAGTACTGTACTTAAGTACACTTGATATTTACTTTACTGGAGTAAAAAAGTACAGAATATTCAGTACTTTTACTTCTACTCCACTACATCTCATAGGCAAATATTATACTTTTACTCCACTACAATTATTTGACAGCTTTAGTTACTTTGCAGATTTAGATTATTACCACAAAACATACATTAACCACTTCAGCCCTATATATATATATTTTTGGCTATTTGAAAATAGCAGATCTACAAGCTCACAATGCGTCACGATGCGACACATTGTGATCTTGTAGATCTGCTATTTTCAAAAGATTTTGTATACATTTTGAACTTGTGAAATGGGACATTCTGCATAATGAGTACTTTTACTTTTGGTACCTTATGTATATTTTGATGCCAATACTTCTACACTGCAGTATTGATACTTTTACTCAAGTAAAAGACGTGAGTACTTTTTCCACCACTGTGCCTAAAGCTGGCCTTACACTACAAGACTTTTTCAATCTTAAACGATTTTGAAATCGGGTATCATCACACACTACAAGATAATATTTCAAGATTCACAGATTATCTTATATATGCACACACTACACGATTATAAAAATCGGGGGCATCTCACACTACAAGATTCTATCCAGATTCTCGGGCTTGCCCGAACACAGCAATAATACATAGAAAAATATATTTAAAAGAATAATAATTATTAATTATTAATAATTATATAAGATATTATTATATCAGTAGCCTATATTATTTTGATATTAAATAAAGTTACACATTACAATCCGTACATTTTCATATGTCAATTCAGTGTTTTTTTTCCGACAGCCAGCTGCGCTTCGCCTCGCAACACACACACACACACACACACACACACACACACACACACACACACACACACACACACACACACACACACACACACACACACACACACACACACACACACACACACACACACACACACACACACACACACAGCACCCGTCAGAGCAGATCCACAAGCTCACACTGCAGCGCATAATTTTTTGGTATTTTTACTTTACTGGAGTATTGCCAATTTTCAGTACTATTGTATTACTTCTACTCCACTACACTCCAACGGCAAATATTGTGCTTTTACTCCACTACAATCATTTGAAAACTGTAGTTACTAGTTACTTTGCTATTATCAATTATTATATTATAAAACATACATTAACTACATTAACTTTAGCCATATTGTATAGGCCTACAGGCCATTTGAAAATAGCCAATCTACAAGCTCACAATGCATTGCATCGCAACACATTGTGAGCTTGTAGATCTGCTATTTTCAAACATTTTAGTACTTTTACTTTTGGTACTTTAAGTACATTTTGATACTAATACTTTTGTGCTTTTACTCAAGTAAATTTTGAATTCCAGACTTTTATTTGTAACAGAGTTTTTCTATATTGCAGTATTGATACTTTTACTTATAGGTAAAATATCTGAGTACTTTTCCCACCATGCACTGATCGTTGTACGTCGAAGCATAAATTGGTCGTTACTGGATGGATTGCAGCTGCTACTTATGGAGAGAGACAGACTGCTTGAGATCACTAAACATAATCTGCTAGTTAACAAGAGAAATGACACTATCCAAAAGTATAAATAGTATAAAAGATATGTATAAAAGATATGTGACAGTGCTGAAAACAGGGCATTTAAAGATGAATATGGACACATTGGACAGCAATGCGTTCGGAAATTGCGCACCAGAGCGCACTGGCCAATACAAACTAATAGGCGAGTGCGCTCTGGTGCGCAATTTCCGCGTGCTGTAAGTGCTGTATTTCCGAACGCACTTCATGAGTTTCTTATACCTGGTGTCATCAATGCAAAGCCGCTGTGTTTCATCGGCTACACACGTTTTGGCTGTTTGCAAGCCAAGGAATATAATTTAGACGGCAAGATGAAGCATGGAATGGTACCAGGCAAGTTATAAAGTTTAATAAGCATCTTTCAGGTGGGGATATATTCTCTATGGACATTATAGCTATAATAGCCTATAGGACTGTCAGTCCATATTGTAAAATGAAAATAATGATCGGAGTGGCCCCGATCGTCCTGTGAGCAACTCGGGAGGGTTCAGATTGGATCTTTGAACCCTCACACTAGACGATGTTTATGCCCGAGATTCTCCCCCGATCTAGGCTGGGGTAGACACGCCCCCCCGATACTCGGGAGGGTTGTTTTTTACCCAGATTATCTCGTAGTGTAATGCCACCTTAAGTCATCTAGGTGACTTAAGCAATCATGAGTAAAAAAACCCAATTTTGCCTAAGTCAAAGTCAGTTGTGTTCTCATCTTTCTCATCTCATGTTTTTTAATTATATGTTTCTCGCACACTTTTATCCTTTTACGGTTTCATTATGTTTCTTGCAATTGTTTTGTTCTTTTATGCTGCGTGCTGTGAAGCACTTTGTAATTCTGTTTGAAAAAGCGCTATAGAGTTTAATATTATTTCACACAGTTCTTTACACCTGTAAAGATATGTGATGCATGTGATGTGACAATAAAGTTTATTCTGATTATTATTATTATGCGTTGGAGTTTTGGTGATGATTGCACAGTAAGAAAACCTTTGAGGCAGTGATCTATATATATGTATACATACCAGACCAGGAATGATAGTGCAATAATAAATAATATTAGGATGAATCCAACTGCCGTCACGGCGTAAACCCACAGCTTCAGTCTTCCGTCTGTGTAATTAGAAAAGCAGGGGGTTATACACATTTGTTATACTGCTCATACTGGTGTAGAGATCTCTGCTGTGAGTGTGATAAGAAAAGCTTGTTTGGTTGTTTAAGACCGTTCCCCGTGTAACAAGAACACGTTTCCCGTGTTCCTGTTTAAGAAGAACACGTTCAACCCCCCCCCCCACACACACACACACACACACACACCCCGGTGAGGCTGTCTGTTTGGAGGTGGTCCAACATGTTTCGCAAAATGACTTTTTTGGCTCATTATATTGTCAAAAATAGTAAAAAATAAAATCTTAATTTCTTTTCATTTTCAGAAACTTTCAAAAATATCTAAATTAGCAGATCAGGTGGTTAACATGTCCGAAAATCACAACAGAGTGTGTGTACTGCTAGCCCCATTTAGAACATCTCCCTCCGCTATGTAGCTCCGAGATGAGGTCCTACGTGGCCCGGTGCCGTTTGAGCAGGACATTTTCGAATATTTTCCACTTTACATGTTTCTTACCCCTTTCTGCACATCGTATCCAAAAAGTAAAGGAGACACAAAGGAGACTCTTTGTGTCTCCTACCGGAAATCAAATTATTGGCTTAGGAATGCGACCAAAACTAAAAAATAATCCATGAATTCAAGTCTCCATGGGGTGACTAATCGATAGGAAAAATATCTGGAAAATAAGTCTGGAAAACACAAGAGAGTGTGTGTGTACTGCATGTTTTTGTAAGTGCCTGACTTAATAATTGGTTGCACGAACTACAGTACAAGTACGATCTACAAGCTCAGTACAAATCAGGCTTTTCCGGTATACCTGGGCCGACGGGCCGCAGGCTCCACTCGCTGAAGTGGTCCTGCGCGGGGGGCGGCCGCGGTTTCAACCTGCCGGAGTTGGTCTTCACGTCGGCCTTCTTGTTGTCCGCCCCCGGCGTCCTGGTGCAGTAGTCCAGGAAGCCGTGCGTGGTCATCACTTCGGTGTAACCCTTCTCACACCCACACACTCCATTCTGTTCAAGCGGGAAGGGAGGGGGGGGGGGGGTTGAGGGAGAACGGGGAGGAGAACCTCATTTAAGACCGGCGTGGATCGATGGGCGTGATCATTACTTTCCCATAGCCACAAAACGCCGTCAATACGGCATTGCCTGTGATGTATGGGGAGCTACTCCTTCACGGAGATTGTACTGTTTTAAGAGACACTTTTGATTTATCTGAAAGCCAAGCCCCTTTTAAAAAGTGCTCGGCTCAGTGGCTGCATGGGGGAACACACCGATGCACATCACTTACATCGTTTGATTCCCGCTGGGACCCCAGGAACGATAGTGAACGTATGAACTAATGGGACCATAATGTGCTTCTGTGTAAAAACATCAAACATACGGCATAGAAATCCATAACTCCATTTCAACATGCGCCGTCAGCCATGGTGTGTTACACACAGTTGTTTCATTTCCCAGCCCATACTTCTCGTAAACATCATAAACATCAACATCAAAAGAGAGGGATCGTGTTTCAACATGCTGCTAAAATGAAATTTGAAGAGCTTTTAATCACTTAAAAACCCTATACTTCATTGACCCGGGTGGCCCAGAGGTCTATCCTTTTTTTAATACACCAACAAATCTATGAATCGCCTGAAAATGACAAAAAAAAAATCTACAAGCTCGATCTGCTATTTTCACAGAATGTTTTCCTATATATTGACATGCCCAGAATAGGGACTCTATAGGGTTCAATTGGTTAAATATACCCAAGGGAAATCAAGTAGAGCATTTTAACCCGTTCAATCCCGGAACGCATCTGTGTCACTTTAGATTTCTTTGGGCTATTCAAAAATAGCAGATCTACAAGCTCAAAGCTATGAGCTTGTAGATCTGCTATTTTTGAAGAAATCGTGAAAATGTGTGCTAATCTTTGAATAAACTATATATGTACATTTTTAACTCAAATCTTTGCTTCTGGGGGTCCCTGGAACAAAATATTTTGAGAGGGGGGGGGGGGGGTCCGAAAAATACATATCATTTTGGATGGTCCTTGACATAAAAAAAAGTTTGAGAACCACTGATATTATAGCAACATATGTAAAAAACTAACAAAAAAACTGTTGGGATTTAGAAGACATTTGTAGAATACCCAGAAGCAAAGATCTACAAGCTTGTAGATCTGCTATTTTTGAATAGCCCAAAGACATCTAAAATGACACAGCTATGCGTTCCCAGATTGAATGGGTTAATTGCAGTTACACGGGGGGCACTGCGAGGGGCAGCACATGTTCACGTTTTAGCCAAACATGTTGGTCACTTCCAATCTAATCCACAGCACATTTCTACCACACTGCTGTTTAGCAGCCAGAGTCAGTGGCTAACGGCAGAATTGGGGAAGGTATACTTTCATAAAATATTACTTTTAATTAAAAAGCAATATGTTACATTACATTATTACTTAATGAAATGCGTCAAATTGCTTTTCACGAAACACCCTCGGATGAACAGAAAAAGGACTTGGCATAATATTAAATGGAGGAGGGTAGGCTAAATGGAATGCCATCATAATATTACTGTTATTAAAATGATATTTTAGAAGCCTAAACTAAATGTCAAGGATCATGATGAAACACAAACATCTCAGTAGCTATAGTAGGCTATATTTTGAAGCATAGGATATATGAAGCATATGATATATTTTGAAACAACAAACAATATATTGAAACATTAGATAAACGTCGACATAATGAACAGAAGACAAACTGCATTGTCATAATGTGCATTAATTAGATGCTTGGAAAACCTATAAATAACAGTTTCTGGAAAATCATGTGTGACTTGACACATTGTTTAAAGAAGTAGATCACCCAAAACATGTAGATCACCCAAAACATTACTTATTTTCGATCAATTACACACCCCATGAAGCCTTGAATTCATGGATATCTTTCTGTTTTTGTAGCATTCCTAAATTTGATGACCGGGTGTATTTCCGGTAGGAGACACAAAGAGTTTCCTTTGAGTCTTCTACCGGATACATTAGCATCTTTCCGCCGGTAATCAAATGATTGGCTTAGGAATGCGACAAAATGCGCGTGTAAAAAATAGGGGTTACAAAATCGTGGGATAAAAATTCAAAGAAAAAATAAATAAAAAACAAAAAATAATCCAAGAATTCAATGCTTCATGGGGTGTGTAATTGTTAGAAAATAAGTACTTTTTTGGATGAACTACTCGTTTAATTGTTAGATTACATTGTTACTAAAACGATGTGCAACCAAGTCAAGTCTAAATCAGGCTTAAGTGCTGCCCCCATTGGTCAGAATCTTACCGGTGTGCAGTGGGAGAAGGGTTTGGTGCACGGTGGATGGCAGTGTCTGACCGTGGTCGGCCTGTTCTGTGGAAAGCAGCCCCCTGACAAAACACACACACACACACACACACACACACACACACACACACACACACACACACACACACACACAAACAAGGGGTTCATATACCACTTGTACCTTTTAGCCATTGATCACCAAACAAACCGCGGCGTCGCGCCTGATTAATGGACTCGCATGCCTATCGGGCTCCCTGATCAATCTGCGAACATTGTAATCCCAACGTGGGGAAAATTGCATGTCAAAATATTAAAGAGTAATGCCCACCGGGGCACTCGCCTCCCGCGCGAGAAAGGGAGAGATTACGCCGACTGATGCCTGATTTATGCTCTGTTGTACGAAGGCATCGCAAAACCAAAAAAAAACAAACATCAGATCTATAAGCTCACAGTTGTGCGTCACGGACGTGACTCGTTGTGAGCTATTTTCGGTCGTGCAAAGAAGTATCAATCGGGCGTGAGGCTGTGTATTTGCCAAAGACACTTCCTTACAGTCAGTGGTGGAAAGTAACTAAGTAGATTTACTTAAGTACTGTACTTAAGTACAATTTTGAGGTATTTGTATTTCCAATTTCCAATACTTTTACCTCTACTCCACTACATCACAGAGGCAAATATTGCACTTTTACTCCACTACATTTATTTGAACACTTTAGTTACTAGATACTTTGTAGATTTTGATTAATATTACAAAACATACATTAACCACTTAAGCCCTACAGTATATACATTTCCTATCTACAAAGCTCACAATGCGTCGCATCACGCATTAAGATTTTTATACATTTGAAAACTTGAAATGGGACATTCTGCATAATGACTAATGAGTACTTTTACTTTTGGTACTTTAAGTACATTTTGATGCCAAAACTTTTGTACTTTCACTCAAGTACATTTTGAATTCCGGACTTTTACTTGTAACAGCGTATTTCGACATTGCAGTATTGATACTTTTACTTAAGTAAAACATGTGAGTACTTTTCCCACCACTGCCTACGGTGATAATTTACCTGATATTTACCGCACAACAAGTTCCCCCATCCCACCCGCGACTATACCTCTGTTCTGTTTCTCCATGCCGCTTCATTTCCCCCAAATACAAATGTGTCATTATATTTATATGGATTGAAAGCCTCTCGGCAGAGACTCGGGCTTATTGATTAGTTATGTGCGGAGGGAGAGGGGAAATCAATGGATACCGCGGCCAGAAATGGGCAAATCAAATAAGAAGGTGGTAAATTCAACTAAGACACTGTAGCAGAGTTATCGTGCCTCCTCCCCTCCATCCCTCCCACTCTGTATGTGGTCCGTGTGCGTGTACTGTATGCACTCCTCTATCTTGAAGACAGAGCCAGGGAATGAAGGAAAGAGACAAACTGAGAGAGAGGGAGGTCGAGGGAGGTCGAGGGAGAGAGAGAGAGAGAGAGAGAGAGAGAGAGAGAGAGAGAGAGAGAGAGAGAGAGGGAGAGAGGGAGAGAGAGAGAGAGATTGAAGCTTGGGTTGCATCTATGCGTGAGTTGGTGCAACAGTTAACCACTTAAACCCCATATGGGTAACCGGAGTCCCTCAGTGCTCAATACTAGTGTATTCTGGTATTGTGGGGAAAGCTTTCGCTTAAAATAGCAGATCGACAAGCTCACAACGCTTTCCCCACAATACCGATGCTGGGGTTTAAGTGGCTAATCAAACTAATGTAACAAATCTATTCTAATAAATATGCTATTTGAATTAAATAATACATTTCCAAAAATACCGCAAATGGCAGATCTGCAAGCTCACAAAGCACTCCTATGCAACGCATTGTGAGCTTGTATAGTGGCTATTTCCACTCCCCCCCCCCCCCGATACCATTGTATGACAGCGTATAAAATAAGGCTTAAAGCTGCACAATGTAACTTTCCTCTTCTACTCCGGATTTGAACACGGTTTCCGGCGCAAGTGCTGACATTTTTTACCATTGACCTAATAGAGCCTTGCTTGCTCAGGGGATAAATTGAATCATCAGGTCAAAATTCGTGTTAGATCCTGTGTCTAGGTGAGACATGACCTTTGACACGATCTAAATGTCTCAATAGAGAGCAGGGAGACCAAACAAACTCCATTCAGATTGGACAACATTACATTTTATGGTTCTCTTAGAACTAGATGAGGAACATGAAGAACCATGGATCAAATGGTTCTTTAGTAGTTGATGGTTCTTGGTTCTTTGTGGGACCATATAGCCTTTTAAAGAACCATTTAAGAACCATTATTTTTCTGTGTGTATGTAGTATGCACGGCCCTCTGAGGTGGGTGGGCGGTGGGCTCTAGAGACATCACACACACACGGACACACACACACACACACACACACACACACACACACACACACACACACACGTGCGTGCGCACACACACACTTTCCACCGTCTCACCTGTGACATTGACGCCGTCCGAGCGTTGACACCACACCACTCTTTCATTGTCACTCCAGCCGCCTGTCCTCCACTGGTAGCTGTGGCATTTCCCCCCTGGATAACGACATGCAACCAAAGGCAAGCGGAGCTCATTAGGAGTGTGTGCTGTGGCACCATGCAGGCGTGACTTCAGGCTTTCCTGAGCATTAAGCCATTAACACCGGGAAAGCATTTGTGTAATTATTTCTTTGGCAATTAAAAAAATAGCTGATATACAAGCTCATACTATGAGCTTGTAGATCTGCTATTTCTTTATTTTATCGTGAAAATGTGTGCAAACATTTGAATATATATATTTAAAGCGAACATTTTTAACTTAATTTTTTTTCTAGGGATTCTTCAAATGTCTTCTAAACTTCTAAAACAGTTTTTTTTTTAAACGTATGTACATATCAGTAGTTCTCAAACTTTTTCATGTCAACGACCCCCAAAATGATATGTATTTGTCCGCGGACCCCCCCCATCTCAAAATATGTTGTTCAAGGGACCCCCAGAAGATTTGAGTTAAAAATGTATATATATATTCAAAGATTTGCAAAAAAGAATCACGATTAAAAAAAAAATGCAGATCTACAAGCTCGTAGCGTGGCACTCTGTGCCGCGCTATGAGCTTGTAGATCTGCTATTTTTGAATAGCCCAAAGAAATCTTGAAAATGCGTTCCCGGTCTTAACGGGTTAAGCCAACCCACCTCCCTCGCAGCACTCGCCGGCTCGCACATTACAAGGGGGAAAAAGGCGAAATTCCGCATTGTGGTGAAACTAAAGGAGCTCATTTTCCACTGAGCAGCAAAGCAGGACGCTGCTATTACCAGACAAAGGCGTTCTGCGGGAAACGAGATGAGAGGAATCGGGGTAGAAATGCACCAAGGGAGAGATTTATTTTTTTTATATAAAAAAAAGGGGATCTCACTTTCCCCCGGCAGGCGGCTAAGAGGGGGAGATTTATTTTCAGCAGGACAATGGTCAGAGACACTTGAGCCCCTTTTCTTCAGATAAAAAGGATTTCAAACCACTGTTTTATATTCTTGAATGCAGGGCGATATCCATGCCCTTACCATGCAGTCCCTTTTCTTCCCTGTGTCTTGTGTGTCGGTCAATACGTATGGACTCTATATAAGTGATCAAATGTAACCACTTTCAGCCTGGCATCCCTATTTTGGGTATGCTATTATAGGTGGTAAAAAACATTAGCAAAAAAGCTATTTCTGGGAACTGAGGAAATGGGTCACAATCATTTTAACCACTTAGCTTTGGCTATTCAAAAATAGCAGATATACAAGCTCATAGCGCGGCACTCTGATCTCCTACTTTTGAAAAATATTGAAAATATGTCTTTGAATATATATATTTTTCGAAAGCGAACATTTTTAACTCAAATCTTTGCTTCTGGGGTCCCTGGCACAAAACATTTTCAGATGGGGGTCCACGGCCAAATGTATATCAATTTGGGGGTCCTTGGCATGAAAAAGATTGAAAACCACTGGTCTAAATGAAAGTATATTGACGTTGTCAAATTTTATGTCAATGTCTTGTAAATGTCTTGGTTAATGTCTTTGTTTGTTATGTTATGTGTGTACCCCAGGAAACGTTGCTGCTGTTATGCAACAGCTAATGGGGATCCTAATAAACTCAATAAACTCAATAATCAAAAAAGTTAAATTCATCAAATAGTCGCTAAGAAAATAATCGATAGTTGCAACCCTGTTTCCTATTGTGATGCAGGGTTTGTCCTCAGTATACCTTTGCAGGGCTGGGTCTCAAAGACCTGCTGTGGACAGCCGTCCTGGTTCTCCAGGACCTGGATGACCACGGCCCTGGAGCGCGCCTGGCGACCTGTGCTCTCAAAGCTGCGTCCCTCCAGACAGATGAGCTGGCACGAGCTCCAAGAGGACCACTCCGTCAGATGACAGTCTCCTGAGAAAAACCACAACAACAGTATCTCTCATATACTGTAGGTCAGGACCTGGATTCATACTTGTTGGACAAATCAATAACAATTGCATTTTACGTTGTAGACGAAGACAAAGAAATGGCATATTTTGACTTTTTGCGACAATTTCTTCAAACCAATTTGAGTTCATGATGAAGAAAAGTACATATAAAAAAGCATGAAAACACTACCAAGTGATAACTGCTGGAACAGGTGGCTGTGCTGGTGTGTGGTGGAAGGGATTCTGGGGTGGAAATGCCTGGCTGGAAGGTTGGTTTATCTTTTGCAAGCATTGCCAGGTTGATAGAGAACCAGCGATGTATGTTTTCAATGAGTCTAACATGAGTTTCAAGTTAGGACGGGTTTATGGGGTCGTGTCTGATAAAAAATATACCAAACATCTAAATATTGACTCAAGAAACTTAAAAACTGAGTGGGGTGACCCCAGATGTGTTTTAAAGTGTTCTGACATGGAAGCTGTCAGAATATTCCCTAAAACATCATCCGGGACAACGCTCCACACGCCCCAGACTCTTCTCCCTTCTGGCTCCCAAACTGTGGAACTCAGAGTCACTCCCCATTGCAGTTAGAACTGCAGACTCACTCCCAATCTTCCGCCGTAATCTGAAGATTCACCTCATGAGACTACGCCTTGGCCCATAGCACTTGCCGTAGCACTTGCCCTTGCCTTGACGACCTTGCAGTTTTATGCAAAGGTTAAAATGTAATTTAGATAGCATGTTATGTAGACAGATGCCAGGTTCATTTGTTGACCTGGCATAGTTTCAATGTACAGCTTATAATTTGTTATATTAAACTGTTTAGACTGATGATAGGTTCTTGGCTTGCCTATGATCCTAGATTACTATCTCTATGCATTTGATGTATTACCTTGTGTTTAGCTTGCTTACTGTCGCTCTGGATTAAGAGCGTCTGCTAAATGCCTAAATTGTAAATTGTAAAGTGAAATACCCGTTTAAATTAGCTGGGACTGTTACAGAACAATTTTTATTGGTGCGCCAGCTAGAGCCTGAATGATTTAAATAATATCGAACGCCACTTCGACCCGCATCTCTGCAGATAATGTACCAAGCACCGAAGCAAATTACTTGAGACAGGCCGAGGGGGATTCAAAAACAATACACCAATCCATACTTTAAATGATGCGCTACGATCTATAAAGACTTTAGAGTTATACTTAGTTGCGCACAGGTGTCATACACCGAAAATATCCGATATACTGTATTAAGCTCATATAGCTTAGACAGTAGATATCGGCTATAAATCAGGCACACAAGCCGTGAATGCAAAAGCCGACAGTGAACATTATATCTTCTCTCAAGGAGGGGGAAGGTTTGTTTGATTTCTCCCTTCGGGTAGCGACACGCAATCTACTCTGCATGTCTCCAAATAACATATCAACTCTTCCTTTGCTGAAGGTCGAACATCAATTTCCCCAGTAATCCTGGATGAGGACATCTCACAGTGATAATTCCACCCACTGCCAAGTCTCCTCCGCCGGCGCGTCCCTTTGATTCTGTGCCCTGACCGGCCATTAGCGACAATCTGTGGACTGAAGCAGCTCATTATCTTTCATCTTCCATACTGTTCTGTCCCCCACGCTGCTGGGGGGGGGGGGGGCTGTTGAGACGCACTTACACACACGAAACACACATGAAACACACACAAACAAAGTAATGTGTACATGTGGATGCACACGCAGTCTCGCACACACAGTCTCGCACGCACGCACGCACGCACGCACGCACGCACGCACGCACGCACGCACGCACGCACGCACGCACGCACGCACGCACGCACGCACGCACGCACGCACGCACGCACGCACGCACGCACGCACGCACGCACGCACGCACGCACACACACACACACACACACACACACACACACACACACACACACACACACACACACACACACACACACACACACACAGCTTAGCCGGCACACATTGCACACGTGCACACCCTCCCACGTACAAGACACACACATGAAACACCCACACATGCTGACAGCAGCACACACTTGCACCCTCGCTCTCGCACACACACGCACACACACACATTTGGCCACTGTAATCACACCCTCCTGCTCCAGAGTCGAGGCACACAGCGAAGGCTGCTTGAATGATGAATGGCACCCGTGATCAGAGGCTGGAGAGAGAGAGAGAGAGTGACCAGCAGACACCCGATCCCTCATGGTTAAAAGGCTTGAAACAACCGTCTCTCCCTAAGAGCAACGCCAATGAAACTCACAGGGCCTGAATTCTTTTTATTTTAGCCGATAAAGGATAATGATGTTGGGTTTTTTCCTTCCTCTTTAAGCACTTGAACCCTAGCGCCCCTATTCTGGGACATGTCATAATAATAGGCGAACATTTGGCGAAAATAGCCGATCTACGAGCTCACAACGCGTGGCGTTGCGACGCACTGTGCGCTCGTTGATAGGTTTTTGAGGGTTTTTTTTTGGCTGAGAGATGTGGTGTAGAGGGAGGAAATTAGGGGGCCAAGGATAGATCAACAAAGTAAGGAAAGTGGTTAAAGAATGACTTGCGTAAAGCCCTTGGACAGTGGGTACAGTAAGCTTAAGCACTTCAGTTCTGCATGTTTAAGGACAATGCCGTCCTTTTTGACATGTGGTACCGTACTTGGTATTGTTTTCATGCATTTGTGATGTCCTTATCTTCATCATGAACTCATACTTTTGATAAAATGTTATACTTCATAACAGGTTTTTTTCCCCCGCTACTGAGATATATCGGCCAATTCATGATTTGTATTAAAGTATGCTGAAAGCTATGCATTTTAGTTATCATCTGTCATTTGTCAGGTGGAAACCTCATATGGTCAAAACTTTTGCTACTTTTGCTACTTTTGTGTGACGCTGTAGTATGATCAACCAGGGCATTAATTTACGAAAAAAACACAAAAAGTTGAAATATGGAGATAAGAGGTTTCTGCCCGACAGCAACGTTATGCATGCTTAAAGGACAATACAGCCTTTTTGACATGCAGGTACTTGCGGGTACTTGGTATTGTTTTCATGCTTTTTTGATGTACTTTTCTTCATCGTGAACTCATACTTTGATAGGATTTCATACTTCAAAACCCAATTTGCCCCTCTTATTGAGATATATCAGCCTATTCGTGATTGGTATTGAAGTCTGAAGCCTGGGGTTTTCCAAAGATGTTTTAGCCATCAGCCCCAAAGGAAAATCACCAGTGCCACAAAAGAAATGAGAATACATATAGCAATTCAAATCCTCAGCAAGTGTGTTTGATAGCTGGTTTCAAGTTCAGCCCCATTCAACCCCTCTTTCTTTCTATTTCTATGGTTGGAATGAATACTATCAAGTTAGTAGACATGGGTTATCAGTATCTTAAGGACCAAAGCCCAAAACTATATCTTGTGATGAATGGCTGATCTTCAAACTGCAATCTACAAACTGTTGTGAGCTTGCAGATCAGCTATTGTATTTGTACGTACATTTTGATACCAATACGTTTGTTCTTTTACTCAAGTAAGTTTTGAATTCCTGACTTTTACTTGTAACGCAGTATTGATACTTTTACTTAAATAAAAAATGTGAGTACTTAAGCCACCACTGGCTGTTTCACGGCGATCGGTCAACACGCACGCGCGCGCGCACACACACACACACACACACACACACACACACACACACACACACACACACACACACACACAGGAGGCGTTCTTCTTACCGGGACAGGGGACGAAGCAGGGTCGTTCCAGCTCCTGCTGGCTCTGCCGGCTCAGTCTGTCTCCACACAGCTCGTCCTCCACCAGCTTGAGGACGGCCGTGTCCGGCCAGTCCCCCCAGTGGGCCACACAGGACAGGTTCCTCCTGCGGAGACCCTCACCACACTCTGCTCCCTGCCACACACACACACACACACACACACACACACACACACACACACACACACACACACACACACACACACACACACACACACACACACACACACACACACACATTAAGGATCTGTATAGTATTGTATGTCTTTATACTCAGAGGTGTAAAGTAACTTAGTACATTTACTCTCAAGTACAATGTACAATTTTGAGGTATTTTTTACTTTCTTCTGTATTTCCAATTTTCAATACTTTTTCTACTACTACATCTCGGAGGCAAATATTGTACTTTTTACTCCACTACAATTATTTGGTACATTTGGTACTTTAAGTACATTTTGATATACCAATACTTTTGTACTTTTACTGAAGTAAATGTTCAATTCCGGACTTTTATTGTAAGGGCACGAATGCCAAACTATGGCTGCCCGCTGATAAACTCATGTTGTGGGCAGCCGACTGTTTTTTTGCAGCCACCGCATTCAAAAAAACTGAGTAGCTGATGTCTTGATGAGTTGAATACACAGGACCACAATGGAAACAAGCCCTCAGGGCTTTTTGTGTTATCCTTTTAGCGTTATTGTATACAGCGCCATTCACACTGAGCAGTGAGCACTATAACTATAACTATATCGTTCACCATTGTATTTATTTTTGTAGCTGGTGTGAACTCTGCATGCCATCCACTTGACTTGACGATTTGTTAAACTATATTTGTATAGTTATAGTTATAGTGCTCAGTGTGAATGGCCCTAACTGTACCTCTGTACTTTTTGCAAACTGTTAATAAAATATTCAATCAATCAATCAATCAATCAAAACACACACACACACACACACACACACACACACACACACACACACACACACACACACACACACACACACACACACACACACACGCACACGCACACGCACACACACACACACACACACACACGAAAGCACTGAAGCTCTCCCTCTCACAGATAAACTCTTTCCAATAGACATTTAAGAATCGCTGAAGAGCATTTTAAATATTTGAGGAGAAGTACAGAATGTACTGTTTCAGAGCCAAAATGTAATTAAATTATATAAAATTCAGCGTATAGAAAGTCAGGGTTTTCTTTTTTTAAATCTAAAAGGTGGGTGCTATAATATTATGCAGCTTAATGCAGTTTACGTCCACAAAGACGAATATTATATAACTTTCTTAAAGGGAGAAGGGGGGTCCTTTGGGCCTCTTAGGTTCTCATATGCTATTAAAGTTCCACAATAAAAGGGAAAACAAAGACACACATACACACTTAAATGTGACATTCACAATTAATAAGTCCGAAGTGCACGACAACAGAGCGGAGCTCGGGCCTTTTGTTAATGTGCTGGCAGTGGGGGAAATGGACTCAGGGGAGTTACAATGGAGCTGAAAAGACATTCAATTAAAACCCTTTTCAGCTGGAGAAGCAGAAGCAAGGTGGGGAAGATGAGATGAACATCAGACAAAAAGGGTGTTTGGTTGGTGCTTCAGCGCCAAACAAAGCGGTGTTTCATTAACAGATCGCGCTTACGTCTGTACCGTATCCTTACATAAAGATATTCAGCGTTTTCACACCCTTTGGTATTGCTTTCCAAGTGAAGTTTGTGATTGCTACTGTAAGAAATGTTTTACTAAAAGAAAAAGACCCCGGAATTGGAGATGTGTATGTAATATGCTAGGCTGTTGACAGAACATCTTAACGCATCACGTTATTTATGCCTTAAATCCAAGGATAACACAACAATAACTGCCACAAGGGTACATCTGCTTTCATCTACTAGAAAAGCCACTCTCCTTCCTTCTCACCTCCTGCTGTTTTGTTTGCTGCAAACACGTGAAAACATAATTTATACCGTTATGTACTGTATGTTTGAGTCACTGCACTTTGTGTTAGAGTCACTCATCACTAGGCAAAGCAGATCACAACAGCTAAGGTATAATAAGAATACAAATAAGTAGCTTAGTTTTAATCCATTTATGCTCATTAGTCAACAGAGGTTGACTGCCAAATAATTTCAATTAATCCGTTAAGACCGGGAACGCATCTGTGTCCATTTTTAAGATTTCTTTGGCTATTCAAAAATAGCAGATATATGCCGCGCTATGAGCTTGTAGATCTGCAATTTTTTGAAAAATCGTGAACATTTGTGCAAATGTTTGAATATATATATATTTTTAAAGCGAACATTTGTAACTCAAATCTTTGCTTCTGGGGGTCCCTGGAACAAAATATTTTACAAATGTTAGTTTAAAAAAATATAAATTCATATATTTGCACACATTTTCACACAAATAAATGCAGATCTACAAGCTCGTAGCACTGCACTCTGTGCCGCGCTATGAGCTTGTAGATCTGCCATTTTTGAATAGCCAAAGACATCTAAAATGACACAGCTGTGCTGTTCCCGGATTGAATAGGTTAATCACACTGCTTGGTATGCGCCCAAAACGGCGTGCAGGATCACAGCCTGGCTTCAAGACAAGGTGCAGGTCCTTTGTAATTATGCTGTAAAATGAGATGCAGGTAGGTCATGTTCACCTACTATAAAACAATTATTGTCCCCAGTTTGATTCCATGCCAGAGACCTGTGTTTGTGTGAATTATGTTTTAATTCACTGGTTCTCAACGTCGGGGACCAGGCTAGGGACCACCAGAGGGGTACAAATGGACCCTTAAGGGTCTGTAACTCTGAGTGTGTACGCTCCGTTTGTACGCACTCAGAGTTAAATTAACACTGGGGATTTTACAGTGTAGATTGGGATCCCATATTTCAGCTTTTTTCACAAAGGGGGGTCTGATGCATATAAAACTGGAGGTCTTTGAAATTAACTCATTGACTGCCAATGATGCGTTTTTGACGTATGTCAATCCAACACCCACACCGCCAATGACGTCTTTTGACGCGTGTTGGCGCTCTTCGCTAATCTATGAGTCACCATTTGACTCCCAGTGAAGCAATGAAGCAGCAAATCACGTGATCGCAAAAAACAACAACAGCCACATTCTAATGGATTTGGAAAAATGCCCTTTTCTCTGCTTTCTGTTGCTTTTTGCAAAAACAACCTACATTCAACTGCCAATATCTTAGCCCTGGTCAAGAGCGTTAGTGAGCTCTTATCTCTCTAACGCCCTGCCAGGCGAGAGTAAAAAAACATGTATAACCAAAAATCTGTTGGCAGAGTGCAAAAGAAATGTGGTGCTGATCGGTCCATTAATCCTTTAATTCTCTATCATGTATTTGGCCACGGACCCCATCTGAAAACGTTTTGTGCCAGGGACCCCCAGAAGATAAGATTTTTGTGTAAAAAAAAACTATAAAAACTATTAAAAAAAAAGTATTCAACATTTTTGATATTCTTCAAATATTTTCAAAAATAGCAGATGTACAAGCTTGCAGCGCGGCACAAAGGCACAGCTTGTATATCTGCTATTATTAAATAGCCAAGGTAGAAAATATGGTTAAAAAGTAGTTGAAACTATTGTGACGCTGTATGTAACACATTTAGCTGGGATTCCCCTCAAGGACCGCTGGGGGTCCCCGGCCCCCACTTTGAGAACCAATGCTGTAGGCTTATGTAGGCTACCTTACTTCACCCATTTTCAACCTATCTTCATATACAATAGTTGGTCCTCACTATTGCCCATGATAAAATGGTTACATTTTTTTTTCCTACTTGGTCTATGTCTCATAGGAGGTCTGTGGACACTTCAGAAACCCACCATCATCGTTAGGCAGATTTGTTTTTCAAATGTATTTTTTAAATATTTTTTTATTCATCCAAGTCTGCAGTTTCTATTAGCTTGGATTCCCCACCGATGAGCTGTCCACAGCCCTCCTCTGAGACACAGGCGGAGTAGACAAAAATGGTACCATATAGTAGGCCTGTATTGAGACATATGTGAGGACCAATTATATGAAGATACTTGAAAATGGGTGAAGTCGTCCTTTAACCCATTAAGACCGGGAAGGGAACGCATCTGTGTGTAATTTTAAGATGTCTTTGGCTATTCAAAAATAGCAGATCTAAAAGCTCATAGCGCGGCACCGAGTGCCACGCTACGAGCTTGTAGATCTGCTATTATTGAAAAATCGTGAACATTTGTGGCAAAATCTTGGATTATATATTTTTTAAAGCGATCATTTGTAAATGATTTAGTTCCAGGAACCCCCAGAAGCAAAGATTTGAGTTACAAATGTCAGCAAAAATAAATAAAAAATAAATCAAATATTTGCACAGCTTTTCAAAAATAGCAGATCTACAAGCTCATAGTGCGGCACTCGGTGCCCGCTATGAGCTTGTAGATCTGCTATTTTTGAATAGCCAAAGAAATCTAAAGTGACAAAGATACGTTCCCGGTCTTAAAGAGTTAATAGTGTGCATGTAATATACAGTATGTGTGTGTGTGTGTGTGTGTGTGTGTGTGTGTGTGTGTGTGTGTGTGTGTGTGCGTGCGTGCGTGCGTGCGTGCGTGCGTGCGTGCGTGCGTGCGTGCGTGCGTGCGTGCGTGCGTGCGTGCGTGCGTGCGTGCGTGCGTGCGTGCGTGCGTGCGTGCGTGCGTGCGTGCGTGCGTGCGTGCGTGCGTGTGGTAGTGGGCTGCAATACAATTGAGATGTTGGGGAACTCCAGAGCAACATTACTGTGAATATTTACTATAAATATTGCATAGCATGGTGACGGTTGTGTATATGGACATTACACTATGTATGCAAATCGATTCACTGCAATACAATGCCGTACAAGGTGTGCATACTGGAACTTAGAAACGGCTTGTGCTGAAATATTGTCCTTGGCGTCAGGTCAGTCACAAAAGTGATTCAATTTCTATTTAAACAGTGTATTTGAATAAGCTTGTTGTTTGAGATGCAACGTCTCTCTCCTTCTCAGAAAATGTTGTGCACATCTGCTAGCCTGCAGGTTAGGATCGCTCTCAAGCTCTCCTTAATTGTGGTGAGAGTTTCCCTAAGGAATATTGATGACATGCACCTACAGCACCAAAAGGTAGGAGTGAATTTGGGACACTGAGAATGTTTGGACACTTAAGACTGATCACCGTCTAGAGTGTCCTGTTGTACAGTATATGGGGTAGAACTCACTGTGCAATTAAAATCTTGAGTTCTCCGACTAATTAGCATGTACTCCTGGGTGAGTTCATTTAAAATGTAGGCATTTACTGTAGCAGACAATCTTATCCTGAACAATATACAAAATGCAAGATTGGAGTGGCGGCAAACAAAGTAACTTGGATGCCAACAACTAGGCTGCAGTCAGAAATTGAAAACCAGATTTACAAACATCAACATTAATTCGGACGACACTCTCATTACAAACAAGCTGGATGTAGCTAAGGTACGAATTCTTACTCTATTTGACCGACCACATCAAACATGAGGTGGACGCGGGCAAATACTGCGGCATGGTCATGCTGGACCTCCAAAAGGCATTTGACACTGTAAACCACTCTATACTTATTGATAAGTTGAAAGCAATCGGTTTCGATAGCGCATCAGTGAACTGGATGCAATCCTATCTGGAGGGGAGAGAACAGGTGGTGGAGGTGAACGGAACCCTGTCCTCACCCCTCCCAGTGAGCTGTCTGTGGCGTTTCTCAAGGAAGCATACTAGGGCCTTTACTGTTCCTTATTATGTGAACATAATATACTTAAAGTTTCTATTTATTGGCATCACAAAGAAAACTTGTTTTTTCCAAGGTATTGAAGAAAAATACCATGACATTAATTTTACATAATTTAAAAAATATATATTCATATAATATTATCATTAAAATGTTAGTGTTTCGCCAATAATTTGGGGTCCCACTCGCAATACCCACAGGGCCCACCAGTGGTCCCCGGCCCACATGTTGAGAATCACTGACGTCACATGAAGACCAAGATTCACGAGCCAAGAGCCGTGCCGCTCCTAGGTGGATGATCCCAAGATCCACATAATTAGATTTTTCATTTAGCCTTTATTTAATCACGAGGAAAATCCCCCATTGAGATATAATCTCGTTTTTCAAGGGAGACCTGGCCAAGAAAGGCAGCAGGCAGAACGCACAGCACTGAAACGGCTGGAGATTACTGAGGCTTGGATAAAAATCTGGGCACTCCTTGGTGAGGTGACAGGCCATCACCGCAATGTGTGCCTTTTAAAGACAGCTGGCTGTCACAGTCGCTGGAAGAAGCTTTCCTAAACACCTGCAACAAAAAGATTCTTAAATACTTAAACCCTCTATTCTTAGTAAAAAGTTACAACTCAACTCCCCCCCCCTGTCTAAACCAAATCGCTTTGCTTAAAATAGCTGATACTCTATTTATACCAGATTTTTTTGTCCAGAGTCAAACAAAAAAAAAAAATAAATAAATAAACACAAATAACATTCTGATAGATAAAAAAAAAAAACTTAAATTAAACATAACGTTAAACAACACATACAACGAAATATAATGAACCACTTTTTTTTTACATTTGAAAACGTTCACCTACTGTGTAACGGCATGGCCCAAAATACAGGGACACCAGGTCGAAAGTGGTTAAAAATCACGGATCATGATTTTGCACATGAAAGAAGACCCTCAGTTTCTCAGTTGTCAAGAGGTGTATTTGTCAACATGACAGCGCAGAATAAATATATTGTATTATATTATTATTTTGTATAGAGTAAAGAGAAAATAAAAATCCAAAGCAGGCATCACTGGACTTCAATATGAAATTAAACCGAAAAAAAGGCCTGCATGACATCACATTTCACATCTGTTGCCCTCTATTGCAGCAGCAACACAAAATTGTTCACAAAACTGTCTTCTGTGGTGTCACGCCCTTCAGTGTGAGAGTTGGCACCGTGAACCAACTGCCAGTCCATTAAAGTCAGGTTGGCGGCTGCTGGTTGCAATGCTCAACGAGGCAACAAGGTGGTCATCTGTCACTGTGTTGTTCAGGTGACTTTGACTCGAAAGCTTTCGTGTGAGAAAACAGACTGACAGAGAGGTTCAGCACACTGATCCAAACATCACAGTTAGGTAAAGTAGATCAGCGGTTCCTAAACTTTTTTAGCTCAAGACCCAATTAAGAGAAATTTGACAGGACGCAAACTAGTGAAAATAGCCTATCTACAAGCTCACAACGCGTTGTGAGCTTGTAGATCGGCTATTTACACTTCTTAAAAGCTATATTTGTGGAATATATCGATTTATTTTTTTATTTTTTCAATTTTATTTATGAAATTCTTTTGAAGAATGTTTTTAACGTGTGAAAAAATGCGTACAAGTACAAACAAGTCATCCCAGCTATAGTCTGCAATAACTTTGACATGTTCCACATCCATAATTTTTCTATATGGGTGGGTAATTAATAATGCATAAAACCACATGCTCAAGTGATGCAAAGTCAGCAAACCAGCCCTTAAACTCAGCCAATATAATAATAATAATAATAATTTAATCCCCTGTAGTTGTTTGGTGGGTATTTGTCACTGTATATATTTGCACATAAATTAAACTTGTCTTCTGCATTCAACCCATCTTAACACATTCACTGACAGAATTAATTAATTAATTAATTAAGTCAGCCAGTGCCAGAGTTTTTACTAATCTTTCGAGACCCACAGAATATTTTTTTTCAATGACGATGTAAACACCAGAAAAAGACGGGGAAAGACGAGTCCATCCGAAAAATAAAAAAAGTTTTATCGCGATCTTCCGATCTTAAGTTATCGGCAGTTGAATATAGCTTGTTTTCACCAAAAACGCAATCTGGGAAAATAAATCAGAGAAAACTTTACTTTTATAAATCCTATAACATTAAACCGGACCGGCTGGATTTTTTTTTTATCACATGATTTCCGGGTGTACTCTTCTTCGGGAGTCCTAGGATCACTCACAGGTTGCAGAAGAGCGCCCTCTATCGTAATCACTGAAAACTAAGAGTTACTTCCGTAACCCCGGTTTTGTAAATTGCGAACGAGGTGTTCACATATGGGAAACAGCGCCCTCTGGCGATGTACAGAAGCTTCACATTCACTCCCTCAGGGCCAAACCCTTTTTGGCCCGATGGGTCTTCCGTCGCTTTCCGGTAGCCCTCTTACCCGAGGGCATAAAAGGAGACCGGAACGCGGAAGTCATTCTCTTGATACACCAGCTTCCTTCTGCCTACGGTGAAGCAAAAAGAAGGGTGTTTTTGTGAACACCTCGTTCGCAACTTACAAAACCGGGGTTACGGAAGTAACCCTTAGTTTTGCTACATTGCTCTCTCGGTGTTCACATATGGGAGATATAAACCCCCGGAATGTATCTACAAATCGAGATACCACAATACCTGCCCCAGTACCGGGCGCCAGGGGCGTGGCCCTCAGCACCCAGGCGCCATCAGACCCACCGGGTCTGAGGCAAGGATCAGGAAAGTAGGGCCCTGACACACCATTGTCAGCCCTAAGAACTAAAAGACAGGCACAGCCTGTCCATCTTCGTGGAGGGCCCTGACAGACCGAAGTCCGCCTTACTGACCTAAGGCCCGGACGTCGGCCTATGACATACTAGGCACAAGGGCATGAACAGATCCTACATCCGTTCTATGCCCCTACCCACCTTCAGGTGGAAGCCACACCCCGGACTGCGAGCGCCAAAGAAGACGCCGCCACGTCCAGGCTAGAAAAACAGCGAAAGTCAAGGAGACTACCAACTCGCTGTCATGTAGACGTCCTGAAAAACCCGCCTCTGCAGAGGGCCCATGACGTCAACACCCCCTAGGAGGCACAAGGGCATGAACCGACCTTACGTCTGTTCCATGCATCTACCCCACCGTCAGGTGGAAACCACGCCCAGGACTGCGTGCGCCATGGAGGGCGCTGCCACGTCCAGGCCAAAGAGAGCAGCGAAAGTCGAGGTAGACGACTAACTTGCTGCCGTGTAGGCGTCCTGAAAACCACACCTCTGCAGAGGGCCCAGGACGTCGACACACCCCTAGTAGAGTGCGCGCTCAGGCCGTCAGGCACTGGGGCTCCGCTACTAGTGTACGCCAGGCGAATAGCATCCAAAATCCACCGGGAAGGCGTTGACTAAGCCACCGCCTTCCCCGTGACCCGGGCCCCAGAGAAACGAACAACCGGCTGGGTCGGTTCTGGGCCACAGTCCTTCGGACATACACCCTCAGGGCCTTCACTGGCCAGAGACAGTGCAGCCTCCGATCCACCTCCGGGCAACCGGAGGCAGGTGAAAAGCCACCACCTCAGTAGGCTTCAACCACTGCTAGGTAGTCTTGGGGACAAACGCCGGGTTGGGTTTGAAGACAACCCTACCGTCACCTCCAGCGAACCTCATGCACTCTGGAGTCACCGAGAGGGCACGAATATCGCTCACCCGTTCCGCTGTCAACAGCGCAACCAGGAGTACCGTCTTGAACGTGAGGAACTTTGGTTCCTCCGTCTCCAACGGCTCAAAAGGAGGACGAGAGAGTGAGTCGAGCACCAGGACCAAGTCCCAACGCGGCGAACAGGGACCTTGAGACAGGATGTGCACGCAGCGCACTTCATGAACTGGCCCACAAGGGGCTGTTTTACGTGGTTTTCCCCTCGAAGCCAACCGTGGCTCACTGAGATAGCCGCCAGGTACCCTTCGATTGTGGAGAAAACGTTTCCCAGATCATACCTATCCTGTAGGAAGATCAGGACGTCTGCTACCGAAACCTGGAGCGGAACCATGCACAGCCGGGGACTGTCCCAGATACCATTCCTCGCACACGCCCTACTTTGTCCCGTAGAGAGACCTAGTGGAGTGTGCCCTAGCGGCCTAAATAGTATCCGCTAGTAGTGGAAAAACAGTCATTTCAGCGAACGAACGACCTTGTCCACGTTCACGGCAATGAATAGTTCAATTGACTCGTTCACGTTCTCGTTCAGCAGCTCCACTCTCTAGTGTGAAAACGCCCTCGTGGGAGCGTCTTTGTTTTCTACGTCGCACGTACAGCCCAACCTCCCGTCCTATACGCGGGGGGAGGGGATGGGGGCATGCACTATAGTGTGAACGTAACCGTCCCAGAAAAAGAACAAACTCGTTCACATTCACGGCAAGGAACTAGTTAATTTTAGCGAGTCGAACCTGAACGATACCCCACTGGTAGCCACCATTCTAGGAGGAAAACCAGTCGCAGTCAAGTTTTCCCTCCATGGGCCAGACCCACAATTCTATTTCTGCGGGTCTGGGATGAAAGGTTTCGCCCTTCGCCTGCTGTCGCAGATCCCTGCGTAGCGGGAGGGGCCAAGGTTGCTTTTTAGAGGAGGGGAGCTATCCCCGACCTCCGGGAGCCCCGTACCGGAGCCACCAGCAACGCCACCAAGCCTTGGAGTCTGATCCGTTCCGGAGTGGGGTGGATCAGTTCCAGCGGAGGGCACGCATAAGGCAGCCCCCACGACCATTCGTGCGCCGGGGCGTCCAGGTCCAGCGGAGCCCGCTCTCTCATTGAGAGGAACAGCGAGCAATCTGCGTTCTCCTCCGCGGCAACTAGGTCCAGATCTGGTCCGCGACCCTGGTGCGGAAACCAATCTGAATAAAAGTCTCGCCTCTGGACAGAGGATCGGTTCCCCTGTTCAGAAGGCCAAGTACATGAGAGGCGCTGATTGATTCCAAGTGTGCGTCGCACCACAAAATCAAACCTCCGTGCCAGACTGTTCAAGGTAGGAGATCTCGGACCTCCTTGCTTGTTGGTACAGGCCATGGTCGTGGTATTGTCCGTCCTGACCTGAACGTTACGTCCACTGATGTGGGGCTCAAAGTGTTTTACCGCCAAAAGGACTGCCATCAACTCCAAGCAGTTAATGTATGCTGTCCTCATGCTGCGGTTCCACAGACCCATGGCCGTCCGGCCCCCGAAGGTGGTGACCCACCCTGTGAGGCTGTCATCGGTGGCGATCATCATTCTTGAGATGATCCTCCCTACCGGGACGCCCTCCGACAGGAAAGAGGCTACTTTCCCTTGTTGGAGGGACTGCATGCATGCCGCGGACACTGTCACACGGCAAAAAACCTGAGGGAGCTCAACCAGAGAGACCGCATCCAGTGCGATACCTATAAGGTAGCGTGATGGGACTGGGTGAGCACACACTTCGTGCACTTCTCGAAGTTCAGTGTGAATCCCGGGGAGGTCAGGTGCGACACCACCAGTCTATGGTGATGACATGCATCCAGAACGCGAGTCCGCACTCAGCAACCAAATGTTCTATGTAGGTTGCGATGCGGACTCCCCTCTGTCTCAGAGGAGCTATCGCTTGAGTGCATTTCATGAACATCCTGGGACTCAAGACATTTCAAACGAGAGGACCAGGTACCTGTACACACGACCCTCGAACTCGAAGCGCAGGATTTACCTGTGCGGCGGGTAGATAGGGATGTGGAGAAGGGCGTCCTTGAGATCTAGTGAGCTCTTAGATCCAAGATAGGACGTAGCCCCCTCCCCTTTCTTCTTGACCAGGAAGTATCTCGAGTAGAAAACGAGCCGGCTTTCTCCTGGTGACACTGTCCTTACGGCGTTCTTGCGTAAAGGGAGGCAGTCTCCTCTCGCAACGTCACCGCCTCTTGACCACTAGCGTGTAACAACAGTGCTCTGTTGGCCATGGGTGGTCTGGTGGAAAAAGCAGTATGTACCGCCAAACAGTTCATTTCAGTGAACGAACGATTTAATTCACGTTCACGGCAATGATTTGTTCAAAAGATTCGTTCAAAGAATCGTTCAAACCGCCAAACAGTTCATTTCAGTGAACGAACGATTTAATTCACGTTCACGGCAATGATTTGTTCAAAAGATTCGTTCAAAGAATCGTTCAAACCGCCAAACTGTTCATTTCAGTGAACGAACGACTTAATTCACGTTCACGGCAATGACCAAAGATTCGTTCAAAGATTCGTTCAAGGATTCGTTCAAACGATTCGTTCAAATGATTCGTTCAAGTTCGGTAGTGCTCCCGGTCCCGGTGGGGCGTAAGGGGCTACTATGTGCATGCAGACGTGTGCACCTGATCCCACTAACATGACTGCACAATGCACAGTCGCAGGAGGAGTTAACCAGTCCGCCTGTCGTGTGTGCGGTGTGCTGGGGGGGCATGAACGAAATCGTGAACGTAACGGTTCCAAAGAGGGAAGAGTGTCCGTTCGTTCACGTCAAGCACTAGTTCTTGTGAAAGGATCGATCATAACCGACACATCATTATACTGTCCACTCGTGTGTGACAACAAGGCCCTGTTGGACATGGGTGGTTTTGTGGAAACTGCGGCCTGTACCCCTGTGCTCTCATATGAAGCACCCAGGGGTCGGCGTTGCATTCTTTGCATCGCTTGATGCGGAGTGACAAAAGATTTGGAGGGGTTGTTATTAATGTCGGGCGTACGCGAGCCGCCATCCTGGCTGTACTCGTTGGCCCGGCAACCATGTTTGGCTTTTTCCTGGTAACACTTCCCTTACGGCATTCTTGCGTAATAGAGAGGAGATCTCCTCTCGTAACGTCACCGCCGTTTGACCACTCGCTTGTGACAACAGTACTTCGTTGGACATGGGTGGTTTGGTGGAAAATTGCAGTCTGTAACCCTTTGCTATCGTACGAAGCACCCAGGGGTTGGGGTTGCATTTTTTCCATTGCTCGATGTGCAATGACAACGGATTTGGGGGGGTTGTTATTGTATTCGAGCGTACATCAGCCGCCATCTTGGCGCCACTCGTTGGCCTGACAACCGTGTTTGGTGTTACTTCCGGGCCCATGTACGCGGCCATTTTGGAAATACTGGCCACGCACGTGGGCGCCGCCATTGTTGCCGGCAACACGTGTCTGCGAGCAGCAGCGGCCATCTTTATTGGCAACACGTGTTGTGCAGTGGGGGCGGCCATTTTGGCTACCCCCACCTTCCTTACAACAATTTGGCTTATATTTACCTTGTGACTTTCTTTCATGGACCAAGGAAAATTTTGGCGTGACCCTTGTAGGAAATGACGGTTTTGGCCCGCCATAACGCCTTTTCTCTGTCCAACGACCACCATGGACCCCCCGTGGGGGGTCCGTAGTGGTCGTTGGCTCATTTTGGGTACTTTTGGTTGCAATCTTCTTGGTTGTTTACACAAGCATTTTTTGTCATATAAGCAACATTCGCAACATAAGCAGGGGACACAATCACATTCAACAGTGCATACACATTCACGTAATTCTCTACAAAGACATGTGTATTCAACTGTGCACGCATATTCACGTAATTCTCTACAATGACATGTGATTGCGACGGCAGGGCTTTTGGTTGCAATTCTTTTTTGTTTTTTGTTTTTTATTGCACAAGCACTGTATTGTCATATAAGAAACATTTGCAACAGAAACAGGGGACACAAGTGCATGCACATTCACATTCACGTAATCCTGTACTATGAATTGTGTGTGTGTGTCTTGTAACTCGGGGCTAGTAGCGCAGTTTTCTGTCGCCGCTAGCTCCGGTTTGGTGGGGTTTGGAAGGCGGGGAGGCGTCGCTGTCCCTCTGGTCAAGCTGCTCGCCTCTGGTCGGTAGCGGGTGGGGCGGAGGAAGACTGGGAAAAGCAAGCTGGACCTACCTGCCGGGTCTGTGGTGAACCACCGTGCCCTTCCGTGGGTGACGCACAAACCGAGTACTCTACCAGCCCATTCTGTGGAGTATTTGTTGAGAAAGATCTCCTGTGTGAGGCGTCGCATCTCAGCTAGCGCTGGTATAGCGGCGTCTCCGGTCTCGAGTTGCTTTTTTAAATTTACACAGACACTTACTTTGTCATGGAAAAACATTTCGAGCCACACAAACAAAGGGAACACATAGGCATGCACATTCGGCCAGATCTGTACGCTGATGTGTGTGTGTCCACGATGGCGCGTGCGTCATGGTAGACTGTGTGTCCCACTCATCCAGGGGCTGTGAGCAGGAACGGGTGTCGCGTCCTCACCGGGGGGGAGGGGAGATCCAAGCTGGCTCCCCGGTCGTGGCGATCGGCGGTAGTGTTAAGCTCTCGTCGAGTCATCGTAGAGGACGTAGGTGGCTAGGCTAGGCTAGGCTAGACTAGGCCAAGGCCACTGAGCTAGCTAGAGGCCAGGCTAAGCTAAAGGCTGTATTAGCTAGGCCGAGGTAACTAGTCTGGTTAGTTTAACGTCCGTAGAATGCTGTGTTTTCCTCGTCCGGAAAAGCACGGCGGGGATAGGAGGGAGAGAAGGAGGTCCGGGGAACTCTCAATGGACTGAGAATCCTACCCGTCGCTTCAGAGTTAGTAGAACCCGCAGACCTCGATCTTGTAGAAAGGTGAGAAGCTCCTTCATCGTAGGCAGAAGGAAGCCAAGAGAATGACTTCCGCGTTCCGGTCTCCTTTTGTGCCCTCGGGTAAGAGGGCTACCGGAAAGCGACGGAAGACCCATCGGGCCAAAAAGGGTTTGGCCCTGAGGGAGTGAATGTGAAGCTTCTGTACATCGCCAGAGGGCGCTGTTTCCCATATGTGAACACCGAGAGAGCAATGTAGCAAAACACCAAATGACTTCTACAGACGTCAATGGCGGTGAAGCGTTGGATTTTAACACGTTCCCTGCCATTGACGCAGATCTACGTCATTTCAAATCCAACACTTGACTGCCATTGACGCAGATCTACGTCAATTTAAAAAAAATGATTACGCTAGAGGGAGCCCCTCGCCAACCTATGAATGATGTTATGAGGTTTAGAAAAACACATCTAGCTTTTTTTGATGAAAACAAGCCATATTCAACTGCTGATAACAACAGAACGGACGATCGCGGTGGATAGAAGAGACTCTCTCCCCCTCCCCCCAGACATCTTTTGTTTACATCCGTGTCCACATCGTGGCTTCCTTGGGTCTCAGTGGATCGTCAAAATAAGGTAAAAACGCTGGCAGAGACGGAAAAAATGATCAATTAATACCTGGCAGTGATTGTGTTAAATGACGTCTATAGACGTCATTGGCATGTAACGTGTTAACTATTAGGAGCAGTGGGGAAGTGCCATTAATATGGCACCCATGGGTGCAGCTAGGGGTTAAGTGTCTTGCTCAGGGACACTTGGACACATGGACTGGGCGGACCAGGGGGTTGAACCGGTGACCCTGTGATTACCAGACGGCCTCTCTACTCGCTCAGCTATGGCGCTCACCCTTTGCTCTTCACCTGCTCAATGTTGTGCTGACTGTCCAGATGCCTTGTTGTCATGACAGTTCTGACTGCAAATGCGGAGAGCAGTGCAGGTCATCTCTTTGCAGCTCATTTAACCCATTCAAACCGGGAACGCATCTGCGTAACAACTTTATCCATATTTTATACTTTGGCTATTCAAAAATAGCAGATTGACAAGCTCATAGCGCGGCACAGAGTGCCGCACTATGAGCTCTTTGAGCTTGTAGATCTGCTATCTTTGAAAAAATAAGTGCAAATATTTGGATATATCTATTTTTAAAGGGAACATTTGTAACTCAAATCTTTGCTTCATGGGGGTCCCTGGAACTAAATATTTTGAGATGGGGGTCCGCGGCCAAATACATATAATTCTGGGGGTCCTTGACATGAAAAAGTTGGAGCACCACTGATATAGCAACAAAGTTTCAAAGATTTGCACACATTTTCACGATTTTTCAAAAATAGCAGATACGAGCTTGTATATCTGCTATTTTTGAACAGGCAAAGAAATCTAAAAATGACAGATTCTTTCCTGGTCTAAATGGGTTAACAGTTCATTTTTAGCTCGACTTTGAATGAATTGACCATTAGGGAACAGTCAGTCACCAACATTTTTTATACCGCACAAACATAAAAAAAACTATCACACAAGCATTCAATGATACTATACAAAAACAATTCATTCCAAACTATGTATGTATATCCACTCCTTTACCTTGCAGCTATGAATTCAGTTCATTTGGCATCTTTGTCAGGTATACGAGGGAAGTCAAATCCATCAGCCACTGTCATCCAAATGTTCATATGCTGCATGGTTGGACACACAACCCTCATGGCAACATCCATCACATTCAGTATTTTTTCCCACACAGTGCTTTCAGGCGAATAATACAATGATAGAAGAGAAACTGGGGGGAAATTACAGATTTGTTTGCACGATGCTATGAACACATACACGGCCCCATGGCTGGAGCACTGTCCACTCTATAATGGAACCAAGTTTTGACTGGGGGAAATTCTTGGTGTCGAAGTCCATGATGATCTGTTTACGTCTGGAAACTCCCGTCCAGGACGGGCTTCAGACGCGCCTCCTGCAGGAGACTTGACTCAGATCTGAACCCATTTGATTTGGCGTTAGGAACCCGTAGCGACCGCATGCCCTTGCTGACGCCGAACCCCGAGTACGGTTCGAACCCACGACCTTCCGCATGAAAGGCATATGTTCTATGCAAGCATCAGACACAAATGTCAAATGGTTCGGCTATGGAATATAGGCTTGTGAAGATGTCTGACCAGAGACTCACAAAAAAACGTTTTAACTGGGATTTTAGATTTGGTCACCCCTGGACAAATGAATTGATATCTTTATTTTATTCTAATGATTTGTTTTTTATTTTTCAAAACAAGTTACTATGTGACGTTCATGAAATTAGAAGTACAATATTTTCCAAGTATAAAGAAAAATGGTGCAGTGATATATGGTATTAACCTAAGTTGCGAAATTATTGTCTCATAAAGGACAGGTACACTGTAAAAACTTATGTGAAGTATAATTGAAGCAAAAGACAACGATCTCTCTGTGCACAAATACGGTTAGGAACATTACCAATAGCTCTGAGACTGGCAGGTTTAATATCACTCCAGAGGAAGAGAGATACTGTTTGTTTTGTGAACTTTTTATTTTATTGCTCTAAATATGATGACATAAGAGGTATTTTTTAGTAAGATGTCTTCTATTTGTGGTGATTTCCTTGAGTTAGATGATTATGAAAAACCTGTTTTGTTAAAGGAGATTTTGTTGTGGCAGATTTTATTTGTCAAGTTTGGGAGAGAAGACAGAACACTCTGTATAATTCTGAGCTGTAATTGAATGTATTATTTGTATATATTGTAAACATGCTGAAAGCGTAAAATGGTGTCTTATAAACCCATGAGGATTGGGCACTTTGTGTGCAGGACACGGAAATAAAAGTATCTATCTATCTGTTCTAACCGCTACCCTGGTATCGAAGTCCATGACCGCGTGGAAAATGTCCTTTTCCATGACAAAATTGCACGAAGCTCCTCTTGTGCACTCACTCATGTCATCTAACACCGGATGGCAACATCAGTAAGAGAAATGCACACAGGATTTGCTGTCCTTTTTTCAGCCGCGACCCCCCACGTTCTCTGAATTCCCCTCACATCTCTGTGTGACTGTGGTCCTGGACAACTGAAGGGTGTTGATGACATTCATCATTTCAGTCCTGTTCTTAAGCCATTAAAACCGGGAAAGCATGCTGTGTTATTTAATTTTAACCACTAACAATAGCAGATCTACAAGCTCATAGCGCGTCACTTCGTGCTGCACTATGAGCTTTTAGATCTGCTATTTTTGAGAAATTGTGAACACTTGTGCAAATCTTTGAATATATATATACCGTAATTTTCGCACTATAAGCCGCACCTGAATATAAGCCGCAGCAGCTAAATTGAATGATTTGTACATGTATAAGCCGCACTGGACTATAAGCCGCGGGTGTAAAATCCATAGATTTAGGAGGTCCCCTAGTGGCCGTTAGCTGTAAAAATCCATAGATAAGCCGCACCGTTATATAAGCCGCAGGGTCGAAAAATGGGAAAAAAGTCGCGGCTTATAGTCCGAAATTTACGGTATATATTTAAAGCCAACATTTTTAACTCAAATCTTTGCTTCTGGGCCTGGGGGTCCCTGGAACAAAATATTTTGAGATGGGGTCGGCGGTCAATTACATATAATTTTGGAGGTCCTTGACATGAAAAGGTTTGAGCACCACTGACATAGAAACGTCCATTTTCAGGAAGCTGTTAAGATTTAAAAGGCATTCCTAGACTCAGCCTCGGGTCTTAATGGGTTAAAACAGCCAAACAAATACTTGGCAGGCTGAAAGCGACGCCTCCTTCAATATCTCGCCATCCTGACAGGATGTCTCGAGTTTGGCGTGAACTTGGCATACGTGATAGGAGGCTGCAGTGGTCGCCATACCTTTTTAGACCGACCAGCTTTGTTAAAATAGACTGCTGTGTCGCTATAGTTGAGATTTTAGCTCCTTCACCTTCACTGTCAGAAAGTGTCATTCCATGTTCCGTTCCTTTTCTTCGCCATCACTGTGCCATTGTTACAGATAAATCCGTTTTCCATTCTACATAATGAAAAAATCATCTTCCCATTCTGTGTGGAAATGTCACTGTATGTCTTCTGTCTCTCGCCGTCTCTTCCGGAACTCATTCTAATACAGCTGTCTTGTCTCGTCTCATTAGCTCTGGTTTAAAAGTATTTCAGAGAATAGCAACACTCACAGAACTGAATGTTTGCCTGTTATCACATGCCCCAGAATAGGGACACTCATTGGTCAAGTGGTTAATTATGGTTCTTCATTTTATTTCACTTTAAAAGTTCTGCTGTTGTTTACAAAAATGTGTTAACCCTTCAGTGAAGATTCAATATAACCTCCCCCCACACACACGACTCCGGCGCTAATAATAATCTAGCATTGTTCATCCCATGTGAGAGCACTGGATAGCAATGTCAGTCGGTTCAAGTGTTACTTGTATACTGCTGTATGTATGGTCATTGTGTTGTCTGGTGAAAATTACTGGAGCATTGATTGCAAGACAAATTTCAATGTATTTGAAATTCGTAATATGTGAATACGTAAATACATAATTCCCATGATTAACAAAATAAGACTTTTTTTGAACTCCAGAAATATTATGTTGTAATATAAAGTGATTAGTAATTACGTAATTATGTAAAGGAATACTCCACACTTTTTCAAGCGTAGCTCTTTATTGGTAGGAGTAATAGTCAGTACATACAGTATAGTGCTATAGGTCGGTCAGTACTCTCACAGCAAATCAAAAGCAACACACTCACACATTGTTGTATAGTTGTTGATGTCTGTGTGACTACAACACCGCGCGGATATCAAAAACTACAGACGTTTGAGAACTGTGTCTTTGCAGTGACTTCTGGGTATTGTAGGATCAGATAGCGCAGCACCATGTTTAGAATAGGACAGACATGTTCCTTTAAGGCTGCATGATTGCCCAGGATGCTGTTCTTGTGCTGTACCAAATGTAAATGCTGTCATCTGAAAATCCATCAGAAGGCAGATAAATCTACTGTAGGTGTAGTGGACAGATGGTTGAGGGACACAGATCTCGGTTGTGCACACATGCTCTGCTCCACTGTGTCAAAGATGAAGCAACAGTTAACAGCTGCTACTGTGGTACTAGTCTCTAGATCAGTGGTTCTCAAAGTAGGGTCCGGGGACCCCCAGGGTGGGTTTCATTGAGGGGGCTCATTGAGGTCCCCAGCTAGGGGATATTTCACTTTCATGTTTGGGGTCATTTAAACGTCTACTCAAGATGTTGTGACCACCCCAGACCGTTCAGTATTTAGATTTGATATTCATTCATCAGACACCCTTCCAATACAACAATTTAAAGCCTTATAGATTCATTGAAAACACCCATCCTTGGTTCTGGTGATTGATATTGTTCTTCTAATGCGTGAGGGGGCTGTGTTTTTTCAATTACTTCTTTCATTTAATTTATTACCATTATTATTCTTTTTTTCATTTCCCCCAAAAAATATTTAACGGCGAGCATACCTCCACAGCACAGGGGGACCAGTCTCCTAATAGCCAGGTGTAGCAGGGCTGTATGGGGCATGGCTTGGTCTGGGTGAGCTGGCTGGGGCATGGACGGCCCTCCTCGTGAGCCTGCTGCAGGATGCTCCTGCTGCGTTCTGCTTGACCTGCAGGCACAGCACAACATGCACACAATGGAACAGAATGGAATCGAATGGAACGGAACGGAACGGTACAGCACAGACCATAACACCGCAACACAGCACAAGTTGAGCTGTGTTAACAGGTAACCCATTCAATCTGGCAATGCATCTCTGTCATTTTAGATTTTATTGGCTATTCAAAAATACCAGATATACAAGCTCATAGTGTGGCACTGAGTGCTTGTAGATCTGCTATTTTTGAAAAATCGTGAAAATGTGTGCAGATCTTTGAATACATATTTTCAAAAGCGAACATTTGTAACTCAAATCTTTGCCTCTGGGGGCTCCTGGAACAAAATATTTTACAAATGTTTGCTTAAAAAATATGTATTCAAAGATTTGCAAAAAAAAATCACGATTTTTCAAAAATAGCAGATCTACAAGTTCTATGAACTTGTATATCTGCTATTTTTGAATAGCCAAATAAATCTAAATGACAGAGATGCGTTATTGGATTGAATGGGTTAAGGTAGCTCTCCACCAAACAGACTACTACAGATTACTACAGACTGGCAGTTCGAATGAAGTCGGGAGATCAGTCGGTTGGAAGGTATGAAAAAAAGTTGCTGAATGCACCTGAGAGCCAACACCAGTCACCAACAATGTTGTCAGACGGCTATTGTGGTGCTAAGAATAGCCTACGGCTTGATGTCTTTTTCAACAACAAGCCCGCCGCTATTCGACGGTCGAAAGCCAACCAAGCTTTCGACGCTTCCCTACAACTTGCGACCCGACGCGACAGTGTGTACCCACCGCCCATTCAACAGCAGATTTAGAGTAGAATAGAACAGAATGGCGATGCCGGAACGGTGGATTCAAACCGGCACAGCCTCTAGGAAACGCTATTCTTGGGCCTACAGTTTGAGGATGGTACATGTTAATGTTTATTGGCTCTTGGCTTATTGGCTGTTAAGTGTTCGTTTGTTTGACACACAGAAGCGAAACCAGTACAGGCAGCGCTAACAGCTAAGAAAAAAGATGGGTCTAACAAAAAGAGACAACCCACCACCACAAATATTCTGGCTTTTACTGTAATTAATTTCTCCACTGAATGTTTGGTCTATGCACCACCCTGTTCCGTCAAATAAATGGGAAGAGGGACTTAATATTTGATGGCCGGTAAGATCACTCGCACATTGCACATTACAGTATCAGCGGAATGTTGTTTGACATTAATTTGGAACACCACATCTACTTTGACGGTTTAGACAAAACATTACGATAGGCAGCTATCGGCCAAGTGTACTATTTTACCACCGTCGAACCAGAGGCCATAGACTTGTTTATGTGTATATGTCAGAAACAACATCACCAGAATCATGTCACGTCACAGGTGTACAGGTGTAAAGAATAGGGTTAAATTCATTTTTTTTTTGTGCACTCCATTTGTAGTTTTCGTGAGAGGATAGAGGTAAGGTAGAGCAGGAGAGGTAGGGTTGCAAACTTTTAGAAATTGCAATACGGGACCCAAACAGGCACGCTCGCCAGAAACTTTCGTTTTTTGGGCGGATTTTATTACTTTTTTTCCCTTTTCTTTGTTACTTTATTTCGGTTTTAGGGTTAGGGTTAGGGTTAGGTTAGGGTTATATTATTTAATTCTTTTGGGGGCGCCAGCCAGGGTTGCATAGAAATTAGCAACCCTACCTCCACCGGCAGCGCTCATTTTCCCACTCGACTGAACAGACTGACATGCGACACAAACAACGATGCCGTGCCCACCGGAGAAAATGTCACACACTTGCATTACATACATACATACATGTATGCATGCATGTATGTATGCATGCATGTATGTATGCGTGCCTATGTATATAGTTATTACATCTGGCGCAGTTATTTATTTATTTATTTGGGTCCATTTAACAGAACATTGATATACAGTATATACAGTTTATACATACAGTTAAGTCTACTAATTTACTAAAGGTCCGAAAAGGTGTAGGCTGATGCCAAGGCTTCTTTTATTTTGCATTATAACATAATAAAGAAAATGTCACACTGTATTGCGGCACCATTAAAGAAATATATACTGTATATCAAAGGAATAGTACCTGCGGGCAGTCAGTGCTGCATAATTAGGTTTGGGCTTTGCTTTGCTTTGAACTTCAAGTTCTATGTTGTCGGGTGGAAGGAAACTGTTACTTTTCTGAAAATGGATAAAACAACCTGTGTTCCAATGGATCCAATTAAGTTACTTTTCATTGGTTCGATATTTAGGCTATAAAACCCACAGACTTAACCACTTTCACTTAAAATAAAATAACTGCAACTTGCGTGTGACACTGCAGTATGACAAACTAGGGGATTAATTTACAACAAAACAACAAAAAGAACAAAAAGTAATAAAAGTTGAAACATGGAGATAAGAGGTTTCTGCCCGACAGCGACGCTATGGTCTCTGTCGGGTGGAAAACTTTTCGAGCTTGCAGATCTGCAACTTTTGATACTGCTGTAGTAGGACGTTAATTTAAGAAGAAAAAAACTCAAAAAGTTGAAATATGGAGATACGAGGTTTCTGCCCGACAAGGCAGCAACGACATGCTGATTTAGTGGAAGCTGGACAGGAAGGCTAAGTGTCCCACTCACAGCCAGAGAGAAATTAGCACCACCACCCCGATCCGTCTCACTGTGTCAGCATGGCTATTTATGCCCGCGCCTGACTGATTCACACACCAAGTGCCACGCTCAAGTGCGTCATTAATAACACGAGGCAGGGCAGAGTGAGGGAAAGGGCAACAGTAAAAAAGAAAGAAAAGAAAATTGAGCCCGACCGATATGTCGGCCATTATTTGACTTTGTTTTTTAACGACATCGCTATGGCAATTACGCAGCCGATGCGACTTGATTTTTTTCTATTTCAACCTGGCAGGCATCCCTACTTTGGGCATTGTCAGTACCTGTGCCCGTCGGGCACCGGCCTACTTGGGAACGATGCAAGTTGGGAACAATGAAAACAGCATGCAATACCCATTATACCAGTTGTCATAGCACCCGTTTTAACCATCTGTCTGTCTTCGTCCCTTTTGTGCCCATATATGGAGATCTCTGTATCTGTCTGTCTGCCTGTATCCCTTTTATGGCCATATATGGAGATCCCTGATGTTATCAGTATATGGGCATATATGGGCCTACCCATATATAGGGCATAGGGGGAGGGGATCGGCAGTTGTGGAAAGTCCTTGTGCAGTGGTAAACGACTGTGGAGAATGTGTGGAGAATGTCTGAAGTGGGAAAAGTGGGCTGCTTAACTAATCAAATGGCAGGTGTGGGGAGTTGGGCAGGTGAGGGGCATTTGGCAAATGAAGCTTAGGCTGGGGTTGCCATGGCAAACAATTGGCTCATTTGGGCCACAGCCAGATCGCTAAGACTCTCGTAGATACGAAAGTAAAAGTCAGACTCAGACTCGATAAAATACATCTACGACATCAAAGGCTAGATAAAGACCACATTGTAAATGTAGGAAAGCAATTTTCTGTCTTTCTATTTAAGAGAAATTGCTATTAGGCTACAGATATCTAATCTTCAATGCACAATATTATTATTATATTGTCCCGGTCCCCCCACCGCGAGGTGGCACCGCAAGGTGTGACTGGACCGAAATGCGACTGGACTGAATCATAGGGGGACCAAGTGTCTTTTAATTTAACAGGCGACGGCGCCACTGTCACTCGAGTTGTCTGCGACGTGTGTGCTGAATTTGAAGTCGGACGGTCAAACGGTTCTCGAGATACGTGGATTACATACATACATACATACATACATACATACATACATACATACATACATACATACATACATACATACATACATACATACATACATACATACATACATACATACAGTACATACATACATACATACATACATACATACATACATACATACATACATACATACATACCGGTCGGTCAGTGACTCAGTCAGTCAGTCAGTCAGTCAGTCAGTCAGTCAGGCAGTCAGTCCGCCAGTCAGTCATTCCGTCCATCACCACAGAAGTTAGTAGTTATCTACACCAGCTGGACGGGGAGATGAGCCCATAAGCTCCAGGGGTGGACGGGGAGTTTCTTTAGAAGACAGACAACGGTTAGAATCCTGTCGGTCGGATAAAGAGAGCCGGAAGAAGCAGAAGGCTCCCGTGTGTACAATGCCCTGACAAAAACATCTCAGCAAACCTTCTGACATGTATACGACAGGGATCCTTCAGCCCAGCCTGACAGATGATGCGTCTCGCAATGATGCGAGTGGCGTGTGAACACGTGCGCGAGAGAGAGAGGGACAGCTGAGGGAGAGTGTGTGAGAGAGATGGAGGAAGAGAGAGAGAGAGAGAGAGAGAGAGAGAGAGAGAGAGAGAGAGAGAGAGAGAGAGAGATGACGGTAGGAACAGAGAAAAAAGAGGTAGTCATAGAGAGAAGAAATGTGTAGTGCCTGATTCATACTTGGTTTGCGCATCGTGTCGTGCACCAAAAATATCAGATATACAAGCTCGCATTGTGGCGTGCTGCGACACGTTGTGAGCTTGTACATCTGCTTTTCTAGCACAACCAACTATAAATGCCCAGTGAACAGCTTGTATATATTAGACGAGCCTTAGCAGACGGAGTGCAGAGGGAAAGATAGGCAGCCAATATGACAAATTAAAATTAATGAAGTTGCGAAGATATTGTTGAGTCATTCTAATTAAATGAATAACAAGCAGGGAGACTGGCATGGCATGCCGAGTCTTTAAAAAAAAAAACAATGTATGCGTTCAGGTCAAAATATGAACTACTGTATACTATGGTCAGACGCCGCCACAGGTTCACGGTTACAAATTGCGGCGTAGTAGACTGTGTGTGTGTGTGTGTGTGTGTGTGTGTGTGTGTGTGTGTGTGTGTGTGTGTGTGTGTGTGTGTGTGTGTGTGTGTGTGTGTGTGTGTGTGTGTGTGTGTGTGGGCGGGGGGGGGGCTGCAGGATAAATATTTAATCGTGCGACTCTGAATCATTTATTTATACCCCTTTAAAGGTGAGCTTTAGCAAAAAGATATTATTCTCAATAATATGCCTCATGCCCCCAGAAGGTGTTCGTCAATTTGGAAACGTCTCTCCACATGGAATTCTAATGACGTGGGGGGTAATTGCGAGTATCTATTATTGAAGGATATACAGTGGGCTGCTTCCCATGGATAATGCGATGCATGGATTTTCAGACTCACATTAAATATTTTAATGCTTTTAAATGTATTCATGCACAGTTCAACATCTGAGTGGAATAATGAGAGGCGCGGGAGGCGCGTGGGGGTTGGTCGTGCGTTCTATCAACAGATGGGTGCTCCCAGCGGCGCTGGGTATTTGCACAGGACATTGTTTTGTTTGTTTAGAAAATGAAAGTGGGTGGGTGGGTGCCGCTCTCCCCTCGGAACTTTTGAAGTAAGACTGATGTATCCTAGAAAGCTGAGAAGGAGGCTGTGTACTGTAGGGGTGGGTAGGCACCACAGGGGATCAACCCATGGGGGCAACAAGTGGGTTTGGACTAATAATAATAATAATGGATTTTAAATGCACTTTACATTTGTGAAAAGCTCAAAGTGCTACAATAGGCAACTGCATAAAAAAGAATCATCACACCATTAAAAAAACATCTAAGAAGCTGAAAGACTAGAGCTGACTAGACTGACTAGAGCTACAACTATCGATTTTCTTAGTGATTATTGGATTATTACTATGGATTATTTTTCGATTAACTGAATAAATCGAGATGCATGTTTTTAATATCGTTGCTGTCAGGCAGAAACCTCCATACTTTTTGTGTTCTTTCGTAAATTAACGCCCTACTTGATCACACTACAGCGTCACACAAAAGTATCAAAAGTAGCAGATCTACAAGCTTGGTTTAATCCATCAAGGCAGAGTGAGATGTTTGAGCCCAGCAGCAACGACGACGCAACGCACAGAAAAGCCTCCATTTCTGGTCAGACGAGGGAGGAGCCAGGCCTGGAGCCAAACCACAGTGCCTAGAGCCTATAGAGCCTCCTAGTGTCGCCAACAGCTGCAACATCTCAACTTTCCTGGCCTGGCATTGGTCAGACCGATGGCGTGGATCCATGCATGTTGTAAATGCAGCATGCATGGATCTGCGTAGTCGGTCTGGCGAGTGCCAGGCTAACCCTAACCCCCTAATTAGCACTAGTCTAAGAGACAGTGGGGGCAGTAGCATGCCACTTGGACACAGGCCGGGGTCTGATCAGCCTCGGTCTGGTCGCCTGGAGGAGGGTGTCTGTTGCAAAACCCGAAACACCCAGTGACTCCAGGTAACAACACTGATTATGTGTCCAAGTTTGTGCATTAGTCGATGTTTTATTGACTCATGCAAAAAAACATAAAAAATATTTTTGAAAATCAAAAAATCACACCCCTAGTATGGAGTTGATATTCTGTACCGTACCTTGGTTCCCACAGGTATGAGAGCATTCAGCCCAAGGCGACCACTGTGAGAGGAGACAGCTGACCGGACAGTCCACCACACAGTCTGCAGACAGATTCCACTTGTTGACCGCACCCAACTGATGAGGAAACAACACATGAGGACCATAAGCAGTGGTGGAAAGTAACTGAGTACATGTACAGTACTCAACTACTGTACTTAAAGGGATATTTCACTTTCAAAAAAACTTTTGGTCATTTTATCGTCTACTCAGGCCTTTGTGAGCCCCCCAGACCGTTTTTAAGTATTTAGATTTAGTATTTAGATATTTGATAATCATTTTATCAGACACGCCCCCTTCCTATACAAACCCATTATAACTTCAAACTCCATTTTTAACCCGTTAGATTCATCAAAAACATCCGTCCTTGGTTCTGCTGACTCACCCTGCCCTCCTAATACGCGAGGGGGCCGTGTTTTTTCAATAACTTTTTTCATTTATTTTATTTAATTTTATTAATGTATTACATTTTTTTCATTTTCCAAAAAAAATATTAAAAATAAATGAAAAAAGTAATCGAAAAAATACGGCCCCCTCGTGTATTAGGAGGGCAGGATGAGTCACCAGAACCAAGGACGGATGTTTTTGACGAATCTAACGGGTTAAAAATGAAGTTTGAAGTTATAATGGGTTTGTATAGGAAGGGGGCGTGTCTGATAAAATGAATATCAAATATCTAAATAATGACTCAAGCAACTTAAAAACGGTCTGGGGGGTTCACAAAAGCCTGAGTAGACGATAAAATGAGCAAAAGTTTTTTTGAAAGTGAAATATCCCTTTAAGTACACATTTTCGGTAGTTTTACTTCTACTCCACTCCGTTGCAGAGGCAAATGTTGTACTTTTACTCCACTACCTTTATTTGAAAACTTTAGTTACTTTGTAGATTTTGATTATTAATACAAGACATGCATTAACCACTTCAGCCCTATTTAAACTTTGGCAATATTTGAAAATAGTCGATCTATGCGACGCGTTGTGAGATTGTAGATCTGCTATTTTCAAAAAGGTTATTATACATCTTGTACATTTGAAATGTGTGAAATGGGAATTCTGAGTATGTTTTGATGCAGTAAGTAAATTAAAGTACATTTTGAATTCCGGACTTTTGCTTGTAATGGAGTATTTCTACATTGTGGTATTGATACTTTTTGTTTAAGTAAAAAATTTGAGTACTTTTTACACCACTGGTCATGAGAGAGTCTCCCTTTCTCGTGAGAAAGAAAGAGGGCTCGCCAATTAATTCCCCAAAAAACAGCAGTAGTCCACATTTGCATAATTCTGCCTAAAATAAACGATTTTCCCGGTGGGGGTGCATTTGAGGACATTCACATGTTGTGGGGAAAGACAGTCGTGTGTAACAAAGTTTAATTTACAATTTAGGCATTTAGCAAACACACTTAATAAACAGAGCTACTTACAAAGTACAAGATTGCAGTATAAACAAACGACAGGGTAAATGGTCCAGTAAATTGAATGCCAAGAAAACAATTAAGTGCTACAAAGTCTAACAAACTAGTATATCGTTGCTGTCGGGCACAAAACAACTATCTCAGTTTTTCTACTTTTTAATATTCTTTAATAAATCATTGCTATGCCTTTACGTCTGTGAGTAGGTTTTACAAACATTGAAACATTGAAACATAATAGGCTATTGAAAGTAACTTCTGACTAAACCTCCTAACTCCATTGGATCCTCAAACTGTTGGTCTATCTCAAGATTTTTTTCCCCGTCTGACTTTGTCATTCCAATCAATGTTGGACAAAACAACTATCTCCACATTAATGGTAAAAAAAACCTCCTAACTCCACTTGAGCTGTATTTGGGAAAAGTGATGATAATATAAGGACACATTTAAGTATCTGACAATGTATGAAGTCACCACACCAACTTTGATGAGGCAGTGTCGTATTGTTTTAAAGCTCAAAACATGTCGCTTCGCACCACGTTTCGTACTTGCAGATCTGCTACTTTTGATACTTTTGTGTGACGCTGTACAGTAGTATGATCAAGTAGGGTGTTAATTTACGAAAACACAGAATATACAAGAATATGGAGATAATAAGAGGTTTCTGCCCAACAGCAACAATATCAATTTGGGGGTCTTTGACATGAAAATGTTTGACAACCACTGGAACATGCCACGCCCCCATGGAGTTCCAGCTGTTCAGCTCTAAATGTATCGCTGGCCAGAGGGAGGAGCTTACCTGTTCGCACACGCTCAGTTCCAGCACCTTGCCGTCGCTGCGCACGCAGTCCAGGAGGCGTGAACGAGATCCCTGACCACACACTGCCTTCTCACTCAGCTGGCATGTACTCCAGTCTGAAACACACACGCACGCACACACACACACACACACACACACACACGCACACGCACACGCACACACACACACACACACACACACGCACACACACACACAGTACATTTACTTGAGTACTGTATTTAAGTAAAACAAAACATTTATCTGTACTTTACTCGAATATTTACATTTCTGCATTTCACTCCACTACATTTCTAGGAAGTGAAAAATCCATATTTCAAATATAGCGATTATAGCGATTATAGCGTTGAGATGCGTTAAGAGCTTATTGATAAATGTGCTATTTTCACTATTATTGATATTTTTTGGAAACTTTCTGGAAATGTCAACATTTTTAAAGAAGGATTTTAAGCACTGCGTCAGTGCGGATTACTTCTACTCAAGTACAAATTTGACAGAGCAACTTTCACTTGTAGTTGAGAAATAATTGTACACTGTACTTGAGTCAGATTGTCACACCAACCTGAGAGACGGTACTGGTAGGTGAAGCAGGTGGTGTTGAGAAGACATGCTTCAGACTGTACATCCTCTGGACAGGCCTGGTCTTCTGATGACGGCAGACGCAGAACATGTCTGTTCCTGTTCCTCACTGCGGCCTGGTCATCACACTGCTGCAACCACAGCAAGACAACATCACTAACACTGCTGCAACCACAGCAAGACAACATCACTAACACTGCTGCAACCACAGCAAGACAACATCACTCACACTGCTGCAACCACAGCAAGACAACATCACTAACACTGCTGCAACCACAGCAAGACAACGTCACTAACACTGCTGCAACCACAGCAAGACAACGTCACTCACACTGCTGCAACCACAGCAAGACAACATCACTAACACTGCTGCAACCACAGCAAGACAACATCACTAACACTGCTGCAACCACAGCAAGACAACATCACTCACACTGCTGCAACCACAGCAAGACAACATCACTAACACTGCTGCAACCACAGCAAGACAACATCACTCACACTGCTGCAACCACAGCAAGACAACATCACTAACACTGCTGCAACCACAGCAAGACAACGTCACTAACACTGCTGCAACCACAGCAAGACAACGTCACTCACACTGCTGCAACCACAGCAAGACAACATCACTAACACTGCTGCAACCACAGCAAGACAACATCACTAACACTGCTGCAACCACAGCAAGACAACATCACTCACACTGCTGCAACCACAGCAAGACAACATCACTAACACTGCTGCAACCACAGCAAGACAACATCACTCACACTGCTGCAACCACAGCAAGACAACGTCACTCACACTGCTGCAACCACAGCAAGACAACGTCACACACTGCTGCAACCACAGCAAGACAACGTCACTCACACTGCACTAACCACAGCAAGACAACGTCACTCACACTGCTGCAACCACAGCAAGACAACATCACTAACACTGCTGCAACCACAGCAAGACAACGTCACTCACACTGCTGCAACCACAGCAAGACAACGTCACTCACACTGCTGCAACCACAGCAAGACAACGTCACTCACACTGCTGCAACCGCAGCAAGACAATGTCATCACACTTCTGCAACCACAGCAAGACAACGTCACTCACACTGCTGTCACACATAGTCACATCACTGCAGTTTCTCTGTTCATGGTTGCGAGCTTGTAGCTATTTTTGCTACTTTTGGGGATGGGAAAAAAGTGGTGTGAATAACACAATAAAGAACATGTCACACCATGTTGCGGCACCATTAAATAAAAATATCATTGCTGTCGGGCAGAAACCTCCTATCTCCATATTTAAAAATGTCTTTAATAAAATAACGGCCTACTTGATCATATAGCGTCACTTTAAAGTAGCAGATCCACAAGCTCAAAACACGGCATGAAGCGATGCGTTTTGAGCTTGTAGATCTGATACTTTTGATGCTTTTGAATTGTAATCCTGAAAAGTAACAGTTGGGGATATATGAGGTTTCCACCCGACAGAGACGCTATATACTGTACATAAAAGAGATTCTCGTTTTCTGGACATACAAGGTTTCCACCTGAACAGCTTCTATGCTTTGTGTGAATTGTAGCATTTTTCTTTCTTTCTACTTAAAAGTCTAGAAACAACGTTACATTCATATGTTGAAGTTTCATAAGATCCCTGGGTCTTTACAAACCACATCAGAGGATTTCCGCACGCACGCACACACACACACACACACACACACACACACACACACACACACACACACACACACACACACACACACACACACACACACACACACACACACACACACACACACACACACACACACACACACACACACATACGCAGGCATCAACAAGCAAAAATGCATTAGGCCCCGCGTTGGAAAAGGTGGCTGCGCTTGCTTCAACAATGGTTACTCTCAGTGGAGTGCTAAACCCCAAAATCCAGTGAGCATCCAAAAGAATATTAAAAAAGGTAGCACATCTGAAATCTCAGGTCAAGGAGGACAAAATACTCACATTTCACTTTTTTCATTTGGCTCACATCACAACAGAACAAATGATTACGAATTTCGGCAGGGAGCCTTCTTCTTCAAAGTGCTCTGAAGAACACTCTTGAAGTACGTTTTTTTTTCCCATAAAAAAACTTTTGGTAGGCGTGTTGCTTTGTCAGAAATCAATGAAACAGTGTTCCATTAACCTCATGAAAGAGAATACACGTCCCTTTTTTTAGGTCTTGAGACTGAACTAACTAACCAAAGGTGCGTGAGCAATAGCGGGATGGAGATACAACGTTTCAGCTCGACAGCAACGATATGTAAATAACGATACTGAGAACTGCGAGAGGGTAGGCTATACACTATTTTGGTAAACAGGGAGCTCACACACCAACAAATCTCTTTGCCGAAAGCAGTCAATCTACAAGCTTGCGATGCGTTTTGAGCTTGTAGATCGGCTATTTTCGCCACATTTTTGTCTGTTTTCGCAGGATGTTAGCCTAGTTAAACAGAGGAAGCTCAGAGTTGTACCGAGGACCCCTCTCTCTCTCTCTCTCTCTCTCTCTTTCTCTCGCAGCAATTGAACTTCAACAGATCAAGCACATCTCCATCACTGTCATTCCCTAATGAGACGAACTGCTTCTCCATTTATCAAACGCAATGATTGTCACGCTAGCAGCCACACACACACACACACACACACAAACACACACACACACACACACACACACACACACACACACACACACACACACACACACACACAGTTGCAAGACTCCTTTGCCAGGGCCAATTATATTTGAACTGCAACTAATTTTGCGAGGCTGATCTGAGAACAGTATAATGTTTTGTTTGTGCAGGCTGGAAAAAAGCATCAAAACAGCTTGTAATGGAGCAAATTATCGCTGTCGGGTGGAAACCTCATACTGTATGTCCAAAACTGTTACTTTTCAAGAAATAGAGAAAAAAGAACGCTCAAAGAGCTTGTAGGAGCGCTTTTTTCACTACTTTGCCCGCCAATTTTCTGGGCCTTCATTTACAAAAAAAACATAAAAAGTTGAAATGTGGAGATACAAGGTTTCCACCCGACAGCAACGAAATGTGTGAACGGGAGACTGGCAGGGAGTTGTTCTGTAATTACAACACAGCAACACAGCAGCCAACTTCACAACGTTGTTGTTGTTGTTGTTGTTGTTGTTTCTCTTTCAACTGCCAGTGTTACAGTAGGTGCTAATTTGCTAACATGTTGCATTGACATAATTTTTCCTGAGCAGTATCGCTTGCTTGACATCTTTATTGACAAAATGCATAATTTATGGATGAAAACATATATTTGTACATACTGTATCTGTCAAGTGGATAAATAAAATACAATAAAGCCGCAGAGCTTATTTCCATTGCAGTTCTTTGAGTTACAGTAGTGTGTGTGTGTGTGTGTGTGTGTGTGTGTGTGTGTGTGTGTGTGTGTGTGTGTGTGTGTGTGTGTGTGTGTGTGTGTGTGTGTGTGTGTGTGTGTGTAAACTGACTGTTATGCTGTTATGATTTCAGTAATATCATCAATGCTCAGTCCCATATACATAAGTCACCTAAATAATAGATTAAAGACCTCATCCCATCCGCTCACCAACTCAATTTAACATGGATGAGAACTCCTCTGGGAAAAAGAAGGGAAAAGGATGGCAAGAACACTGGGTATCAATCCAGTTTAGTTTCCCTCATCATTCACACAGAATATTAATGAGGAGGGGAAATAGGAGGGGGCCTACTATAGGCCCCTGGTGGACTCCAGTCAACTAAGTATACACTGTAGGGTTTGAAATGCTCAGACACCAGCATGAGTTCAGGGCAGCAGCCCGCAGGTTTTCTGTAGTCAGAAATTACATAAAGAAATTTCGACAACAAATATTTGAGATAGCAACAGTTAAATCGTGCCAAGCATAATGCAGGCATAGGTATTCACAAAATGTGATAGTTAAATTAGATACAGATGAATAAGGTATATTAGGAAAAACATTCTACAGTACCTTAAAACTGTACAGAATGTTAAACACTAAAGGTCGTTACAGACAGGGAGCGGTGGACGCGGGCGTTATCGCTCGAATCAGTGGGGATCGCGCCGCGATCATTGTTGTTTTGACCTCAAACGCGTAGCGGGGAAAACAAAGCTCACCACAATCCAGCTCTTGCCGCGCGCGTGTGCACAGACGAGCACGAGTGCGAGAATTTCATGGGACCGCACCCGCTCGCCTCACCGCCCCTCAACTTCTCTGCGCATCCCAAATAATCGCCCGCCTCCCATTGAAAATTAATGACATAGGCGTGTCGGCCTCTCCCCGTCTGAAACGACCCTAATGCTGCAAAAATGTTGACTTGAAGAAGATTATCAGTTTATTACAGTGTTGCAGAACAGAAAATAGGTTATAGGTCTTATAGAGGTCTTATATAATGATGAGTCAGCTACAGAACCGTGCATTGGAAGTAGGGTTACAGTGAATCATGAAGGCTGGTTAATGGTAATGGTAATATATAAGCCAAGTGTTAACCACTTAAACCCTATAGCATCTTCATTGTGGGGAAAGCTTTCACAGAAAATTGCAGATAGACAAGCTCACAACGCGTTGTGAGCTTGTCTATCTGCTATTTTCAGCGAAAGCCTTCCCCACAATAACAGAAAAGACGCTGGTATTGAGCCATGAGGGATTCAACCATAACCATATACAGTAGTAGTGTTTAAGTGGTTAAAAAGGAACTGATGTATAGTGATGTATGCAGTGCTGTAGCAGGGTAACTGGATACCAGTGGTGGAAAGTACATTTACTCAAGTACTGTCCTTAAGTACAATGTTGGGGTACTTTTGCTTTACTTGAGTATTTCAATTTTTTTTTATACGTTATACTTCTACTCCACTACATCCCAGAGGCACAATGTTGTACTCTTTACTCCAATGCAATTATTTGAAAACTTTACAAGTTACTACTAATTAAGCCCTATTTTATACTTTAGCTATTCAAAAAAATATAACATCACAACTTGAGAGCTAGTAAATCTGCTATTTTTGAAAGCTATATTGACTTTTAGTACTTTAAGTATAGTTTGATGCAAATACTTTCGTACTTTTACTCAAGTAAAATGTTGAATACATGGCCCTTTACTCGTAACGGAAAATGTCTATATTGTGGCAATGCTACTTTCACTCAAAGTACTCCTTGAGTACTTCTTCCACCACTGCCGGATAGGAATCACACACACGGTTGAGGAACATTCCTTCAGCCTCAGTCACATATTTGTCATTCCTTATGGTAGAGAATCATCCAGTGGTATATCAGTAGGTACCAACTCAGCTCCAGATCAATCCAGCATAACTACTATAGTGTGTATGGTTGCTGAGGTGAGATTTCATTGGCATTCAAATTAAGAGCAGACAACAATGGTTAAGAGCGTCTCAGCACCAAAATGCTTGGAGTGGCTGAGTGTGTTTTCACTGATGCTTAGGAACGCTGCCTGGGCTTGCAGATTGAATAGATTGAACGAGACACGATGTCTGCAGAGACAACTTGGACTAATTGGGTGATCTCTCTCTCTCTCTCTCTCTCTCTCTCTCTCTCTCTCTCTCTCTCTCTCTCTCTCTCTCTCTCTCTCTCTCTCTCTCTCTCTCTCTCTCTCTCTCTCTCTCTCTCTCAGTTCTCAACTCTTCTCTCTCTCCATCTTTCTGTTTCTCCCCTCCAATGGTGGAAAGTAAATAAGTACATTTACTCAAGTACTGTACTTAAGTTCAATTTTGTGGTATGTTTTACTTTACTGTAGTATTTAAAATGTTCAATACTTTAACTTCTACTCCAGTACATCGGAAAGGCAAATATTGTACTTTTACTCCACTACAACTATTTGACAACTTTAGTTACTAGTTACTTTGTAGATTTTGATTATTACTACAAAACATACATCAACCACTCAGCCCCTATATAGGCGGCTTTCCATATGCATGGCCTCACCCTACCCCACACCACACCGTCCACTTGTGCCTCGGTTTCCACTACAATGAAGTGGGTAGAGTGGTGTGTAAGTGGTACTAAACTGGTGCCTAAAAAGTACCCAGTCCTGGGTAGGTCTGAGCTAGGCCAAACGGGGCCAAACACTTCATAATGACTGATCACTCACCAACTTTTTATTTAGAACAGGATATAGTTGTAAAACATTATAATACTTTATAGATTATTATAATCACAGTTAAAATCTATTCTAGTGTGTTATAATTATCATAGTTGCAAAACATTATAATAATGTATAGTGTATTATAATCACAGTTATAATCTATTATAGTGTATTATGATTATCATAGTTGTAAAACATTATACTACTTTATAGTGTATTATGATCACAGTTGTAATCTATTATAGTGTGTTATAATTATCATAGTTGTAAAACATTATACTACTTTATAGTGTATTATGATCACAGTTGTAATCTATTATAGTGTGTTATAATTATCATAGTTGTAATAAATTATTATAATTTATATTGTATTATAATCAGTTATAATCCATTATAGTGTATTATAATTAGCATAGTTGTAATACATTATAATTTATATTGTATTATAATCACAGTTATAAGGATCCATTTGGTTCATACCGAACCAAATGGTTCACCCTCACGTGCACAGGTGATTTGCATTTGTATACAGGACAGTTGGCCACTCATTTACATTACATTGTTAGACAAAAAGCAATGACCTCCATCTATGTTTACATTACAAATGAGTGTCAATGGCCAGAGTCTGCTACTCATACCTGTGGATTTGAGAGGGGGTACTTTTGTGTAATGGAAACGGAAGATATTTTGATGCGGTGTGGTGTGGTGTGGTGTAGTGTGGTGTGGTGTGGTGTGGTGCTTAAGCTGCAATGGAAAGGGGGCTTAAATGTTGTACTTTAGCTATTTGAAAATAGCCGATCTACAAGTTCACAACGTGCTGCATCACAACGCGTTGTGAGCTTGTAGATCTGCTATTTTCAAAAGATTTGTATGCGTTTTGAAAACTTGTGAAATGGTACTTTTATTTCTACATTGTGGTATTGATACTTTTACTTGAGTAAAAACTGTGAGTACTTCTTCCATCACTGCTCTCCGTCATAATCTTTCTGTTCCTCCCCTCCTCTGCCCTGCTCTGGTTCTGGTGTTGGTCCAGTGACTTGTTATCTTTGACAGAAACCCTATAACAACGCAGCAACACAGCGACAGGAGCAGGTGCCTGCAGCTTGTTGCAGTACCAGGGAAGACCACCCACATGCCAGGCCTCTCTAGCCTATGGGCAAACTCATTATGTAAAATGAATTAATTATACAGCGAAGATAATAGCATTATGCTAAATGTAATTTCCATGAGTGTGCGGGCGGGCGTTACAAGCGGAGCTCCCCGCGTACCTATTTTTGAGCAATAAAATCTGTGCGTCGTACGTAATATATTGGTTTGGTTATGTCGCTACAACGCTTCGTTGAGGTGTAATTAAAAAGCGATGGGATCATCTCTCCTCATGTGACTCGCGGCTCGTTTTCCAGCGGGGGATGTGAGGTGCGTACACACCTGGAGCGATCATTTTGTGCGATTAATTTGCATTAATTTTCGCTGCTGTTTGTGTTATGTGTGCACATGCACACTGAGCGAGGGTTTCGAGGGGGCGTGAAGGCCGTGTGTGTTTGGAGGTAAGTCCACATGTTTTAAACATGTTGCAAAGAATAATAACTTCTATTTTTGGGTCATTATAATGTGAAAAATGATCAAATATAGGCTACATTTTTTAAGTGTTAGCAAAATCTTTCCAATCTACAAGCTCGCAATTGTGGTACGTTGTGAGCTTCTAGATTGGCTATTTTCGCTATTCGTCCTACAAGAAGTGTGTGTGTGTGTGTGTGTGTGTGTGTGTGTGTGTGTGTGTGTGTGTGTGTGTGTGTGTGTGTGTGTAAACTGACTGTTATGGTGTTATGATTTCAGTAATATCATCAATGCTCAGTTCCATATACTGTACATAAGTCACCTAAATAACAGATTAAAGACCATCCCATCCCATCCGCTCACCAACTCAATTTAACATTGATGAGAACTCCTTTGGGAAAAAGAAGGGCTCCAAAAAAACAGAAGAAAAAAAAAAGGTTGGGAACCACTGGACTAAACAAGCAACCCAACAGCAAGTCAGCCAGCCAGTCCATTAGTGACTCTTACCCGGGGGCACTGGCTCCACGGTCCCCAGGGGGACATGACACAGTCCTCGGGGCAGGGTAGGAAGCAGACGCGGGCTCTTGGTGGCATCATGTCGTCCTGATCACACAGACTGTCATCCAGGCGGGCAGCAGCACCCTCAGCGCTGTCCTCTCCCCTCCTCACACACCTGGCAGCAAGAGAGAGACACGGATAACTAGTCTCTGGGGGCTCTGCAAACTGGGTTCCTTATTTTTGTTTTCTGAGCAAAATTATACCAAGTTTCTGTCTCTAAATAGACTAGCTCTGCTTTTTTTTGTATTATAACAGGCTCCCCCTCGGCTTGCAGCCTGTTTTTGGACTGCTCTCAAACCTTCAGTTTTTTGCCAGAGGGTTGTATGATTAGGACCAGCGGTGGGTCTCAGACTGCTGGCACATATGCTGTACAGCCAGAGAGCAGATAAAGGCACAGCACCACACGAGATCAATGACTTTAAGTGTCTTTTGACTTTGCTGAGAATGACACCGTCGCACCGTCTACCGTCACAACCTTTTTTCCTGCTGTGCATAATTCAATACGCACCGCCTAATCGCACACACACGCATGTATACACACACACGCATGCATGTATACACGCACACACACAAACACACACACACAGGTTTGTATTACTATACTTGTGAGGACCTCAACATTTTTAGGACGTCACAGCATTGAAAATTGCCGAAAATAGCTGAAAAGCAGCCGAAAAATTGCAGATCTACAAGCTATTTTCCGGTGTGTGACATCGCTACACCACTACGTTTAAAATAGGGAAAACTTTAACCCAAACCACACGCACACACATTACGCGCACACGCACACGCACACACACAGTCGATAAAGAAGGTCAAGCCTGCCCCTGACTTTACTCCCTAGCTACAATATTAGTGCTGCTACATCGGAGGCTAAACTGGTTGTTGACATTCATTATAAAATAATGGTTTGTTTTTCCACTTGTTTTTTTGGGAGGGAGGCTTGGCTGGCATTGGCGCCGGGGCCGTATTGTATAAGTGCCAGCTGTGATGGCGCATGCTGGTGCCCAGTGTTGCCATGTCGGCTTATCATAAGCGACTTTGGGCTTCTATTTCTGTAAAGTTGCTTGTAAATATTGGTTAGTTGCGGGTTGCGGTTTTTGTGGGCTTGTTTCTACTTTCTTACTTAGGCTTGCTTCCAAATGTTTGTATTATTATTTAAACCAGCGGTTCTCAAATATTTTCATAAATGTTTTGTGCCAGGGAGCATTTGCGTAATTAGAATGTTTCAAAATATTCCTAATATTCCATATTTTATTGCAAGAGTTTTTGAAAATAGCAGATCGTAAATTGGCTATTTTCAAATAGCCGATAAAGTGCACATGTGGCCTAGTTGTTTCTTTTGGGCTTGTTTTACTGCTTATTTCTCTCACAAAATATGGCAACATTGATTGTGCCATGTCTACGGTTCCAGTTGGCCAGGCCAGGCCAGGCCAGGCCATCTTGCTGACCTGATCTTGCGGCTCTGGACTCCCTCCCCGCAGGCTGGCGTCTCGTCCACAGAGTTGATGGTGCAGATGGACCAGGGCTCCGTCCTCCACTCGTACTGGCTGCATGCATTATGACACGGCACGGCCTCGTACACCTACACACACACGGACACACACACACGTTTGTATTACTATACCTGTGAGGATATCATCATTTTAGGGCGTAAATTTTATGAATGACATTTGTAGATTTTTGCCATCTTTTATCCTACAGTAACCCCACTCCGAGAACCAATGGGCCATATAGCCTCCAGTGCGCATCTGGCTCACTCACCTTCAACAGGAGTTGGATGGGATAGCCTAGCGTGTTTAATAAGTAAATACATAAATACATCTGTGTTAATCAATTGGCCTTTTTTGTGGGTATTTTGATTGGTCACAGGAGTAGCAGTCGCCAGCGAATGTCCGCAAAATTCGACTGCGGTGCGAAGAAATAAGAGCCGCATTTTCGCTGTCGTTGATGTGAAAACATCGCCCCCCGTGTGTAAGGACCTGATCTGATGTTCATAGTGACAGAACACTATTGCAAAAGAGATTTCAATCTCGTCTAGCGAGACTTCAGGTTTAGGGGGGGGGGGGGGGGGGTTGCATAGTGTTCTGTCACTATGAACGTCAGATCTAAAAAAAAAAAAAGCTATTAAAATACGTGATCTAGCGCAAGGCCTATTGGCACACGTTTTTAGCTGTGGCGGACCCGGGATGGAGTTATGACATTTTCCTACTGTACCATTCATCCTAAGATATCATAACATCATAAAGATAAGAAAACCGTGGTCCGAAAATAGCCGATCTACAAGGAAAACTCCAACCCTAAAGCCTAAACCTATGTCTAATCCTAATCCTATAACTGAAACTTCCAACATCGTTTTGTGACAGTAAACAACCATTTCTCTATGTGAGGACCATTACAATAGTCCTCACAATGTCTGTTTGTTCTCACATTCTTCTATACTTGTGACATTTGGCTCTTCAGGTTCTTGTTTCCTACAGTACAGTATGTGTACAGTAATGGCATCTGGCACGGTGATTGGTTTTATTATTGTAACGCTGAAACCACACCTACGCATAATGTAACGGGTAGTGCAGGTGTTTTGCGGGTAAGGCATGTGTCCCAAAATATGAACGCACAAAACGTAGTCACGCAATCAGATAAACACATACGGTACTCACTCACTCACAAGCATGCACGCACACACACACCCCACAGACGCACAGAGCGCACACAAACATGCCATACGTGTTCAGACAGCATAAGTGGTGTGTGTGTCAGTGTGTGTGTGTGTGTGTGTGTGTGTGTGTGTGTGCGTGCGTGCGTGCGTGCGTGCGTGCGTGCGTGCGTGCGTGCGTGCGTGTGTAGCTGACACTTCAAAAGCCCAGAGCACAGAGAAGACTTCAGAGATGCAGAGAATGCCAGGGAGGGAATGAAGCAACCTTCCAGAATAGAAAGGCGTACCCTTCACCTCAAAGTGCCTCTGTAGCTACAGTGTATATGTCACCGGGTGAATGGAGATCCAGGGTGATTGAAGACAGAGCGCTCGTTTTTAGGCACGGGGCTCCTTCGGGGCGAGGCGGGGCTTTTCGAGACAGGGTTTATTAGCGAGGCTCGTGAGGAGGAGGAGGAGGACGGCGCTGCGATGCGGGGGGTTATTACGCGAGGCTCGCGAGGAAGAGGAGCCTCCTCCTCCTCCTCCTCCTCGCGTTTTAAACCGTCCCGTCCTCTCCTTCTCTCCTTCTCCTCCGAGGAGGAGGAGGAGAAGGAGAGCGCGGAGAGGCGGGGCTTTGATGCGCCGACGGAGAGTGGAGACCTGTCTTTTGTTGTTCCCCCCCACATAGCAACCATAATATCTATGAGGGGAACGCTGAACACGCGTTCACACGCACGGCGCGCCGACTTAGTGGAGCTTGAGGCCGAGGAAGTGCGCCCTCGCGCCTCCGGGCGCGAGTGCCCGCACTGACCGGCCGACGCTCCACTAGTCGACTCAGCGCCGTTTGATTTGTAAACCGATAGGGACAGAATAGTTCTTTTCATGGATCACTGTGTGTGTGTGTGTGTGTGTGTGTGTGTGTGTGTGTGTGTGTGTGTGTGTGTGTGTGTGTGTGTGTGTGTGTGTGTGTGTGTGTGTGTGTGTCAGGGAGAAACTAAAACAAAAGCCAGCAGAACACAATAAAAGTATCTTAACAGTCCATTGAAAGCATGAGCGCGTGTGCGTGCGCGCGCATGTGTGTGTGTGTGTGACTGTGTGTGTGTGGGTGGTCACGGCCATATGTGCTTGTGCACAAGCCTGGCTTGTGGCTCCCTCTAGTGTTTCTTCTACAGAATTGCTGGGTGGGTAAAAACGAGCGAGCCTTCTTCAATCACCCTGGTTCTCCATTCACCCTGTAACATATACACCACATCAGCTCCAACCACAACACTCCTCACCTGGAACACCATCTCTGTATACCTGGTGTTATTTACACTGTAGGTCAGTGACCACAGGGTCGTCTTAGCCCATTCAATCCGGGAACGCATCTCTGTAATTTTATATTTCTTTATTCTATTCAAAAATAGCAGATACACAAGCTCATAGTCGCGCGATGAGCAGCATCTTTGAATGCAGATATCTATCTAGCAATTTGTCGTACAAAGAATAGAGGGCTTAAAGGACGAGACCACTTTGGTCGAGGTTTGGTTTGTGTAACCTTGCCATGGTGTAACTCCAAAGGTGGACAAGAAATAAAAAATAATTGCTCCATTGATTAGAAATTTATAATACCAAATATGCTCCTCATTGACTTACATTGTACGGTGAAACAGCTCTCAAAGTCACTCTTTGAGCACAAATAAACAAATGCAAACAAAGCTGATTCAGACAATATAGAACATCACCAAACCAATTTTTAATCAATGGTGCAATTTTTTTTTTTGTCCAGATTTGGAATTACATCATGGCAAGGTAACTACACAACCCAAACCTCTACCAAAGTGGTCTTGCCCTTTAAGCCTTTTTTTTACAAACAAAACCCATGTCATATGTTGAATTGCCCGAGCTTATTCTCTTCTCAGCGGTGACTCGGGTACATCTGTGAAAACCTGGCGTCTCTATCCAGCGTGGAATCACTCAGACTTCCTGTAAACACATGTTTACTCTCCATCTAGTATACTGCAGCCCGCCACACTGATAGGTGCACTCTAGAGGACAATTTGAGGGAAAATGCAATGACAAAGTCGTGGCGTGTGCGCTTGTACACTCGTGTATGTGTGCATGTGCATGTGTGTGTGGGCCGGCTTGGCACACACACACACACACACACACACACACACACACACACACACACACACACACACACACACACACACACACACACACACACACACACACACACACACACGTGCGTACAGGCTAGAGAGGGAGAGAGAGGGAACAGGCGCAGAGTATTCCCTCGCCCCACGGGGGCACACAGACGCCCATTACACACTCTCATCATCCCCCATCTGTGCCTGCAGATGCCCCTGCTGGGTATCGCTGGCACGCCGCGCTCCGCTCCCCGTCCTAAACCCCTCCCCCGCCCACGCCACCACCACCCACGCCACCACCATCGCAACGCACCGCTGCTACAGCATGCATGCGCACCACCTCCGCACCTCCACCCACAACAGTTTAACAGCCTATGGATGCTCATCAGCAGAGTTAGAGCTTTTCTATCGCTCAGCTCCCAGAAGAGAAACAAAAAGTAGTATTACACAAGTACTTTGTTGCTGTCGGGGAGAAACCTCTTATCTCCAAAAGCATCAAAAGTAGCAGATCCACAAGCTCAAAACGTTGGTAGATCTGCCACTTTTGCAGTTTCCGAATTTTAATCCTGAAAAGTAACAGCTTTAGACATGAGGACCCAACAGAGACAATATCCATGTTTGATCTTTTTCTTTTCTTTTTTTCATAAATTAATTAATATTTTATACTTAGCAAAGTGAGCTTGTAGATCAGCGCCCATATTTTTGCGTATGTCATGCCCAAATAATTTTTAGTTGTTAAGTGTGTCTATGGGTTTTATAAATATTGAACCAATGAAAAGTATTAAGGAGAGCTTGTTGTGACTAAATAATAACTACATTGGATCCATTGGAACACAAGTTATTTTTTTCCTCACATTTCCTGAAAAGTAACATTTTTGTTATAACATGTTTCTGCCCAACAACGATGGTATAATACATGAGGTGGGTGGCATGTTATAAAGCGATGTGCCCACTGCCAGGCAGCAACCAGTTCCACCATAATCTGGTAACCCAATAGTTTTAGCCTCTGGGGGCACCGCCTTCTTTTTTGTGTAGAAACAGGAACTTGGTTTGGCTCCTCCCTTTTCTCCTCCCGGCTGCTTCTGTGTTTATTCCTACTAACAACAACAACACTACATGTTTAGGGCAGTGGTGCTGACATATTCTGCAGAAGGGAACGCGTGAGATCCATTCTCTACTAATAAGTAAAAGTAGCAACAACCTCAATGAAATACTTTGTTACAAGTAAAAGTCCTGAATTCAAATTGTGAGCTTGTACTGTAGATCGACTATTTTGGAATTGACCAAGTATAAATAGGGCTTAGTTGGTTAATGTATGTTTTGTAATAATAATGTAAATCTAACTAAAGTTTTCAAAAATAATATGGTTGATTGAATATTTTTTGGACAATTCTTTTTTTCAAGTACAGAGTTAAAAAGACAACAAATGGATGAGACACAAAAAGGCCAAAGGCTTGTTTCCATTGAGGTCCGCAATTGTAGTACAAAGAACAAAATAAAACAATATTTACCTTGGTGGAATAGAAGTATAAAGTATTGAAAAACTGACACACTCAAATCAAGTACCTCTGTTACTTTAAGTACAGTCGTTACTTTCCACCACTGATTCATATGCGAACTGCTTGGACAAAAGACCCGACATCACGACACGACGACACGAGCAGAAAGCGACAGGACCACGGACACTCTCCTCTCATCCGTTCCCTATAGATGGGCCTCTGTACGACCCCCCTCTCTCTCTCCTCCTCCTGGCTCCCATCTCTTTCACCCACAGCCCCTGAAGCGTGAGCATAGCGCTCCTTTTTTTCCTTCACGGAGAATTAAAAGAATGCTACCGGGTCCGTTTTTTTCATTTTTTTTTCATGAGCAGCTCCTCTAAAAGCTTCACAGACTTATTCACAAATATAATGAAGTTCCGAGGCTCCTTTACAAAAGTGCCAACGGGAGAGAGAGGGGGGGGGGGGGGGGGGACCGGGGAGGAGGAGGAGTTGGGAGGCGATCCGGATGAAATGGGGGGAAATAGAGATTCAATTCCTCCTCCCTCGCCCCATAATATACACCTGGCGTGACATTGTATCCAGTCAAGCTAGAGCACGGTTCTTTCCTCTCCACTTAAAAAGGATGGCGAGTGGTGGTGGTGGGGGTTGGGGATGGAGCGGAGGTGGGATGGATGGGTTGGAGGGATTGTGGGGAGCGTGTGTGTGTGTGTGTGTGTGTGTGTGTGTGTGTGTGTGTGTGTGTGTGTGTGTGTGTGTGTGTGTGTGTGTGTGAGACTTCTAGGGAGAGCTGGCAGCATGCAAAGGGGGGCTTTCATCGAGCTAAAGCAGAGCATATCAGGTACACAATGTGAACGACACTGACCTGAGCCTGCGTGATGGTAGGGTCCGTGTTAGCAGTTAGCGTGACAAGCCAGAGGTGGAGTGGGGCGGGACGGTACGGGATGGGGGGGTGGGATGGGCGTCAGGGGGGTGGGAGGGGGGGAGAAAAGAACAATAATATCACCGTTAGTTGTTTTGTTTTCGCTTTTTTTCCTTCCACAGAATATACCAGAAGATATTTGCTTTTAACTTCTGCTTAATCCCTCCTCCACCTTCTACCCCCAATAATATATAACGCCTCATGTCGAGGTGGAAACCTCATATGTCCAAAACTGTTACTTTCCGGGATTCAAATTCAAAAGTATCAAAAGTCCACAAGCTCTAAAGCTTGAGCTTGTGGATCTGCTACTTTTGCTATTTTTTTAGGACGCTGCAGTATGATCCAGCGTGATATGAGAGTGACGACACTAGCATAGACTCCCATTGTGAGAATGGAATGTGGAAGTTCCAATGTTTGGAACTACAGGAGGCAACATCCCGCTTTGCGGCGAGATCAAAGCGTGACGCAACTCTCTCTCTCTATATCGCTGGTGTGATCATAGCCTGGCTTCAGACCATAGACCCCGCCCACTGCACTGAGTGGACTTGCTACTCTTCAGCTTCAGTCAGATAATCAGGCTAGTATGATCAAGCAGGGTGCTAATTTACGAAAAAAAAACACAAAAAGTTAAAATATGGAGATAAGAAGTTTCTGCCCAACAGCAACGGTATAAATAAAGTTAAAATAGAAGCCGCGTTGTGGTCTTGGGGGCTCAATAATAATGAGCCTCGTCGTCGCGGGCTGACAGTGAATGTTGTGGCGCTGGACATTTTGCCCGCTTGAATGATTCATGGTGCGGAGCGAGTGAAAGTATACTGCAGTCGGCTGCGAACAGCTGTGCCGGAGCTCCAGACCTGCAGCCCAGGGCCACACAGAGGAATTAATCTCTCCGGAGACGTCGAGAGAGAGAGAGCGAGAGCGAGAGCGAGAGCGAGAGCGAGAGCGAGAGAGAGAGAGAAAGAGAGAGAGAGAGAGATGTATGTGCATTAGAGCATTATGTTTGAGAAGGGGGCGGTGCTCTGTGTCTATAACCCATTCATTCCGGGAACGCATCTGTCATTTTAAGATTTCTTTGGCTATTTTTGAAGAAAATGTGTGCAAATCTTTGAATATATATATATATAAATGTTTTACTCAAATCTTTGTTTCTGGGGGTCCCTGGCACAAAATATTTTGAGATGGGGGTCCGCGGCCAAATACGTATCATTTTGGGTGGTCCTTGACATTAAAAAGGTTTGAGAACCACTGATATTAACATAAGTTTGTTTCAAAAACACTGTTACGATTTAGCCTAGAAGACATTTGTAGAATCCCCAGGGGCAAAGATTTGAGTTTTCAATTTGACAAATTTTACAAGATTTTTCAAAAAAAATGCAGATCTACAAGCTCTAAGTAGCGCTATGAGCTTGTCTGCTATTTTTGAATAGCTCAAAGTATAAAATAATGGTCATAGCTAAAAAACGAAAATGACACAGTATGCGTTCCTGGATTGAATGGGCTAAACAAAGTAGTTACAGCGTACCCAGCATGGCTGTAAACCGTTATGAGTGACACTCAATGGGGGAGCCTGGCGGCTCTGCCTGTTCCGTTCACAGACCATATGCTCCTTGTGAGCACGACGAGGACGCAGGTTCAAGTCCGACCCCCTGTCTGGTCTCTCTCTTATCGCTCCTCTCTCTCTGCCCGTCCCTGTCTCTCTGCCGCACTGACCTATCTGAAATAAAGAAATTGTATCACTCAATCTAAAAGCACTCGACACTCAAGGACAGGCCGATTGATTTTCGTGGACGTCAACAACTCTCCCTGAGCTCGAACCGGGCCAGATGCATTGAGATACAGGTACTTAAAACTGGACCACTAAATGACAGAGAGACTTAGTGTGACTCAGACTTTTTGAGCTTTTATGCCCAACCCTTTTATCGCCATGAGAACTCATCATAGCCAGGACGGGTACGCACATATCCAGAAAAAATCTATTAAGTGGTCTAAGAGTCAGGCTCATTTTACACTAGAGAAAAACAACACTGCAAAAATGTTGCCTTATGTGTCTATTTTTACACTCCCAGACTAACACTCTAACACATTATGCAGTCTAGAGAAAAGTATATTTATCTCTGACAGGAGATCATGCTTTGCACCAAACAGTATGTCAGGGTGTCTGTCCGTGTGTCTGTCCACAGCAAAGCTTTCATACATCTAGACTGATCAGCATCATATTTCTTGAGAGCAGGCCAAAGAGCTCTATTCTTTCAAACGGGTCACTACAAATGTCATTGTCTTTACTTATAAAAGCAAAGCGATCATCCCTCGAGGCTGTGGGATGAGTGTCTTGTGAACTGAGACTATGCTGGCATTGTCTGCCACCTGCCATGCCACCTTTCAGACATAGCTAATGTGTACATCTGGGACAACAGTGGACAGAAGGTAGAATGGGAAAAAAGGTGCCTGGTTCAATCCTGAGCAAGTCCTTGAGCAAGACACTGAACCCCTAACTGCCAACGGGAGAGGAGAGGGGAGAGCAGCTGATGAGCAAGTTAGCACCTTGCATGCTTTTCATCTGTGTGTGGATGGGTGAATGTAATGTACATTGATTAGCGCTTTAGAGAAAGGCACTAAATGTACAATTTATCTAATCCTACATGCCATTAGTTCTACTTATTTGATGTACAACTGGCTGGGCAACTTGCATAGCCGTAATGTCAGTGACATTAAAGACTTTACTTTGTCACGCAAATGACTCGGAAAAGCGAGTGTGGTGCAGCAAACACCCGCACGTTTCAAATCGCAACCTTCGATTGACAGTCACAGTGACAACACAAACATAATTAAGGCGTGAACAATCAGACATTGCTGATAACAGAGAAATATGAATGACAGAAGTCTGAGAGAAAGGTGGAGAGAGGTACACAATCAATGTGTAAGAGAGGGAGGGAGGGAGGGAGGCAGACAGACAGACAGTAGAGACGATGTACAAATGTACTGTTCTCAGTGGTGTTAAGTATTTAAGTACATTTACTCAAGTACTGTACTTAAGTACAATTTAGAGGATTTTCACTTTACTTAAGTATTTCCATTTTTCTGTACTTTCACTTCTACTCCACTGCATCTCAGAGGCAAATATTATATGTTTTTTAATATTATATATTTAATATTTTTTTTAATATTGAATATTATAATAACAGAATATTTATATATTTTCAAATGACCGAAATATATATAGGGCTGAAGTGGTTAATGTATGTTCTGTAATAATAATCAAAATCTACAAAGTAACTTAGTAACTAAAGTTTTCAAATAATTGTAGTATTATTATTATCTATATGATAAATATAATATATTATATTATATGTTTTTTTCTATTATAATTATTTGAAAACTTTAGTTACTAAGTTACTTTGTAGATTTTGATTATTATTACAGAACATACATTAACCACTTCAGCCCTATATATATTTCGGTCATTTGAAAATAGATCTCACAATGCGTCGCATTTGAAAACTTGTGAAATGGGACATTCTGCAAAATGAGTACTTTTACTTTTGTACTTTAAGTACATTTTGATACCATTACGTTTGTACTTTTACTTAAGTAAATTTTGAAATCGGTACTTTTACTTGTAACAGAGTATCTACATTGCAGTATTGATACTTTTACTTAATTTGACAACTTTTTCCACCACTGACAGTTCTACCTCCTGAGCCACTGCCACTCACTACGTGGTACATACTTGGACACAATTCTATCAAAGTGTTGAAAGTGCACAATAAGTCAGCTTCAGACTTAATGACAATTTACCCAAACACACATTATATTTACAAGGACGTCAAAAGACTAAAAAGACTAGTGCAAAAAGGGTGTCGAAACAATGCATACGAATACAATAAAAATCCTGTGCAATGTACTAAACCTCACATTGTGCTAATGTTGTGTATAATTAAGTACAAAAGGTGTTGCTTAGCTCGAAAGTAATTGAACCAAGAGTTTCCAAAACTTTTTTCCAGCGTTGTTGTTGCATCACATTGCATGAAAATGTGGGGCAGCAGCCATGTTTGCTCTGAAACCTTTGGCCACACTATTCTTGTCATTGAAAAGGAACTGTAGAGCCTAATTTATGCTTTGGCGAAACACTTTTTCGCTGAAGCATAAAATAGGCTTACCTGCAGGTCTTACACTTAACTTTATACCCAGTCGGTCACCACAGAATCCCAGCGTATATTGAAATGTGGCTGGTCTGTTTGTTTCCTCGGGTAGAAATTGTGTTTATTGTATGAGTAAGTATAGTGTAGGTGGAGGATGTCAGCACAATAGCTCAACAAGGCACTGGAACACTTTTTACCAAACAAAAAGTTAACTGCTAGAATCCTTTTTCCTCTGTTATGTGCTTATTGTAGGACATTAACTTTGTGCTTACAGTGTGTTGGTGCAGCAGCACTCCTTAATACATAATGCATATGGGAGATTTTCTTTAAGTACAAGTACTTTGTACTTAAGCGCATTTTCCTGGGATCATTTGAAAGGAACTGTACTTAGAGCTGAGATTCAATGGATACAGGTTTTCGTTTGTGTAAAATACACACGCACACTGCGCGTGTGCATGTGTATTTTACACAAACAAAAACACATACACATGCACACACACACAAACACATGCGCGCGTGCGCCCGCGCCCGCGCCCGCACACACACACACACACACACACACACACACACACACACACACACACACACACACACACACACACACAGGCTCCGTTGAAGGGAAAGTAGTATTTTATTGTGAAAAGAAATTGGGCAGGAGACACTTTAAAGGCGAGCCTCCCCGCCCATAAATCTCTCTCATTGTCAGCGTGTGACTAAGACTTCAAACGGATTAGGCCATTACTGTCAGCGGGCCCGCGGACACCACACAAAACAATGGCTCCGCCGAGAGAGACGGAGGAGAGATGGATCCCCGTGTGATTATGTCCTGCAAGGCACTCACGAGGAGACAAGTTCAAATGGGCCGACACATAAAAAGCCAGGCATCAAGAGGACTGCCTGTCTGCCATGAGACAGCTCTCTGGTGGTGTCGGGATTGGGAATGTTCGGAAAGATTTACTTATAAAGCATCAGGCCTGAAATGACTTGATGAAGAGACCAAAGTGGCAGCCACTTCCTTTTTTTGTTTTTGGGGCTTTTTATGCCTTTATTATGGATAGGACAGTACGCTGACAGGAAATGGGGAGAGAGAGATGGGGAGTGACACACAGCAAAGGCCATCGGGATCGACACTCGAACTCGCGACACGTTGTCAGGTAGGCTACTGTCTGTAGGTGCCCGCTACGCCACGTTCAACGAGAGACCAAGCAGCAGCCACTTTCAACCTGGCAACCCTATTGGACATGTCATTATTATAGGCAAAAATTATTAAAAAGAAAAATCAAGAATAGAAAAAAGCCCTATACTAACATTGTAACATACGATGAATAGTGGAATTAACCGATCTAGATGTGCTATTTTCATCGAAGAGATTTGGTATTGACCCCTTGGGTTTCCTGGTCAACTGAAGTACTTAAGTTGACCACTTAAGCCCTACAGTATACTTCATCATATCGTTGTTGTACTGTTAGGATTTAGACGACATTTGTAGAATCCCCAGAAGCAAAGATTTGAGTTAAAAATGTTCGCTTTAAAGATAGTTAGATAGTATAGATAGATATATATTCAAAGATTTGCACCAATTTTCAAGATTAAAAAAAAAAAATGCAGATCTACAAGCTCGTAGCGTGGCACTCGGTCCTGCGCTATGAGCTGAATATAATGTATGGGAGATGCATTTCCCCAGTCAACATAAATGTTGAATGAGTACGGGAAAGGATACCTGAGCTAAAACTAGATTCAGCTATTGACAGTTACAGGCGTATGTGTATTTCCAGCAAGCATTACAAGGATGGAGAGTACAGTAAAAACCACTGAATACATGAATCCCAATGTAAACAGTTTCAATAGCGTATTTTCTCACAACCTTTCACATTCACAGTATAAGCCGCAAACCGTATTTGACCCGCACTGCATCTACTCCTGAGGCCCTTTACCTTTCATAGAAAGACAGCCTGAAAAAGGCCTGAACTTCAAATGTATTCCTTCGAGGACACCAGCTTGTGTCATTTTCATTTCTCCACATTGAGAGCATTGTGAGTTGACACTGAAGGCACGGAGGCCTGACTAGTACCTTCCAAGACTCACACCTGAACACGTTAAAACATCGAAGGCAAATCAAATCAAAGAACCGCTCCTTTCGTTGCCGTTGCATCATCATACGGGAAAAGTACAGACGTACAATGCCCACAGGACAACCTGAAGCAAAAGCTGTGAAAGTACTGGAAATGAAACTAGGTTTATTGTATTAATTCCAAACGAGCTCTACAGGGGACCCCATGCTTATACTGTAAGTACGAACAAAATAAATAAATGTCTAATACAAATCTGTCGTTGGTTGTTGTTTTTTGCTTTTGACCCCATTTTCACCCCAATTTAGTCGTTATGCCAATTCCCCACACACATTTCTGTGTGTTGCCACTGCTGTTGTATCCTACTGGCTCACATGCCAGTGAGGAGCCCCCACCGGGAGGACGTAGAGCCTTCTTACCTATTCCCACCCAACACTCCCTGCTGACAGGTGCCGCCCCCCCCCCCCAGCCCGTAGGAGTAACGTGTAGTGACAATTATCACCCTCCCTGCCCGCCCGGCTGCCGTCCCCCGAACACGGGCCAATAGGCTCTATGCACAGCAGCCATATTGGAAAGAAATTGGGCCTCTTCCTTACTTCCTTGGTAACACCACAGGTGTTACCAATGATTCTAATGAAGGCTCTGTTCCCTTTGGTGTAGCACAGTGGTTCTCAAACCTTTTAATTTCAAGGACCCTCATAACTCTGAGAGTGTACAAATGGAACCAAATGGACCCTTACGGGTCCATTTGGTTCCATTTGTACATTCTCAGAGTTACACACCCGTAAGGGGCCATTTGGAACCCCCTCAAGGAACCATGAGGGTCCCTGGACCACACTTTGAGACCCACTGGTGTAGCGTTTCCAGTGAGTCAACATGCACAATATCAGTACCCTGACTCTGTTTGACCAGAATGGAACAGAGCCTTCAATTAGTATCATTGGTAGCACCTGTGAAGGAAGTAAGAAGTGGCCCAATTTCTTTTCCGATATGGCTGCTGACTGTGCATAGAGCCTATTGTGTTCGTATAGAGACGCTTGACAAAAGTGTGGTATAGGCAACTACTTTACCATTGCGCCACCCGAGCGCATAATACAAATCTGTTGAATATACAGTATTATGCAATCTATTATAAACTCTTGCAGCTTGAGATGCGTGAGCGAGGGTATAGTGTGACGAGACACTATTCCCGCAGCTCGAAAGGCGGAATTCAATCTCAGAAAGCGTCGCATGAGCATGGATAGAGAAATGGGCAGGCGGTAGATGGGGGGGGGGGTAGTGGGGGGTTTAGCGTTTCCGGCGTTTCTACCCTGGTCTGTTCGTTCGCAAGCCTGATGATTGTCCAGGAGAAAGTAGCTATTTAGCAGCCTTCTGCCATGTGTTAGCCTCGTGGTTACAGATCCACTTGCCGAGTGGGCAGCATCTGAAACAATCCATGGATGGCTTTTAGATGATCTTGCAAGCTTTGCTGTTTTTTTCCCTCCCCGCTTGCCACTCAATCAGTTTTGCTATTCTAATTAGCGGATAGGGGCTACAGATAACCTTCGTATTTTGAACTAAACGCTGTGGCCCATCTGGATGACTGGAGGGACGGGAGACAACATTGGATACGCTCCAAAAGAACCACATTCTGTCTCTCTGGCTGGCGTCACTTGAGAGAGAGAGAGAGAGAGAGAGAGAGAAAGAGAGAGAGAGAGAGAGAGAGAGAGAGAGAGGGAGTGGGAGAGAGAGCACTTGAACAACATGCAGATTCACGCCACTTGTAATGCGGAGAGACAGCGTGCCGTTTGGGCCGAGCCTGGAGGGGGCTGAGAAGCGCCGCTCTCTCCAGTAATTACACCTCATTGGCCTCGGCGAGATCTGCCGCCAATTGGCTCCACAAACCTCTCGTTCCATGAAGCACACAGACAAGACGGGAGTTTAAGCACCTGAGCAAATCAAGGTGTAAAACAAAACAAAAACGCAATCAAGCATCTCTCTTATGCTTTAAAGAGAAATTAAATCTAAACCAATTCTACGATAAATTGCATAGGCGCTATATGGCCTGTCTGAAGGCATTAAAATTTTTTCATATCGTCTCTGTCGGGTGGAAACCTCATATGTCCAAAACTGAATATTTTTAGGATTCAAAAGTAACGAAAGTAGCAAATCTACAAGCTCGAAACGCGTCGCTTCGCGCCGTGTTTCGAGCTTGTAGAGCTGTTACTTTTGATGCTTTTGTGTGACGCTGTAGTATGATCAAGTAGGGGCGTTCATTTACGAGAAAACACAAAAAGTTCGAAAATGGAGATAAGAGGTTTCTGCCCGACAGCGACGATATCCATCATTCAAGCTACATAAACCTTCCCTGAATGATTGCAGTATGATAATGCCATGGTTTATATACCAGGCTGTATATTTCGAACGTGACACTAGAGCCCTAGCAAAAGCAACGTGAAGATAATCCCGGAGAATAAAACTTGCACGGAATATGGTTCCTAGCGCACAGCACAGTGTGTCAGATTTGATGGGCTCCTCGTAAACACGGCGAAGTGCTCGGATAAATCCTGAACGGCTGCATCTCTCGAGATGGCAAAAAATTATTTCATTGTATGCAAAGACATTTTAGAGCTGTTATACATGAAGCCTGATGGGGGAAAAAGTGCCGATTTTATTTTTTATCGTTCCTAAAGGAGTACCAATGAATCACTGGAAGTTCTGCCCTTGTGTTTTGGGGTTCTAGGCAACTTCAGAGATCAAAAAAAGAAAAAAGCTGTTATCAAACACTGCCCCTCCACTCCCCCCCCTCCTCATCAGCAGTTCGTTTCCCCGACCACCAGGGCGTGACGCAGGGGGGACTTCTGAACGGCCGAAAATAGGTTGCTTTATTCGGATACAATGCGTGTCACTGCCCGCCCCTGCCGGTTCTCTGAATTTTTATTTTTAAATAGGCTCTGTCATGATTAATTGACCACATATATCAAGTTAAACAACTAAATTATATCCAAACGCTATCTTATTCCGTGCCTCAAAAAATAAGTTTGAGAGTGTTTTAAAGTTTTAAAACCGAAAGTAAAAACACAGCAGAGAAAAAAATGGCTGCCGTTCCATTTTTGTCGGCTGCACTCGGTTCCATTCGGTTTCACTCGAACTCGCCACACGGACACGGACGCGCACGGACGCGCACATGCGTGCGTTTCATTTACGTCCCAGACAGAGCCGGATACCCGGATGTCAAAACATAAATAGTAGGGAAAATACGGATTTCAGAAAGAGGACTGTGTTTCAATGCAGGAAGACACCCCAGCATCATTATATAGTGGCTGATAGAGGGGGAAAAAAGCAAAATATATATATATAAATATTTTTAAATGTAGGCTTAAAGTTACCTAGAATCCCTTTAAGTAAAAGTAGCAATACTGCCATATAAAATACACACGGTTACAAGTAAAAGTCCTGTTTTTTTAAAACCATTTTTTTAAAAATAGCTGAATATAAGCTCACAACGCGCCATGTTGCGACGCGTTTGCCATTTTCTCCGTCCTGTTAAACATTTTCACCTTGAATCGGCAACGCAATGCGGGTATGAAACTGCAATACTAGCGGGATGAGTGGCTTGGACCAGAACGTCTCATTTCTCTCTCTCCCTTGACAGTGCATATGGCAGATGCACCGTTAATTGAGATGACTAATTACATCTCAACAGTTACACTGTGCAGCAGAGAAGGTGGAATAACACATTTACCACAACTCACAACATTTACGATGGTGCGTGAGGTGGGAGTGCAACAGTTCATCAGTTGATTTGAATAAAATAATACATTTAAAACGTATACAAGCTCACAATTCTATACGTTTTTTTTTTTATCAGCTATTTAAATAACAAATAAAACATAGGGCTTGGATGGTTATAAGACCTGGAACGTATCTGTGTCATTTTAGATTTCTTTGGCTATTCAAAAATAGCAGATATACAAGCTCATAGCACAGCACCGAGCTTGTAGATCTGCTATTTTTGAAAAATCATGAATATTGGTGCAAATCTTTGAATATATACATATTTTAAAGCGAACAAATGTAACTCAAATCTTTGCTTCTGGGGGTGCCTGGAACAAAATATTTTGAGATGGGGGTCCGTGGCCAAATACATATCATTTTGGGGGTCCTTGACATGAAAAAGATTGAGAACCACTGATATAGAAACACAAGTATTTTCTGTCAGGATTTAGAAGACATTTGTAGAATCGGCCTCAGGCCTTAATGGGTTAAAGAGACTAATCGATTTAGTCCATTATGAAAAAAATTCAAATAAAATATCTTTCTGTGCACGGGTGCCATGCACCTAAAATAGCAGATGCACAAGAGCTCACAGCAAGTCAGCTATTTTCGGTGTGCGACGCCCGCGCACCAACCAAGTACAGATCAGGCGTCAGAGAGGCCATGCGGCTAATGAAGAGAGGTTCATACCTCAGATCAAAAACATTCATCTCTCCCCATGGCCCCATGGGGAGAGATGAATGGATGAACGGTGAATGAACCTAAAGGTTAGAGGAGTGCACTCGTAGCCGCCGGGAGGTTCCCCGATTCGTTTCTCCCGACCGGCAGGAAAAATCTGTGTGGGGAAGTGATTGGCCAGAATGGCCACCACTCACACCTCCCCCAACACCGCTGAATAACCCTTGAGCAAGGCACTGCAGTGGTGTAAAGTAACAAAGTACATGTACTCAAGTACTGTACTTTAGTACAATTTTGAGGTATTTTTACTTTACTGGAGTATTTCCATTTTTACTCCACTACAATTATTTGAAAACTTTAGTTACTTTGTAGATTTGTATTATTATTACAAAACATACATTAACCACTTCAGCGTTGCATTGTGAGCTTGTAGATCTGCTATTTTCAAAAGATTTTTAAACATTTGAAAACTTCTGCATTATGAGTACTTTCTACTTTTGGTACTTTCAGTACATTTTGATACGAATACTTTTGTACTTTTATTAAGTATTAAATTAAGTACATTTTTTATTCTGGACTTTTACTTGTAACAGAGTATTTCTTCATTGCAATATTCATACTTTTACTTGATGTGAGTACTTTTTCCACCACTGAACCCCCAACTGCTCCAGTGGAGCTACTCAGTGGCCAACAGTATGAGACTGTGTGGTTGTACTGGTCAGCTCCCATGGGTTTTAATGTGTGTGTCTATTTGCAGGGCGTTGCTGAAAACAAGCACTTGTGCTCAGCTACTACCCTGGGTAGATAAAATAAGGAATAAATATCTCTATGTGCCATTCACATGAAACAACAACACCCGCACCATCATCAATTTGCCATCAAGGCGGTTCATCTCGTTTGCCCCGGGCCGGTTCACGGACGATTTTCCATGCTGGAGCAAACACTCGGAAGCAACATGAGAGGCATAAATGGAAACCGTATTGATTTTGTTGTCTTCCGTAAATAGGAGGATGTGATGGTAGACAGGACTCGGGGGAGGGCGTAATGTTAGGAGCGCTGTTTGTCAGACGGATACAAACACAGCAGTGAGTGGGGAGACTATCTGTGAATATCTCCACCCCAATTACTGTACGTAATGAGTGTTGAGTGGATGAAATTAGCGGTGGCTGCCAATGCTTTTAGGTAGAGCCTGACCCATGCCAGATTTTTGGCTTCGGTGTCAGAGAGTCCTAGACCACAGATTACCAATGTTTTGACATATGTAATTAAAAAAAATGTTTTTTATTTTATTTAACCACTTTTAGAGGGACAGCGAGATCCTCCTCCGGCACTTTTAAGCCCTATTAAAATATATATCAATAGCAGATCTACAAGCTCACAACACGTTGCGTTGTGACGGGTTGTGAGCTTGTAGATCTTTAGATCTTTGATATTCTTGAAAATGTTAAAATAAAACTTTTGAAAGTTCTCACCTACTGAAAGTGGGTACAAATCGGAATACATGAGTTCCCTCCACTACATGTTATTCTCTCTTCGCTATTTTTACTCTTCCTTTGACTGCATGCTGAGAGCCTGCACAAACAACAATTTCACCCACTTTTACCATGTACTGTGATGTGACAATAAAGTTAGATTGATTGATTGATTATTGCTGTCAAACACTTCTGTGTTTCTAAAAAAAGAAACTAAACAAAAACAAACAAGAGATGTGGAAAAGTGGTTGCATATAAATTGGCTTGGCAGGTTGCGATGTTTGCAATGAGTATTTCTAATAATCGCCTTCTTACTGTCAGCTTTCGCACCAACTCTGTCCTGCTGAGGAGTGCAAGGGCAGGCCAGGACGGAAACTTCCAAAATATAACTGAGTGCTCTAGAAAGACTTTTTATCAAGCACCCTGTGAACAGTGTATTTACAAGCTTCAATATATATCTCTCCTCCAAAGTCAGCAACAGTATCAATAATATACCATTCGGAAGCCTTCATTTGTACGAAACCGCAAAATACAAAATACACATAAGATAAAGAAATCCAGATAAGATTCTGACATAAAATATTGTCTTTTTCCCAAAACAATGTCAGTTTCTTTTCAATAGAGTACATTGTGGAGGGCGTAAAAATTGCAGATATATCTGCAATAATTTTTTTATCGTGAAAATGTGTGCAAATCTTCTTTGAATATATATTCTTTTAAGCGAACATTTGTAACTCAAATCTTTGCTTCTAGTGGGGGTCCCTGGAACAAAATATTTTGAGATGGGGGACCGCGGACAAATTCATATCATTTTGGGGGTCCTTGACATGAAACAGTTTGAGCACCACTGATGTTACAGCACATCGAGAGAATACTGATGCAGAGCTGATTTGTATGTAATGCTTTTTGGTTCAATTTTGGTTCAAGTGGCCCCAGGCTAACCATGCCAGCTAACTACCATCACAAGACCAACGTGTGCACATGCCGCGCCGCGCGCGCGCACACACACACACACACACACACACACACACACACACACACACACACACACACACACACACACACACACACACACACACACACACACACACACACACACACACACACACACGACAGCCCTCCAACAATGGCCATATGGCAGAGAAGCGCTGAGGGTGGACAGGAAGAATGTTCTCCACATGATAGGGCCGGTGTGGAGCGGAGCAGAGGGCCCCAGGCGCTAACAGAGAGGGAAATAACTATCTATCTGGCTGAGGCACTTGCTGGCAAGTCTACAGGGGACAATGACACTGTCTGTTGCAACTCATGGAAATACGTGCACAATACATTCCGGTGTCACATTCCATTTGCGGAAGCCAGCCCGATATAGTTGAGTAAATATCATTTCATATCAAGTCTGTCTATGCATATCGTTGCTGTCGGGGCAGAAACCTCTCATCTCCATATTTTAACTTTGTGTGTGTTTTTTTCCCCGTAAATTAACGCCCCCAACTTGATCATACTACAGTGTCACACAAAAGCATCAAAAGTAGCAGATCTGCAAGCTCTAAACGCGGTGCGAAGCGACGCGTTTCGAGCTTTTGAATTTGAATCCTGAAAAGTAACTGTTTTGGACAATTTTATTTGTATAGCACATTAAAAAAAAAAGGCAATTCAATGTGCTTTACACAGAGAACATCAAGCAAAGGAAACTTAATTATACAATGACATTAGGACGCATGAGAACAAAATATGTAAATAATAATAATAACAAAAAAAGAAAAGTAACTCAATCAAAGACAGCAGCAAACAGAAAGGTCTTTAGTTGCGTTTTAAAATAAATAAGAGTGGCAGCAGACCTGGTATGACCTGATATGGCACAAGATCTGAAATGTATTTCGGCCCTAAACATTTGTTTTGCTTTATAGACCAATGGTAGTATTTTGGAATCAATTCTTTAACACACAGGGAGCCAGTGTAAGGATTTAAGAATTGGAGTGATATGCTCCACTTTCTTGGTATTAATAAGGACTTGAGCAGCAGCGTTCTGATTGATTTTTCAGAGAAACCTGTAGAGACACCCTTAAAGTAGTCAGTGCCTGGAGTTTTTCTAGATCCTGCTGAGACATAAGTCCTTTAACCTGTGCTACATTTTTGAGGTGATAGTAGGCTGACTTAAATTCAGGTCTGAGTCCACAAGTAAGACGCGCGAACGCTGGAAGCGAACGCAGCTCGAAAATATTGTGTATTTACGGACTTGTAATCCGTGTTATTTCACCGTGATGGGGAGAGAACATTGACATTGTGTGTGTGCGTGTGTGTGTGTGCGTGTGTGTGCGTGTGTGTGTGTGTGTGTGTGTGTGTGTGTGTGTGTGTGTGTGTGTGTGTGTGTGTGTTTGTGTGTGTGTGTGTGTGTGTGTGTGTGTGTGTTTTGCAGGCTGTCGTGCATTTTAATCAGAGCATTGTCTACATTCCTGCACTCTGGCGGCTGCACACAGGCAGTGCACGCACACAGAGACGCAGACACACACACACACACACAACCCGAGCACGGTTTCATAGTAAGCTGCACTTGGGCGGTGCGTTCGCAATGACTACACCAAGGTTTTTGACTTGGCTAGAGGTTTTTAACATTACCCATTGGAGCTGGGAGCTGACTTTTAATCTGTCTTGTACATCTGTTGTTTTTTTTTAAATGTCTGAAAAATATCGAAAATGTATGTTTAATTTTGTTGAGTTAATTTTGTTGACTAAGACTAAGACCTTAGACTAGACAATTTCAGATGACTAAAATAGGACTAAATCCGGTGACTAAATGGTGTCTAAGACTAAGACTAAATCAGAATTTGCTGTCAAAATGAACACTGGTATTTAGGTACCAAGCTGTGTTAATTCTCTTCTCTCTCTCTCTCTCTCTCTCTCTCTTGCTCTCTCGACCGTGTAACGGCAGGATGAATTTCCTCTCTGTCAGACCGGTCATTTTCTGGCGGCTGCTAGACGGGAAACATCTGCCTGCAGGAGAGCGGGGCGAGATGGCGACCAAAGTGCAGGTCACAGTGTGATGATAAGAGAGGCTGAGCTCTGGTGAGAGGTGAGGCTCGCCATCAGTAATGATTCATCTCACATCCAAGCTCCAAACCTCAGCGACACCAAGGCCTGCTTGCTGCCTTGCCTGATATACACCCTTGCATGATTTTTGTTTAGTTTTTTTCCCGCACCTTAACCTATGTCCTTAGCATAATCATCAGTGGTGGAAGAACGACTCAGATATTTTACTTAAATAAAAGTAGCAATACCACAATATAAAAATACTCTGTTACAAGTAAAAGGCCTGTGTGAAAAATGTTACTTGAGTAAAAGTACAAAAGTATTGGCATCAAAATATACGTACAGTAAAGTACCAATAGTAAAAGTACTAGAATGAAAATAGCAGATCTACAATAGTAAAATGAAAATAGCAGATCTACAATAGTAAAAGTATTAAACTGAAAATAGCAGATCTACAAGCTCACAACGCGGCGCGATGCGACGCGTTGTGAGCTTGCAGATCGGCTATTTTCAAATAGCCTATGTATAAAATAGGGCTAAAGTGGTTTATGTATGTTTTATAACATGATCATTTATGTCTGCAAAGTAACTAGTAACTAAGGTTTTAAATAATTGTAGTGGAGTAAAAGTACAATATTTGCCTCTGAGGTGTAGTGGAAAATTGGAAATACTTTAGTAAAGTAAGAGTACCTCAAAATTGTACTTAAATACAGTACAGTACTTGAGTAAATGTAATTAGTTAATTTACACCTGCATATCATGTAGGCTTGCAGTATGTATCTGCTGCTATGCTCATGCACCTTTATGTCTTACCTCAGGTACTTACCGTAGCTTATGTCTTACCTCAGGTAGCCTACTTACCACACCGGATAGATATACAGTACTATGTGTAATGTGTAGATAATGTGTTTGTTTTTATTGATCTCTCTCCCTCTCTTCCCCCTGCCACCCTTATTCTTCTTCTTCCCTTTCTTTTATGGAAATAACAAAAAACGATGGAGCTTGCACAACAATTAATTTCACCCACTGTTCTACATCTGTAAACCTGTGATGTGTCAATAAAGTTGATTCTGATTCTGTTTCCAAAAGGAAGAGTAGATTATGGCGATTAGGGCGGTTCAACACTGCTTCTAGACTAGATCAGTTAGTCTGATAAGCACTTAAGCCCTATTTTATAATTTGTTGTATAGACCAATTATTTGTTTACTAACATTGAGACTGGACGCACAGGTGATTGTTTCACGCAATCAATTCCCAACCTGTTGTTTCGGGGTGCGCTGGTTTCAGCACACCCCAACCCCCTCTTGTGTGTTGGCCAGTGAGGCGCGTCCTAGCGAGACCTGACAGAATGGGTTTCATTGCGCGCATACTGGTTCTTATCAGTGTGACGTCGTCTGTTAAGGGGTCTATAATGGTGTCACACAAAAATAACTCACAACAAACCATACTGTAGTACATGGGTTCCCAAACTTTTCAGCCCGCGACCCCAAAATAAGGCGGCCATTGACTCGCGACCCCACCTAAACCTGGAGGTAATTTATGCACATAAACTTGCACGTTCGGTGCGCATTTGAAATGTATTAAAATTGTAAAATGTACTATTTGTAATAATTTTAGGTTGTATTTCATCCATTCTGTTGAATAAAAAAAAATTAAATATATATATATATATATATATATATATTTTTTTTTTTTTTTTTTTTTTTTTTTTATGACCCAAAATAATTTCGCGACCCCACCGTCAGTCTCCCGCGACCCCAAGTGGGGTCGCGACCCCAACTTTGGGAACCCATGCTGTAGTAGTAATCTCTGTCTTTCTGAACACATTCTTCTCCTCAGTGGGTTGAGCAATTAATCTGAACTTGCACATGGGGATTGACCATTAGCCTATGGAGACAGCCTCAAACACCATGTTTCACTTTCCCCAAATTAAATTATTTGTGAATTCTGCAGAATTTGGAAGTTACTGAGCATGCACAGGCTCTGTTGCGGTTATGGTCCCAAAGGCTATGGTATGGGATCGGCTTTGTTGTCACGGTTACGGTCGCAGCCAGTGGGTGGACTTAGGTTTGGGAGTACAGAGTATATATTGTACATTCACACAGAGAATAACGACAGCAGTACAGACAGCGCTAAATCTATAAAGAACTTTGAGTTAGGAGCCGTGTCCACACGATGCGTTTTAGTGCTTCGGATATCATGTCCACCGCGCTCGCACTGCAGAACGTTTATTCACAAGTGCAATGATCGCATGAACATCATGTTATTTGCACAAGTAGCTTAGCTGCCTGAGACAATGTAAGCATGGATGGACTTCTCATGGTTGTGTTATAACGACTTAGGACTCAGCGTCAGATAAATGACCGGGCTGTTACACACAGCCATGATCTAATGAGCAGCCTCCTCTCCTAAAGTTTAACTAAGCATGTACTGTGTACCAGCGGTGGGAAAAGTACTCAAATGTTTTACTTAAGTAAAAGTATCAATACTGCTATGTGAGCTTGTAGATCGGCTATTTTCAAATAGAGCTAGGAATAAAATTGTAGTGGAGTAAAAAGTACAATATTTGGAGTAGAAGTAAAAGTATAGACAATTGGAAATACTCCAGTAAGTAAAAATACCTCAAAATTGTACTTAAGTACAGTACTTGAGTAAATGTACTTAGTTACTTTACACCACTGCTGTGTACACAGCGAATAGTCTGCAAATACTTTGAGTGCGCACATATATATATATATATTGTGGAGTCTCGCCTTAATACCCCCGATCAGGTGAGAGTTTATACAGGGCCAGGCAAAACAGTGACGTCAGAGCTCAGCACCTCGGACAGCGCCACTGTCTTTGCCAAGTCCTTGATGGAAGGTACGTGTGGCTGGCTCTCCTTCCTGAAGGACAGCCTCATTGTGAGCTTGGAGGTCCATTTAGCTGTTCTTATCAATGATGAACAAAACCTCCTAACTCCACTTTTTGCTTTATTTTTGTCATTTCCTGAAAAAATGAACATTTTGGAGTTGGTTTCTGCCGGACAGCATATATATATATATATATATATATATATATATATATATATATATATATTATTATCCTATTATTATTATCCTATGGTACAGTTCAGCTGCGTGACATTATGAGTGGCCTCTCTATGCCTTCTCTACTAGTAGAGGTTACAGACCGAGCCACTCTATGTCTATTGAACTTGAGAAGAAGTTTTAGTACCTGTCCCGCCTGTCCTACATCTTGGGACAGATGCGTCTCAAACTAAAAGGTAATTTCCGGCCCTGTTAACAACAATGAGTGCTCATCTACCCCTCTGGATAAATCCATGAGGATATTAGCCGAAGCCATCCAGCCTTGATTCGGGGTGGAGTGGGTTATTATTACTGCGCACTACAACAGGGGGCACATAAAGCTTGTTAGCAGGCACTTAACCATCCGTACACAGATCTCCACATGAACATGCTGGAGTATATTTCTCTCGTCTCATCTGCATACTGACCTCTACAGTTCTAAAGTGTCCTTTTGGGCTCGTTCAAGCGTACAGGCGGCATTCATAAAACAATTCCCCCCCTCTTTAATCCATTAAGACCGGGAACGCATCTGTGAAGAAGAATAGCAGATAAACAAGGTGCCGCGCTATGAGCTTGTAGATCTGCTATTTTTGAAAAAATGTTGATGAAAATGTGTGCAAATCTTTGAATATCAATATGCATTTTTAACTCAAATCTTTGTTTATGGGGGTCCCTGGAACAAAATATTAGATGGGGGGGTCTGCGGACAAACACGTATCATTTTGGGTGGTCCTTGACATGAAAAAAGTTTGAGAACCACTGATATTATAGCAACATACGTTTTGTTTTGTTTTCAAAATAACTGTTAAGATTTAGAAGACATTTGTAGAATCCCCAAAAGCAAAGATTTGAGTTAAAAATGTTAAAAAAATATATATTCAAAGATTTGGAAAATTTCCAAGATTTTTCAAAAATAGCAGATCTACAAGCTCAATCTGCTATTTTTGAATATTCAAAGAAATCTTAAATATGACACAGATGCGTTCCCGGTCTTAATGGGTTAAAGCATGACCCCGCAGGAGATGTGCTGTCACAAAATATTCAGAGCAAGGAGATAAAACCCTAACTATACGGAATATCAAAAGACTCCCATCTGTCCACTTTTCCATTTTTCTGCCTTGCTTTTTTCTTTATTTAACCTCTCTGCGTGCACGTCAAAAGGAGAGGGCTCAACATGTCTGGCAAGCTCAATGGATTCGGTCTGGTCCAAGAACTGCAAAGAGCAAATGGGAATGCCCAGGAGTCCCACCAACTGATGGGTAATAAACCTTGACTTTGAAATGTGACCAGACTGCGATAACTCCAGTCTGTCTCCTTAACCATAAACGACCACACACACGCTCGCGCACACGCGCGCACACACGCCCGCACACACAATGGAAGAGGAATATATGCCACAAGCAAACTGGAGATGCCTGAAAAATGAACATACTAAGTACATGCATTGAAATAATTTCACTAATGAAACAGTGGACTGGACACTATATTCAAAAACTTTCGAAATTGTTATTCCCCCCCCCCCACTGAAAATAGCAGATCTACAAGCTCACATCGTGATGCATCGTGAGCTTTTAGATCTGCTATTTTCAATGTTATATCAACAAATGTTTGCCTATGCCCAAAATAGAGATGCCAATCCGGGAACGCATCTGTGTCATTTTAAGATTTCTTTGGCTATTAAAAAAAAAAGCGGATCTACAAGCTCATAGCTATGAGCTTGTAGATCTGCTTGTCTTTTTTTTGCTTCTGGGGCTCCCTGGAACAAAACGTTTTGAGATGGGGGTCCGCAGCCAAATACATCTAAAAATGTTTTCTAAATCTTAACAGTATGTTGCTATATCAGTGGTGCTCCAAATTTTCCATGTCAAGGACCGCCAAAATGATATGTATTTGGCCGCGGACTCAAAATGATGTTGTTCCAGGGACCCCCAGAAGCACAGATCGGAGTTAAACATTTTCGCTTTAAAAAAAAGTGCAGATCTACAAGCTTGTATATCTGCTATTTTTGAATAGCCAAAGAAATCTAAAAATGACAACGATACTTTCCCGTCCTTAATGGGTTAATGTATCTTGACTCTTGAGCACAGAGTGGTCAAGGCAAATACAGGTGCAGTATTGTGCAAACGAACAAGAGTGGAGAGAGGATTCATAATGGATTGAAAGGTTGTCCTCGTCTGCATGCGTTGGCCGCTAACGAATGCAGAGCCACAACTAGTTTTATTGTGAAAATGCTATAAAATAGGTGATTTTTTCTCTTCTCATTAATTATTTCTATAGACATTGCTACAGACCAGAAAACAATCAGTAAGGCCGACGGAAGAGGAGATTGGGTTTAACTCTTTGCTTCTGTTGTGACTCTATATGGAAATATATATATAATAAATGGACTATTCTAACAGAGTATACTATATTTGAGTGGATGTAAAGAAAAATACATTAAACATCTCAAACTAAGGTCCAGTTGAATTCCCCTCTCGTATATAAATAGAAAAACTGAATCTATTATAAAAGCTAAAAAGTCGACCTCAGAGACGGTAAGAACCCTTTATTGAACAAACACTCTATAGCAGTGATTACTATCTGGATATAGAAATGTAACTTTTTCACAAAATACTTTTTGTTTTAACCATAAAGTATCACTTACGCTACCTTTAACTTCGGGCCTCGCAATTGTAGTCCATTTCCACCAACTCTCTCAGTCTTTACTTACAAGCTGCAAAAGCGATCCAAGGTCTAAAACGGTGGTTCTCAAACATTTTCATGTCGAGGAACCCCACATAAACAAGTATTTGGCCTCGGAAAAGATTAGAATGTTTTTTTAAACGTTTAAAAAATTCCACTTTTTTTCCCCAAGATTTTTTGAAAATAGCTGATCTATACGTTCACAACGTGGCGCAATGCGACGTGTTGTGAGCTTGTAGATCTGCTATTTTAAAATAGCCGATTTATATAGATTTATCAATTTCTAATCAATTGAGCAATTATTTTGGATTTCTTGTCCACCTTTGGAGTTACATCATGGCATGGTTACTACACAATCCAAACCTCTTTTTTGACCTAATTTGACCTTTTTTTAAGGATCCTTTTCATATGTCTGTGTGTTGAAGTGAACGGGGACTAACGACCCATGAGGGAGGGAAAAGGGTTTGGGGATTGTTGAGTGTTGTTTTGTGTCAAGTCCAACTCAAAGTTAATTTGACCATCCCTGTCTCTATGTTGGGTGTGAAATGTTATGTCGGGCGTGAATAGTTTTGTACTGTATTGTCTGTATTTGTATGTAGAAAACAAAAAGGCATACAGTAAGTACTGTATTATGCTTTTTCTATAATTGCTGAATACAAATAATACCGGGAAATCATCTGTCATTATCCATTATTTTATACTCTGGCTATTCAAAATAGCATATATACAAGCTCATAGCGCGACACCGAGTGCCGCACTATGAGCTTGTAGATCTGCTTTTTTTTAAAAACCATGACAATTTGTGCAAATATTAGATTTTTTTTTGCGGACATTTGTAACTCAAATCTTTGAATATATATATATATTTTTAAGCGAACATTTGTAACTCAAATCTTTGCTTCTGGCGGTACCTGGAACTAAATATTTTGAGATGGGGGTCCGCGGTCAAATACATATCATTTTGGGGGTCCTTGACATGACAAACTTTGAGCACCAGGATTTAGAAGACATTTTGTAGAATCGGCCTCAGGTCTTAATGGGGTTAAAAAAGGCCCCCTGGACTTTGAGAGAACCAGCTGGTCTTTAAAACACAGAGTAATAGTTTCCTCACCTGGTTCTTCAGGTCCAGCTTGGGGCACGGCCGGCCCCCGTTGAAGGCCTTCTCCCTCAGCCACTTGGACCGGATCTTCAGACCGCTGCCACAGGAGGCGCTGCAGGGCCACCAGGCCGACCAGTCGCTCAGCTTACAGTCCAGGGGACAGGCCATGTGGCACGTCTCCACCAGGTACCCTGGAATCAGCAGTGATGGACATTATAACCAAGTATATTCACTTCAGGATCCTAACGAGAGTGCGTAAGCACGGCCATATAACACCATATCCTATTTTCACTGCAATGGCTCCCCGTCTCAGCCAGGATCCACTACAAGGTCTTACTAATCACCCACAACTGCATAAATGGACATGCCCCTCCCTACCTACAGAAATTAATTAAGCCCCCACAAACCTCCACCCGCACCCTCAGATCTATACGAGCAGATTCCTCCTCGATGTCCCTGGTACAAATCTACGTACTATGGGGACCGCGCCTGTGGAACAGCCTCCCTATTGACCTGAGATCACCACAGACCCTGGTCTCTCTTAAAATAGGCCTGAAAACGTTCTGTTTTTGAACCCTGCTTTTTTTTAACCTTATATGATTGATGATGTGTTTTACCATGTGGCACTCTGAGATTCCTTGTGAATGAAAAGTGCATTACAAATAAAATGTATTATCATTTATTATTACTTCAGTTTAGCTCATGAGCTTGTAGATCAGCAATTTTTAAAAACAATTTTAACCCACTGACCATCTGTGTCATTTTAAGATTTCTTGGCTATTCAAAAATAGCAGATATACAATAGCGCTATGAGCTTGTAGATCTGCTATTTTTGAAAAATCGTGAAAATGTATGTAAATCTATATATCTTTTTTTTAAATTAAAACCTTTGCTCCTGGGGGTCCCTGGAACTAAATATTTTGAGATGGGCGTCAGCGGCCAAATACATATCTAAAAATGTTTTCTAAATCCTAACAGTATGTTGCTATATCAGTGGTGCTCCAACTTTTCCATGTCAAGGACCCCCGAAATGATGTATTTGGTCGCGGACCCCCATCTCAAAATATTTTGTACCAGGGACCCCCAGAAGCGCAGATCAGAGTTAAAAATGTTCGCTTTAAAACATACACGTATTCAAAGATTTGCACAAATTGGTGGTAGGGCATTCCACATGTTGGTGGCATAATAGTAGAATTAATTCATCCCTATCCTTTTGCCCGAATCTGGGGGGGAATGAGATCAGTGGAGCTCCCTCTGGTGTTGTACCCATGGGCGTTTCTCACTCTTTTGAAGGAGCTCTGTGATTTATGCACGACACAAAGGGGAATATCCACCTATAACTCCTTTTCATTCTGGAACATTTTAAAATAATATATAGCATTACTAAAGGTGTTTGGATGCAGATGAAAACAAACAAAAGGAATTCTGGGAAAAGCTTACATAGGACGTTATGAGGAACAAGAGGGGGGGCTTTTTCACCTGAAATCTAGCTCAATACATAATGGAAAACCACTCCAGTGATTGAAGCAGACGTAGAAAAAAACACATTGAGCTTGATGGATACAAATTAAGTCAAGTCATTATGTTCCTACTCGGTCTAGGCCTGGTTCCACTCTTCTCCCTGGGATAAAGAGCTATATAACGACACCAGTTAAAAGGCTTCCCATGCGAGAGAATGATGTACCCTGAGCTATTCAAAGCCCATCACTATCCCTGATCGGTCTGCCTTCCTCGTCTCTACCGCTTCATAAAACGCTCAATTTTTGTGTTAAAGACGAACTGAGACGGCTGCCGTGTTACGTTGGTCAGATGGGTGGCCCCCAAGCGGGCCCTGATCCAGAAAAGGTTGGGAACCACTGGCTTAGACCTTTTATTATCTATTTATATAGTATGCTGCCATTGGGTCATCTCATTCTCATTCATGTAGATCTCATTACTTTTGCTATGTTTGCTATTTTAATCCTGAAAAGTAACAGTTTTGGCGACAATAGCCATAATTGGATGTCTAACAAAATCTTTGTGGCTGAATGCGAATAAGGCCGAGATATGTTGCCCTATCACTGGAAAAAATCTTGGGAGTTATTTTCAATAACAATCTAACCTTGGACAAATAAATAGATTATTAAATCCTTTGTGCAATCGTGTTTCTTTCACCTTAGGCAAATTATTATAAAGATTATTGCAATTCCCTTTGTCTGTCATTAAAAAAAAAGTATCTCAATGTCCCTCAGGTGATCCAGAAGTTTAACTGGCACTAAACAATGAATCACACCTATATCCTTGAATCTCTCTACTGGCTTACTGTGTAATGGAGAATCGATTAAAACATCATGTATTGATTACTTTTAAAGCACTGATGGGTCTGGCCCCTAGCTACTGTACATACTGTATCTGACCATCTGACTCCATATGTCCCCCACCCCCTTCACAGAGGGGGGGGGGGGCTTTTGCAAAATGCCTGCAGACTCTGCATACAGCACATAGTCAGTATGGTGTACAGATATGTATTTATACGTTTATTTGGGAGGGACAGCACATACTAATGAACACCACACATACAATGCATATGTAAATACGCCGGATTTAGCAAGAATGCTAATTTCCATCCGTAGTCCCCAAACAGAAAACAAGCAACATTACAAAAAGAACACATATAAACATTACTAAAAGGGTAGAAACAGAAGAGAACATTTGTCCAAATCTTTGAATATATATTTTTTAAAGCAAATATTTTTGTATCAGGGACCTCCAGAAGCAAAGATTTGAGTTAAAAATGTTCCCTTAAAAAAAAAAATTGCAGATCTACAAGCTCGTAGATCCGAGTGTCTCTATACGAACAAAATTGGCCCATGTTCAGGGGGAGGGAAGCCGGGGCGGGGAAGGTGATATTTGTCATTACACGTTACTCCTACAGTATACGGGCTGGGGGCGGCAACCTGTCAGCGGGGGGACTGGGTGGGAGGAGTAGGACAAAGGCCCCGCGTCCTCTACATTCATCTCACCTGTCCTGTCCCTTATTAGATCATCCTTGTAATTATCCAATCACATTCTACAGCATCTTCACTCGCTTTACGTTTTCCTCCGTTTCATTTCGCCTCAGGCAGAATGGTTTTCCACCTCATTTGTGTGATCGTGGAGAGCCTCCCCTCACGGTGCCATCACTGTTTGTTTTTCCTACACTCTGACTTCTGTTGCCGAAATGTATTCTTCCTTGACGACAGTTTTTTAGCTTGAAGATTTTGTACCTTCTGGCTCTGCTTGGATTTAAAATAAATACTGTTTGTTTGCCTGAACTTGTATCCTGCCTACAGACTGTCATCACACCATGCATTTGTACTTTGCAGTCAGGTAGACTTTTTTGGAATAAATAGACCATTATAGACCAATATAATTAGTTATTTAACTACATGAACCCCTCCTATTCAGGGGGGGGGACATTAGCCAAAAAGGGCCGATCTACGTACAGTACCTGTTTATTTTGTGTGGATGTTTCTGTTTGTAGGAAAATAGGGAAGAGCCTCATAATTGTTTGGGTCATAACTATGTGCTTCACAATAGATATATTTGAAACAAAGATAGCCGATCTACAAGCTCACAACGCATCGCAACCACAGCACATTGTGAGATTGTAGATCTGCTATTAGGCGAATACATTTGGTGTAGAGGGGGAAAAATGTAACGCAGACCGTTTTACTAAGAATAAAGGGTTTAAGGGTGGTTCATAAAAAGATTATCCACGGACACATTTCTACAGACACAGTGATGACCCCTGGAAATGAGCTGTGGTCTAAAGTAACCAAGTGCATTTACTCAAGTACTGTACTTACAGGCATACTAGGTAACGTTTTCAACAAAACTAAAGTTAAATTGTATATCTTTTGTGAGTGGCAAAAGTTTCACTACACCCACTCCATGAATTTCACCCCCGGAAGGCTTTTATTTATATATTTTCTATTGAACGTGGACTGGGGGGACTTTCCCGGGAAAATGACGTTCCTGGCCAACGTCATGACGTCGTGGCCGACGTCCTGGCCGACGTCATGACGTCGGCCAGGAAATACCGCAACGGTTTCCTGTTTGGCCAGGAACTACCGCGCTAATAACAAAAAGGAACCTCACGCTGATTTCAAGAGAATGTAGGATTGGAAGATCGAAAAAGAATAGAAAAAGAAAGCTGTGGGCGCTGGGGGCGTGTTCTCTCCTCCGCGTCATCAGTGCCCATACCCTAGGTGGGGTTGGTGAAAGGGCCTTTCTGTGTGGAGTTTGCATGTTCTCCCCGTGTCTCCTAGGGTAGGTACCCTCAACCGTTGCGGTATTTCCTGGCCGACGTCATGACGTCGGCCAGGAAATACCGCAACGGTTTCCTGTTTGGCCAGGAACTACCGCGCTAATAACAAAAAGGAACCTCACGCTGATTTCAAGAGAATGTAGGATTGGAAGATCGAAAAAGAATAGAAAAAGAAAGCTGTGGGCGCTGGGGGCGTGTTCTCTCCTCCGCATCATCAGTGCCCATACCCTAGGTGGGGTTGGTGAAAGGGCCTTTCTGTGTGGAGTTTGCATGTTCTCCCCGTGTCTCCTAGGGTAGGTACCCTCACAAAAACATGCAGTAATCCTGGTCACTATACTGCCTCCCCCTGGCCAGCCGGGGCGCCTGATGGAGGGGAAGGGAACTGGTTGGAATAACGTGTTCCTTCCACGCGCTACGTCCTACCAGGGAAACTCTCCCCTGTCAGGTGACAAGAAGGTCAGTTGGCTCTCATGCATTGAAGGAGGCATGAGCTCGGCCCTGGCCTCCCTAGGTTGGCAGAGGGAAGGTAGTGCCCAGGATTACATAGATAATTGGCACTGGGTGTAAAAAATAGGGTTACAAAATCGCGGGATAAAAATTTAGAGGAAAAAAAAGATCGCTTTTTGAAACGCTTCCGGCTTCCGGTGAAAACGAATGGAATTCTGGGTAATCGAGGACTACGGAAATTGTATGCAGTGACGGTAGTGACCAGCAGAGGTTGCTAAAAATCGTTATTTGTGATTCTGCATTGTACAACTTTAAGTAAAATTTTGAGGTATTTTTTACTTTACTGGAGTATTTCAAAATTTCAATACTTTTACCTCTACTCCACTACATCTCAGAGGCAAATATTGTTCTTTTACTCTGTGATGCGACGCATTGTGAGCTTGTACTCGAGTATCATTTTTATTCCGGACTTTTACTTGTAACAGAGTATTTCTACATTGCAATATTGATACTTTTACTTAAGTAAGAAATGTGAGTACTTTTTTCCACCACTGGAAATGAGGCATTACAGTACCTGAGTCGCTACAGAGAGCGGGGCTGACCAGGTGTCCCTGCTGGTCCACACAGGCCACGGCCCTGTAGCGCAGGCCCTGGCCACACTCCTTCACCTCCCGCTGGCTCCTCCAGCCCTGCAGGGAGCCCGGCGCCGGGGGGTCCGCCAGGATGCAGGAGGACCAGTTGCCGTACGGCTGGGACAGGAACTCATCGAGGCAGGGACAGGCCTCCGTCTCCACCAGCGGATGCAGCTCCTCGTTCAGGCAGCGTTCCTTCTTCTTGCTGCGGCCTGAGAGAAAGAGACGAGACCAAAATAATGGATTTTCAACCGTTTTCAACTTGGCGCTCCTTGTCATTATGGGAAAAAGTTTCATACTTTGCTCATGACGCGTCGCATCGTAATGTGTTGCTGTGTGACTGTGAGCTTGTAGATCAGCCATTTTTCACAGCACAACGAAGGGTTAAGAATCAAGGTTTTATTTGTTACTACTCTCATACAGGTACAAGAAGCGAAATGCAATCGTGTGAGTTCCACAAAGCACTTCTTGAGGACACACTACATAGTGACTGCACCTGTTTCATGTAACACTATATTTATTTGCACCTGTGACATTGTAATGTGATTCAAATGTTTGTTATAGTTTTTCATTATGTATGTGTTTTAAATGCTGTGATCAGGGCGTCCTTGAAAAAGAGAGCTAGCTCTCAATGGGCTTCCCTGAATAAATAAAGGAAACCGAAAGAAAGAACTTGTAGACTGTGCTACAAGAACAATAGTAGACAATAGTAATACAATACAATACAAAAGGGAGAAACTAAGGTAAGATAAGAATAAAACAAATATGAAGAGGCTTTCAGCAGTATCCACATGATCATAGCATAGCATAAGGGCAGGGAGAAAAAAAAGTATTCAGTATAAATGTACAATGAGACATAAATGTGCACTAAGGCATATGTAGCTGTAGAAAAATATGTGCATTGCTATAGCAGAGACACTTACTATAGCAGCAGTAGTAACAGTATAGTCACAATAGTAGTCACATCAACATGTCAAATGTGCGAGATACCTACTATGTATCTATTTAAAGCCTATATTAAATAGGCGTAACAGGTAAAGTTTGTAGCTGATGTGTAACTTCAAAAATAGTCAAATCTGGGACGGATTAACCCCCGCGCGGGCCCCTGGGCCAATAACATTGTAGGGCCCTATCCCCACATATGACATCAGTCGTCTATGTATGACTCCAAATTTTCTGCAAGGCACAATCAGAGTGTAGAATAGAGAGTAACGTCGCGCTTTGATCTCGCCGCAAAGCGGGCTGCTATGGGCTATAGTTCCAAACATTGGAACTATCTCATTGAGATAGACAGAGCACTTCCGCATTCCATTCTTACGATGGGAGTCAACGCTAGTGTCGTAACTCTCATATACGGCTCTGGGCACAATCACAGCCCATTGACTTCCATTATACAATTAAAGTTCCATTTTTGATTTAGTATAAAACTAAATAAATAAATAAAAACATTAGTGGAGGTACTTCTGTGCCCTATTGGCAGCATGCTTACGAAGTGCAGTGGTTTGTGATTGTGAGATTAGCTCTGGACGGAGACACACAGACTCTCATAGACTATAGTATTATATAACAAGTTTGGTCTCTTGCAGATGCAGAGCCACGTACCCTGAAAAAAATCAACAACTAGAGATTAAAGTGAAGACTAAACTGGCACCCTGTCAAAGGGAGAAGAATCTCGGGGAAGTAACACTATTTATTCACAGTCAGAATTCACCCGCGTTTGGCTGATCCTCACTTTGTCTTTCAAAAAGCATCTCTCGTGCCCATGCTGTGTGGACGTGCAGAGAGACAGATATGGAGCGTATGATTATGAGAGCGCTGACTGAAGATGTGTCCTCAGGGGACCCCAGAGGTGTTATCTGTATTAAATCATAAAAAATATATCCCTGAAAGGAAACAGAGGCGCATATTGCGCACACACTATGTGGTTTGCTCTAAAGGTTTCAGTTGAAATAATAGGGTTTTTTTTTCTGGGTCATGTCACTTCCTGTGTAACCCAGGTGCGGCAGATTATTTTTGTTTAATTGAATGAGAATTGTATGTGTAGGCCTATGCTGAACGTGTAGACAAAGGCACACTTTTTCCAAGGCTTTCATTTTGGGGGAAGACATGACGAGTTATCATGAAGACGAGAGGAGTGGGAATTTGCTGCCTAACTCGCATAAGCTCTTTTCTCTCACTCCAACTCTTTTTGGTTGACCTTTCCTTTGTTCCATTTTCTCCATTTCGTTCTTTTTTCATATTTTTTTTCAGTCATGATTTCTTGCCGGCACAGCCTATTTTCCATTACTATTGATGGCCAGGGCCACATTGTCTGAGCCTTTTATTTCAAGTGTATGACAGCGGAGGAGAAATGGTCACCTAGCCAAACATCTAGCACATGCTGCTGTATAGCATAAACGCTCCTTATCTGGGCTCTAATGAGGAGCCAAATGAATGCATTTCACACTAAAGAGGCGCTATCAGAGAGCCTATTAATGCCTCTCAACAGACTTCACTTCTGTGTACTTATAATTAGTCCTGTCCATTTCATTTGACGTGTATTATTAGCTTTGCGGCTGAATACGCTATAGCGAGCTGAAGAAAACATGGTGTTCCTTGCAGGCATTGTCACTCCCCGTCTCCCTGAGTTAGAACACACATGCACACACGCACGCACGCACGTACACACACACACACACACACACACACACACACACACACACACACACACACACACACACACACACACACACACACACACACACACACACACACACACACACACACACACACACACACATGCACACACGCGCACACACAATTTTTGTATTACTATACTTGAGTGTTATGCAGATCTACAAGCTTGTAGATCTGCTATTTTAGGTGCACGATACAGGGGTGCAACTAAGATATAATCAGGAATAGCTCCAACCCCAACTCCTAAACCTAACCTCTACATGTCTAATCCTAACCTTAACCTGAATCTTTTCCATAAAACAACAATTTCCCATTTAATGTCTGTTTCTCAAATTCAAATATACTTGGACACACACACACACACACACACACACACACACACACACACGCACACACGCACACATGCACACACACACGCACACACGCACTCAACTATTTGCTCACGAATGAATGACCGATCCTTGTTCTTGTTTAGGCATCAGTGACATATTTACTGTATCACCTCGAAACAATTTTGTTTTGTGTTCGGCATCCCGCGGATAGCTTGTGACAACGCCGGCACCCGGCTGCGCGCTGGAATAATGTGCGAAAGATTTGTGAGTCTGTGTCAGCGGCGTGAGCCACTCACATTGGACAATGCAGCTTGCCATTCGCTGGCAGAAATTACATTCAAGGAGTTCATAGCCTGTAACAAAGAGAGACTATTCAGGCTTGAGGAGATCCACTGAGAGGCTTATATTGTGCGAGAGCGTCTTCGCTCGGGCTCGGCTGATAAGACGACCCCATCTCACTCGCTCGGTGAAGCGGTGGGCGAGAGAGGGGAGAGGCATCCTAGTTTAAATGAAATAACATTCATTCTCAAGTGAAAAAATGTGACGCAGTGCAGTGCACCAAAGTATGAATTAGGCTTAACCACATTAAAGGGAGCATAGCCATAATAATACATAGACGTTGGGCTGGCCGTGGATCATACGTCCAGTGGTGGAAAAAGTACTCACATATTTTATTTAAGTAAAAGTAATAAAATACTCGGCTACAAGTAAAAGTTCGGAATTCAAAAAAACAAAAAAACTCATTCTTTAGTAAAAGTACAAAAGTATTGGCATAAAAATGTACTTAAAGTACCAAAAGTTAAAGTAGTCATTATGCAGAATACACAGGTTTACAGGTGTACAGTGGGTGACATTAGTTTTTGTGCAACAAGCTCCATCTTTTTTGGTTGGTTCCAGAAAGAGAAAGAGACAAAAGAAGTGTGTGTGTGTGGGGGCCAGCTTGATGACAGGCGGTGGTCATGCCTTGTTCAACAGTCTGATGGTATAGCCGGGTGGAAGCTAGGCTCATTTGCAGAGTTTGGGCTCATTTGAGAATCATTATTCTACACAATGCAACAGAAAGTCACGTAAAGGGAGATTTTCACTGCCTGCTGTTGCCTCTATATACCAGCTCAGTTTCCAAGAGTGTCCGCCCTGAGGGAGGTTGGGGGTTCACTCCCCATGGCTGAGTGAAAGACTATAAAAATGGTACATTGCTTGGCACTCAGGATCTAGGGTTGGATTGGGATACATACACAGTACTATGTCATGTCCAGGGGGGGTACTTGCACATCATGTGACAAGTGTTGCCAGGCTTTGTGAGAGAAACAAGCAGGTCTATGAAAACAAGCCCAAAAGAAGCTACCTGAGTGCTCTAACCCTATACATTGGCTATTTGAAAATAGCGTGAGCTTGTAGATCTGCTATTTTCAAAGAAAAATCTTGGGGGAAAAGTGAAAATTTAGGAATATTTTTAAATCCACACAAATCTTGTATGGGGGTCTCTGGCACAACAATTTTCAGAAGGGGGGGGTCTCTGCAGACAATTACATTAATGTGGGGGTCCTTGACATGAAAACGTTTGAGAACGACTGGTTTAAACAACATTTAGGAAACAAGTACAAATAAGCAACTAGGCTACACTTTAGAAACAAGCCCAAACAAAACGCAACCCACAACTACCAATATTTAAAGCAACTTTACAGAAAAACAAGCCCAAAGTCGCTTATAATAAGCGGACATGGCAACACTCCATGTGACATACAAGCGTCATGTCCAGGGAGTGTACTTGTACATCAAGCTGCTTCTCGCTACAGAAACAGGAGATAGGCTCCTGATCTACAGTATAGGCATGGTTCGGGGACCGTTGGTTCCCAAGGCTGCTTACTTACTTACGTACTTACTTACTTACTTACTTACTAACTTATTGCCTATATTGAATGTGCATGTGACAATACTTGAACTAGGCTTGAACTTGAACTAGGCTATTTTAAGGCTATCTAATGCCTAAATACTGTGATAGCAGGTATTCTGTGACTGTTTAATGAGGCAAGCTGCGACATAAACGCACACCTTGAGCACTGAGATGCAGGGTGTAGCCTAAGGCTTGAGAAATCAACTGAAATGAAAACATTTGTGCTTTATGACTGTCAACTTGTCAACAGGCTATTATTACTGCAACTAACAATACTGAATATAATAGTGTCTGCTAGGCTGATACCACACAGGGCCAGCAAGAACAACGATGCAGTGCAGTATGTCTAGATAGCTAAAGTGCTCAGCGATCACGCCTGCATTGAAATAGCATTACCCAGGGGATAAACAAATCACTGTTTAATTATCATAATTAAAGTAAACACCTCGCTTGTGTACTGTACAAATAAAGCGGCAACAGAATCCCTTGACCTGAGGCAGATGGAGAGAGAGGGGAGAGAGAGAGTGACAGAGCCCCCGTTTGTATCCCGTTTCCCGTCCAAAATACTCCTATGAACTGGCATTCTTTGTCCTGGAATCTGGGTGCTTTCCACCTCCGAAGGGAAGTCCCTCTGTGCGCTCCATCTGTCCCTCGGTGTGTTTCAGAAGTGGGCCTTATTGCAAACGTTGTGAGTGTGAGCTTGCCTGCCAGAAATCTGTTTCCGTCTCCACCTCTGCTGGTGGCTGGCGGGCTGACTGCTAGACAGTGTTGATTTCGTCGACTGAAATTATGACGAAAAATGTTCGTCGACTACCTTTTTTCACTGACGAAAACCACGTAAAAACTAAATAGAAACTAAGCGATGATGACTAAAACTAAAGGTCCTTACATACCGGGGCGAATTCTTCATGCGAATAAATACGTTTATTTTTTAAACCTTATAAAGTCAATGAAAGCGTCCACATCAGTTTCGCGAAGCGAAAAAGCGTCTTTTAATTATTCGGAACGAGTCCGAATTTTGCATATATTCGCATATTCGCCGGTGTGTAAGGACCTTAAGACTCAATATATTGACAATTTCGTCAACAAATAAAAACTAGACTAAAATGTTAGTGAGGGACGAGTGGAGAAGAGATCCAGTAGAACTAAAAGACAAGTCATTTTATGTTTGGTTGCGCTCGGGTGTTGCGCTCTGAAAAAAATAGCAGATCTACAAGCTCACAACGTGTCGCGCTGCGACGCGTTGTGAGCTTGTAGATCTGCTATTTTCAGCATGCAACCAAGTGTAAAATCAGCAATTACAACGCCATCAAGGCCCGCCCAAATACATTTTAGTCAACCAAATCAACTGTAGATTTAGTCAACGTGTCGCTTCTCTACATTTGGATAGTAATCACTGATATACTGATATACTGAGTGTTTGTTCAGTCACAGGGGTCGCCCTGTCTCTCCAGCTCTGTAATAAACAGAAAATTCATTTTCAGGTGGGTTGCCAATTTCAACCACTCAGGAGAAATTACCCATTATAAGGTTCAATTTTATAGCGTTCCAGTTCCAATTTTCTGTTTACTAAAGAGCTGGAGAGATGGGGAGACCCCTGTTACCGAACAAACATGGTAGCAATGAAATCAGAATATAGAGCTATTTGACACTAAACAAATCACACATACTGCACCTTTAACAACACAATTCTTCTCTTATGGGGTCCCAACCTTTTCAGATGGGGGTCAGTGGCCAAATAGATATGTTTGAGAATCACTGGTGTAAACCAGAGGTGTAAAGTAACTAAGTACATGTACTCAAGCACTGTACAATGTTGAGGTATTTTCACTTTACTGGAGTATTTCCAATTTTCTGTACTTTTACTTCTACTCCACTACATCTCAGAGACAATTATTGTACTTTTACTCCACTACAATTATTTGACAAGTTTTTTAGTTACTAGTTATTTGTAGATTTTGATTATTATTACAAAACATACATTAACCACTTCAGCCCCTATATACATTTCAGCCATTTGAAAATAGCAGATCTATAAGCTCACAAGGCGTTGCATTATGAGCTTATAGATCTGCTATTTTCAAAAGATTTAGGGTTGGATTGGGATACATACACAGTACTATGTCATGTCCAGGGGGGGTACTTGCACATCATGTGACAAGTGTTGCCAGGCTTTGTGAGAGAAACAAGCAGGTCTATGAAAACAAGCCCAAAAGAAGCTACCTGAGTGCTCTAACCCTATACATTGGCTATTTGAAAATAGCGTGAGCTTGTAGATCTGCTATTTTCAAAGAAAAATCTTGGGGGAAAAGTGAAAATTTTATAGCGTTCCAGTTCCAATTTTCTGTTTACTAAAGAGCTGGAGAGATGGGGAGACCCCTGTTACCGAACAAACATGGTAGCAATGAAATCAGAATATAGAGCTATTTGACACTAAACAAATCACACATACTGCACCTTTAACAACACAATTCTTCTCTTATGGGGTCCCAACCTTTTCAGATGGGGGTCAGTGGCCAAATAGATATGTTTGAGAATCACCGGTGTAAACCAGAGGTGTAAAGTAACTAAGTACATGTACTCAAGCACTGTACAATGTTGAGGTATTTTCACTTTACTGGAGTATTTCCAATTTTCTGTACTTTTACTTCTACTCCAGTACATCTCAGAGACAATTATTGTACTTTTACTCCACTACAATTATTTGACAAGTTTTTTAGTTACTAGTTATTTGTAGATTTTGATTATTATTACAAAACATACATTAACCACTTCAGCCCCTATATACATTTCAGCCATTTGAAAATAGCAGATCTATAAGCTCACAAGGCGTTGCATTATGAGCTTATAGATCTGCTATTTTCAAAAGATTTTTTATACATTTTATACATTTGAAAACATAATGAGAAAGTACTCATTAAATATAACTTTGGCACTTTAAGTACATTTTGATACCAATACTTTTGTACTTTTACTTTGCGGTATGGATACTTTAACTTAAGTAAACAATTTGAGTACTTTTTCCACAAAAAAACAAAACAAAACCCATCTTTAACTGAAATGAAACAACAACAACGAAAACAACAGCAAAAAGGTGAAATGAAGTACAAAAAAATTAGGTTCAAGGCCGCCATGAGCGCTAAGTACTTCCACTAGATGACACTTTAGTTCACTGACAAATCCTCCGTTATCTTTATTCAAGGCTGAGTGACGGCTGCCCGCCTCGCACGATCTGACTTTTACCATGATGTGTGTGGTGATGAAACCACAGGTCTGACACACCTGCCAGGGTCAATCTGTGTCTCTCGGCCATGACGCACTTCTTCTTTTTCTTAGTTACCTATTTTTACAGTCATGGTCCGCTGCTTGTTGCATACTAATATTTCATGTTCCCCCCTCGGCAGAGGCTTGATAGTCAGCAGCAGTGGTGGAAAGTAAGTAAGTACTTTTTCATTTGAGTATTTCCATTTTATTCAAAGTGTTTTTTCAATTACTTTTTTTCATTTATGTAATTACATCTTTTAAGTTCATTTATTGATTTATTTTCCGCCAAAAATTTAAAAACACGGCCCCCTTGCATATTAGAAGGACAATATCAGTCACCAGAACCAAGGACAGGTGTTTTAAATGAGTCTAACATGGTTAAAATTGAGTTTGAAGTTACAATGGGTTTGTATAGGAAGGGGGCGTGACTGATAAAATGAATATCAAATATCTAAATACTGAATCAAGCAATTGAAAAACTGTCTTTTTTTCTTTTTTTTTTTTAACCAGTGATACACATCCTTTAATGGATGGTGTCAGATTCATTCAGTCAAGTGGCTCAATGGGGTGATGAAGCCATCAGCAATCAAGTGCCCTCGGTTACAAAAAAAAGCAAAAAACTAAACACTGCTTTCTAATCAGTGGCAGAAAGTGTTCACAGCAGGCCATCTTTGAATATGGAAATGAGCATCGAAATGAGCAGTGAACACACCACTTGTGAGGCATGTTAGCAGCAAGCTAAACAGTTGCAAACAGAGATTGAGTATAAATAATGGAACGGAATATGGAGCTGCTCCCTGAACTCTTCCACCACCCCCTTCCATCCTGGTCCGCTCATGCAGAGACTTAACACACTTTGCCATCACCGCTCATCACAAATTCATATGTTCAACTGCTCAGTTATTCCCTTCATGTTTCCATCTGACATCTGCACATATCCACGTGTGTGTCTTCGACGGGAGTCAACCGGGAGTCACAACCCTGCTCTCAGGTTACTGAGCTTTGCCCTAACCTCTCTGTCCATCCCTCGCTGTGATCTGGCAGCTTGGTCGAAAGCTCAGAGAAATTAGCATTGACTTGTCTGCTCTGGGACATCTTGATGTGAATCTGCTGAGGACTAAACTGGCTCAGCCTAACATGACTGAAGTTGTATTATAACGCCGGGTATACTCCTGGTGAAACTTGCCTACCCTGTGCACGCGCTTTCCAACATACCGCATAAAGAATGTACTGTATCTCAACTTTTTATGTTTCTTATCTTATCAAAAAATATCTACAAGCTCACAGCGCGTTGCATTGTGTGTCTATGGGTTTTGTATTGAAAAGTAGAGCTTGTAACTAAATAATAACTACATTGTAACACAGGTATTTTTTTCTGCCCGTCACGATATTCATACTTTACCCCCCGTTTGCGTCAGTCGCTGAATGGGTACCGGGCTGCCTGGGAATCGGAAGGTCACCGGTTCTTCCGGTCTATGTGTCAAAGTGTCCCTGCGCAAAACTCTTAATCCAGGACGACTTCACCCATTTTCAACCTATCTTCATATAATTGGTCCTCACTAATGATAATGGTTTTTAAAAAAAACTCATAGGAGGGCTGTGGACACTTCAGAATCCCACCTACAAGTGACATCATTGTTAGGCAGGTTTTGTTTCTTTTTCAAACAGATTTCTATTTAGATTTTTATTAACACGAGAACAATGGCTTCCATTATAGCATGCTAACTTTCCAGGAATAGAAAGCCTGCCGTTTCTATAAGCTTGGATTCCCCATCGTCATCGATGATGTCACTGGTAGGCGGGTTTCTGAACTGTACACAGACCTCCTCTGAGACACAGACGGAGTAGACAAACATTTAAAATGGGTGAAGTCGTCCTTTAACACATTGCAAAAATCATGTTTTCAGTGATGAAAAACGCTGGCAGAGGTGGGAGAATTAATTAATGAATACCTGGCAGAGAACGTGTTAAGAGCTCCCCCCCCGTGCACCCAACATGAGCAGCCATCACCTGGGTGAAGCTGAAACTGAATTTCTCTGAGGGATCGATCGATGAAGGTCTACCTTTTCCAGAGCTGAAGTACGCTCTCTGTTTACTGACTCCGCTGTGAATGTTGAGCTTTTTACCCACTGAGCAACATGCCTCCAGTCAGCTTGAGCAACATGCTGCAGCTCAATGGGATTTAGGGGAATGATATAACCAGTGGAGCCACGAAACCTGTCCAAGACTGTTACTTTTCAAGCACAAGCTCTTGCTAATACTTTTCATTCCTCAGATATTTATAAAATCCCAGACAGACTTCAGGTTCCCACACATTTTTTTGCGAAACTTTTCCATAACTTTTCCAATGTATTTTACCCCATTTCCAGGCCTACAGCAGTCATACGGTGAACTAATGAGGCTCTTGAACCAGTGTGCTATCAATGCCCCGAGACAGACTAGAGCGAAGGTGTCACGTGACAAAAAGAACAGGTCTACAAGCTAACAACGTATCACTGCGGACGGTGCAACGTGTTCTTAGCTTGTAGATTTATTATTTTCATCGTGATGACCTGTATACAATAGGCCGCACTCACGCTGCTTATGCACTGCGTTTTACCATGTTCATTACATTCACGTAATGTTAGACAAAAACAATGTAGGCCTATATCCAAAAATTTTCCAAAACAGCACTTTCACTTAAAACAAATAGCAAAAATCACAGATCTACAAGTTCACAACGAGAGTTGCGAGTTCGTAATTCCCTACTTTTGTGTGACACTGTAGTATGACAAAGTAGGGCATTCATTTATATAATAACGAAATCTGGAGATGTGTCGTCTGGCAGTGCTAAAAAAAACAAAAAACATACATAAACATGAAAAAAGGCATACTCCTTACTGCTAAAATGCACTGGTTTGATGGTTTTGAATTCGTAGTATAAAAGACAATAACGGCATGCTTTAAATTCCACCAAAATGTCAAATACTTTATCGTAGGTTTATGTACTGTATGTTGGCCTAGTGGGTTTATTTGGGCATGCAGGACAGCTGTGTTGCTGTATAATAAGCTCTGACAGTCTGGGGGTAGCAGCATGCCTGCTTAAACCCCAGAGTACGTTCTCTCTGCCCATCAATTCACCTGACAGAGGGAAAAGTAAGGTAAGTATTGAATTGAAGAAAAAAAAGTTGGCCAGCGAGAGTTGAAGAAACTGACTCGACCGTGACCATTCTACTCCAGTGAACATGAGTATACATACATTCACCACAAATATAAACTACGCCACGGCCACGCAGCGAGCCAGGGACGATTTTTAACCCATTCAATCCGGGAAGGCATCTACGAATGTCCTCTAAAATCCTAACAGGTTTCTGAAAAAACGTATGTTGCTGTATCAGTGGTGCTCAAACCTTTTCATGTCATGTCACCCCACAATGATATGTACAGTATTTGGCTGCCGACCCCAAAATATTTCGTTCCAGGGACCCCCCAGAAGCAAAGATTTGAGTTAAAAATATATCGTTGCTGTCCGGCAGAAACCATTTTGACGCTTTTGCATTTTTTTCCCATAAATCAGGGCCATTGAACACCCTTTACGTCTGTGTGTTGGTAAACAAATATATTGAACCAATGAAAAGCATTAAAAAGCGCTTCTGACAAAACCAGCTAACTCCATTGGATCCTCAAACTTTCTGCTAAACCAGCTAACCAGCTATAAAAGGGGGGTGGAGTTAGCTGGTTTTGCTGACTCCAGGCTCCACCCCCCTTTGACCTCCAACCTCATTGTGAGCTTGGAGGTCCATTTAGCTGTTCTTATCAATGATGAACAAAACCTCCTAACTCCACTTTTTTCATTTCCTGAAAAGTTAGCTGGAGATATTAAAAGCTTTGCACACATTTTCACGATTTTAAAAGAAAATAGCTAGTGCCGCGCTATGAGCTTGTATATCTGCTATTTTTGAATAGCCAAAAGTATAAAATAACGTGTTCCCGGATTGAAGGGGTTAATGCCGTAGATTTTGAAGAGCATTATAGATGAAGACAGTGTGTGTTTACTACTACAGCCTCCCCGAGGCAACCGATCAAATATTCATGAAGACAAACTACCCCAGCCTGTTTCAGTGTGTAATTCAGTCTTTGTCATCTGCGGTGAAATAAAGGGATTACAAGCTGCACAGGGCCCTAATTTAGGTCTGACACGCAGACTTGGGGGCTAAGGGAGGGGGGGGGGGGCAGTGTAACAGCAGAACCAAAAAACAAGAACCAGTGGTGTAAAGTAACTAAGTACATTTACTCAAGTACTGTACTTAAGTACACGTTTACTTTACTGGAGTATTTCCAATTGTCTATGCTTTTACTTTTCTACTCCACTACATCTCAGAGGTAGTGGAGTTGTACATTGTACTTTTACTCGACAACAATTATTTGGAAACATTAGTTACTAAGTTACTTTGCAGTTATAAAGTATTACATTATAAAACATACATTAACCACTTTAGCCCTATTTTATACCTAGGCTATTTGAAAATAGCAGATCTACAAGCTCACAACACACTTGTAGATCTGCTATTTTTGTACTTTTACTTTTGGTACTTTAAGTACATTTTTATACCAATACTTTTGTACTTTTACTCAAGTCCATTTTTAAATTCCGGACTTTTGCTTGTAACAGAGTACTTCTACATTGCAGTATTGATACTTTTACTTAAGTAAGACATTTGAGTACTTTTTCCACCACTGACAAGAACAAGGAAATGAGGTTGGACTGGATTGTGGACGCCAGGGCAGAACAACTGCACCGTACACGCTGTCGCAAATGCTGCACAGAGGAGACCAGCAGGGAGATAATTTTAGTATGCCTCTGGTACTGCACTATACTGTTCAGGGAATACGTCTTTTTTTCTGCACAAGTGTGCTGGAAAGGGCTTGCGAAAGGTACATACTGTAAGCATGCGACAGTGTATGTGCTGTATGAGCTCTAGTGTCCTTTTATTTGAACAAGGACACACCAAGGCTTTACTGTAGGAGCTAGCTAGACTGCCAGACGCTATACGCGGTCAATGCATTGACTCAGCCTGCGAGACAAGAGGTGGAGAGAGAGAGATAACGAGCAACACCTGTGTGTAGGATTAAGTGCCCCTTACGTGTAGAAGTGGCAAGTGCATAGATCGAGTGTGGTTAGCCCTCTGTGATCATCATCCGTTTTCGTCTGTGCTGTCAGAGATGGGTGTTCTGTTCGTTCGTGTGAGGACTTGTCTGTCTGTGTGTGTGTGTGTGTGTGTGTGTGTGCGGGAGGCGGGCGACAGCTCCCTCTTACCTGTAAGCGAGCGTTTGCGCGCCCGCGAGCTGCCACAGCCGACGCAATCCGAGAACTTGGACCACCCGGTCAGGGTGCAGTCGTCCCTGCAGGCCAACCGACACTCTCTGATCTGCGAGGGCACGGCGCCAGCCCACCTCAGGCACTCCGTCATGTCGGTCGGCTCCCCGTCCTCTCCCACGCAGCTGAGTCCTGGAGACATGGGGAAGTGGGTGAGGCGTGTCACTCTGATTAGAAAAATCTGCACTTCAATACCGCGGCTCAGATCTCCATCCAGCCGAAACACACCGCCACCAACCAGGCTCTCATTGCAGAATCAGGGACAGAATAATCTTCCTAATGTGTGCTTGTTCACACCCGGTTTAAATGATTACATAAAATTACATAAAATTCTGCACGCCCCAGTGACAGTTTTGGCTCCTGGTAGACTTCATGCTGAGACATTCTAGCGCATGATGTGTCCAAATCGTGTTTTTCTCTGTCAAAAAGAGAACACGCTGGCAGGGATGCTGAGGAGCCTCATCCCAGCGCTTCATCAAAAAAGTCGGATTTTTTTGTGAAGCATGGTGAGTGGGCTTTTGAGAAGGAGCGATAAGTGCTTTTCTAAAAAAGTTCTGAGATTTTCAGCTAGAAGCGCTAGGAGCTGCCACACGTAAAAGTCAGAGCAGGTGCTCGGTGCAGCGCCTTTTCTCTAGGTGGCCACATTTGGCAGTACATTCATTGGGAAGAACTGAAAAAAAGATGCTGGCACTAAAAAGAAATAAGAAAAATGAAAAAACGATATGGACATTCAGCCTCACTGATGCCAGAATCAGTTTGGAATAGTTGCACACAGTAAGACCAGATGGTTAATTTCAATTACCAGGCACCTCATGTAGAAGTCATTAAAACTAGCAGTCAAACTGAACAGTCTTTGAGGACTTCTGGGCCCCCAACCATCCACACATGTGTTTGCAAAACTTTCATATTATCCCTCAGTGGAACAGAAACATGACAGAATCTGTTTGGTCAAAAATGGCTTGCAGCTACAGAAAGGAGAGGAAATGCAGATAACAAAAGCCTGAGAGCAGAGGGCAGGATTAATACAAAAAAGTACGTCAGAATCGCTTGAACGGCAAAGCTAATGCTTTGCTTTAAAAGCATCCTGGCTGAATGGTCCTTGTTCAAAGAAATGTTTGAAAGAGACTTATGGAGACACTCAGCAGGGGAGGGGGTTTGAATTATAATAATCAGTAGTCCTGCCAAGCTGGTGAAAAGAAATTATTTCCCTAATTGCCAGAACTGGCATTTTTAAAAGTGTGTGTCAAACAGGGAAGGTAACGGACATGTCACCATAAAGCGAAATATAAATCACGTCACGTATGCGACTACGGAGCATAAATTAGGCACAAGAGGGGCAAGAGATATTGAAGGATATCTTCAATAATACTTTATTTTTTTTTGCATCCTGCTCCAACCAAAACCAGATTGGGGGGGCTTGCATGGACATGCTGGGTGGGGGGTGCTGACGATGTTATCCCTAAAGTGTGAACCCCCCACCATCCACCCCCTACCGTCCACCCACCCGGTTCATTGATCCACAAACATGCCTTTAACAAATCTATTGATTCCCATTTGACTTTCAAATTTTGCCCTCTGACAGCAAGCACTGTTTATTTTGCACATCTGCCGGGAGTGTTTGAGTAGGCGGGTGGTCTAGATACAAAATCCCTTTAATGCATCACAAGGGCAGGCTGGAGCGCACTTCTGTTCTACTGATGTTCTAAGTCACGCAGAAAGAAAACGCTAGCAGAGATTTGAGCCAGACGCTCTGCTGCATGGGCCTGCTCCATGTCCTGTATCTAAAGGTATACCAGTTGCTCAGCTGTGAATGTTTGTCTCGCTGGTGATAAAAGAATAATAAAAAAAATGCTCAGATTAATGTAGCGCTTTTCTAAGTACCCAAAGTCGCTTTACATAAGGAAAGGAAGGAATCAACTTTGCTTAACGCAATTAAAAAGTACACTCATCAGACGAACTGCATCTTCCAGAACTGAGGGAGAAGAACAACATCGATTATATCATGCGAAATCTGCAAAAAAACAACAACTGATTTCTTAGTTCCAACCAAAGCGGTTGAAGTACAAATTGAATCATCAACTGCAAATGGGATATATACGTTCAATTAACCTCACAACAGACACGCCTATTTTCCCCTGTCGGCTTTCAGTTCCGCCTACTTAAGCTACTCCTCTCTCTCTCTCTCTCTCTCTCCCCCCCTCTCTCTCTCGCTCTCTCTCGCTGTTCTCTCTCTCTCTCTCTCTCTCTCTCTCTCTCTCTCTCTCTCTCTCTCTCTCTCTCTCTCTCTCTCTCTCTCTCTCTCTCTACGTCTCTCTCTCTCTCTACGTCTCTCTCTCTCTCTCTCGCTTTCTCTGTCTTTCTGTCTCTCTCTCTCTCTGTGTCTCTCTCTCTCTCTCCCTCCCTCTCACTCCATCTGTTTTTCTCTCCCACTCACTCACTCACTCTTTTTGTCTTTTATTAGCCGGGCCCCAGTGTGAGTGCTGACAGTACTGACATTCTGATTTGGAATTGTGAGCCGTCCATTTTTAGCACAATTATTTCAGCTTCTCCTCGGCTTAGGCCCTTCCTTCCACGTGGCCTTTCATATGATCTCTCCTCTGAATCGTTAAAATTTTATTCTTACCTACCTGACAGGGATCATCGTTAATTACGCAATAACTTATAAAGGTTACAGTGTTTGTGGACTCTTTAAAAGGACCTTGTGTTGAACTATCCATCACATCCCCTCACCCCTCTCCTGATCTTTGAAGACGCCTGTCAACCTTATGAGCTCCGCTTTTCTCTTTACGACCGGGTCGTAACATTTTAATCAGGTTCCCTGTCTGTTGACAGCCATTGCCTACAAGTAGCTCCCGCTCAACAGCCTCCATATTACAAATGCAACCATCGTTTCCACTCGAATCAGCATATCTTTACATCCTTACATCGTTGCTATACTGCAGCCGAGGTTAGGGGTCAGTCATGTGAGAAGCTGTTTGATCCCTCATTGCTCCGATCATATTCGGAAACTTGATTGATGTTGCTAATCTCCTGTCGAACAACGTGAACCCAAACATCGCTGTTTGTCCACAGTTGTTGACACCAGCTTCACTATGTGCATTAATGATACCTTATCGCATTCGCTCCTGGAAGTCTGACATTAGCATTCACTCGACGGCCCGCCTTACATCTCGCATAAGGAGAAAGATTGTGCAGAAATGGAAATAAGCCTTTAATCAGGGCACGGGCATGCTGTTTTTTGTAAAACGCAGAGCTTCTATTAGGAAGGATTCCTGCTATTTGGGCCACGATCTTTGTGTGCCTTGGCTTCATCTAGCATTCATACATTCCGATCGGCACTCTGATATTATTGCTCGTCGAGGATGTACCCGTTAAACAATTCAAACGCTCAACTCCGAGTGAATTATGGAACCGAGAGCCACGGGTCTCTGTCAGGCCCTTGCTGGGAAGTTATTAATAAGGCGGTAATACCCTCTAATGCCTGCCATAAATTCTACTGCCTACACACATCGCGAACTGTGATCCGGCAGTGTAGCGTTGTTTGAGCGGCCATCACTCTCTGTCCGCTTGCATTCTGCCAAGGTACGAGCCTTTTGCTGCCTCACTGGGTGCAATTTACAGCTCACTATCTTGGCCTATTTATTCCGCCGTAATGCTGATGAGGCAAGTCTTGTTTGCACAGCACCGCTTCTCTGGCCTTCGCTCATTTGCATCTCAGAAGAGGTTTCTTTCAAACTACTTTTAATTGCTTTTGCACCTGCACAGCGACTTCTGCAAAACAATGGTTAATTGAAGCTGGGAGTGTGCTCCGGGGTACGTTTTTTTTAAGGTGTAAAAAACATAAAAGTGTAAGACACAGGCTTAGATCACAGGACGTTACGATACATCCTTTGGAAGCATCTCAATTTTGTTTTTTCTTTGCTGGGGGAGAACGTTTGATTCACATGTATCAGTCGTTAGAGTAAACAGCTGCAACAGCGTATTTCGAGTCCTACTAAAGTAAAGCACGGGAGCATTTTTTTACAACGAGACAAATTACAACTGCAGGCCCTGATTTGGAATGTGAAGAGAAAAAGGTGCAATAGCATATCGCCGCTGTCGGGTGGAAACCAAGAAAAACCCTGTTATTTTCAGGATTCAAATTCAAAAATAGCAAAAGTTGCAGATCTACAAGCTCGAAACGCGTCGCTTTTAGATCTACTACTTTTGATGCTTTTGTGTGACGTTGTAGTATGATGAAGTAGGGCGTTAATTTACGAAAAAAATTATAGAATATGGAGATATGAGGTTTCTGCCCGACAGCAGCGATATGCACTGCACCCACTAGCTCGTATCCATCGCTCCGAGCAGCCTCCCCCTCCTGTGGATCCCAAGCTGTAGAATCTGACCTCCCACCACAGTGTGAAAAAAAAAACACCTCTTCAGACTTCTTCATTCAGCTCGTTTCCAGTTATCCCTCCTAAACCGTAGCCAGGTTTCTATTCGATCATCCCCCTCTGCCCTCTCTCTACCCTGGCACTTGTACGGTAACATTGTACTGTGTACTACTACGTATATCTTTGCATCTGCACTTCCTTCTCGACTATTAGATGTACTGTACAGCATAACCGGTATGTTGCTCACTTGTTATCAGGTTTGGATTTGCTGGGGGGGTTATTTGTGTTTGAAGAAGACCTATGCACCTGCTTGGTGTAATATATGGTTTTAATATATCATTTTTGCAACCTTTTTATTTTATTTATGTGTACCTTGTTGTCCTTGTCATGTCTGTAAAACCCTTGTTGTAAATGTTCTTTTGTACACAGGGCACCATTGAAAAAGAGACCCTGGTAAGAAATATAATGGCTTAAGAGTGGTTCATTAGATCTTTTGTTTTTAGAAATTGAAACCTGCTTATGTGAAGTTGTGTTCAACGCAAGTTCAGGAGCAGAGACCACCCTCTGCTTATCACGGCCACTCCCCGTTCTCAATCGCTTCCCTTTCTACCACACCTGCCTTCACTCATTAGCCACTCCCCCATTCACAATCACCCGTATTCACTACATCTGCCTCCACTCACCACAGCCAATCCTTGTTGCACAATATGAATACACCTGCGATCACGCAAAAGACATGTTTGTTCTGCTTCACGTCCTCCTCCACCCCAACCGCCTCCTGCTTCCTCCTCGATTCTCGCTCTTCTTCCTTCTGTCTCTACTTCTCTAAAACTCCAGGGGGGACAGTGACGGAGCAGAGACGACCGACCGCTCCCCGAGTAGAGAAACGATGGCCGTCAGCTCCCGAGACTACGCCCCCACCCTGAGTCTCGACCTACCTTGGGTTCCTCATCCCGTTCCACATGCATCTCGTTACGTTTCAATAAATCGTTAAACTTAAGTAGAGGTGTGGTCTCTTAATAGTGAAATACCAGTTAATGTGTAGCATACGTATACAGTATCACCGTTCTCCAGAGATGGGAAGTAACGAAGTACAAGTACTTCGTTACTGTAACGAAGTACTTTTTTCGAGTATCTGTACTTTACTGAGTACTTATTTTTCTGACTACTTTTTACTTTTATCCGTTACATTTTAACACAAGTACTAGTACTTTCTACTGAGTGCTTTTTCAAAACAGGCTCGGTAGACTTTTGTTTTAATGCTAAATATTAATGTTGCGCGGCAGATCAAATTAAAAGAAGCGCTCATCCATGCAGTCGCTCGCCGGGTAGAACGTCAGTATAGCTCTGGCCAGAGTGAGTCACACACACCGGTGTGTAACATAGCGTACTGCAAATGTCTACTTCCTGTAACTAGACTAAAACATAAAACTAGTGTTGACTAATCATATTACCAGACGCTCTTATTTTGAAATCGTTTTTAGAGGAAGTGTGTTGTGTTGCTGCCACCATGACGCTGATCTGTAAGACTCGGGGGAAATGTAAACAAGAACTCACGTGGATTCAAAACGCAGATTTAGGCCAAACGTCATATTAACGATATGAAACCATGCTCCTGTGACTTAAACACGTTGGAAGTGTGTTATTTTTGAACCTCCGAAGCATTAGGTGAGTGGTTATTAATTATATCATGATGCTGGCTATTAAAAATAGTTCTACTCTGTGTGTGTAAAGACAAAAGTCCGCACAACTGTAGCTTTGGTTTAAAAAAAAAGTCTACATGGTCTTCAGGTGCACAACTTTTCAGTCATTTCTGGCTTGGCAAAGCCATAGCTTGTTAGCTGTGTGTGTGTGCGTGTGTGTGTTAATGCCATCTCTTGCTGTGTGTGTATGTCTGTAGTATGTTAACAGGATAGGTGGGCACACTACTACATCTGGTCACCTCGATGTAAAATTGGCTATTTTGTTCAAACTGTTAAAACAAAAAAAAGATGGGGGGAAATGGTCTAAAGCAGGGGTCTTCAACGTTTTTCAGGCCAAGGACCCCTTAGCTGAGAGAGAGATGAAGCAGGGACCCCCCTAGCTGAGAGAGAGATGAAGCAGGGACCCCTTAGCTGAGAGAGATGAAGCAGGGACCCCTTAGCTGAGAGAGATGAAGCAGGGACCCCCACTACATATTGTATAAAATTGTGTTCCAGATTAAACATTTTCATAGATGTCATAGATAGCTTAGGCTGTCATCAGTGTTGTGTAAATTAATGTTTTTTTATTAATTTCAGACATTTAACCACTTAAAACCTTCAATAGTCTACTTATTACGGGGCCAGAGCTCAGCTCTGGACCTGTTTTATTATTCCCTTTATTCTGTTTCTTCTGCCACTTTTCGCAGTTCTGGGTGAACCGTGCTGTCGCTTTTTACGAAACTCGGCCATATGGTAGATGGTCATGAAAAACGATCAAGAAATAAATCTCACAATCTTTCGTCAAAAGGTGGCGCTATAGCACTCAATTGAAAATGCCAACTTTGAACAGGTACAACTCATGCCCTGTTTGACCTACAGCCATAAAACTTCAATACACACATGCGTCTACTCATGATGAACAACTTTAACCCTCTGACTTTTGACCTCTGACCTTTAGATCTCCCACCATTTTGAATTATATGAAAAACAGTTAAAACCTATCTCCTCCTGGGATTTTTGAGTAATCTGCACGAAACGTTTTACACATGAACTTTGGACCTATGCCGACAAACAAGCAGCAAGATTTTTCCATAAGTGAAAAAATGAAGCTTTAATGAGCCAATGAATATTGCAGTTTTATGACAATTATTCATCTGCCCCTAACACATACATGCAGACTCACATTTCTTTGAAACTTTGCGTTAATGTTGAGGGTCATTCCAAATATTACTGAAACCAATCTTACTCCAATTGGTCAAAGGGGGGCGCTATAGCGATTTTTTGAAAGTGCAAACTTTAAACAGGCAAAAGTCATGCCTCGTTTGGCCGACAGCCATTAAACCTGCTTACACATGTGCCTTGACTCATGAGGAACACATGTATCACGTTGACCAGTAAGCTCCGCCCTTAGATTGTCCGCAATTTTGAGCAGTTTGAAAAACACTTAAACCCAGGATTTTTCAGCTATTTGCGTGAAACTGTATCATCTGTGTGATCTCCTTTTTCACAAGTTCTTGTCTGTTGGTCCAATGGCTTCTCCCTTAAACGTGTGCCTCACAACCTGAAGGTTGCCAGTTCAAGCCTCACTTGATGCGGACTTCATTAAAGTTGCATTGCACACAACATGATTGTGTCAATTAATACATGTGCAATTGTTAAACATAACCTGAAATACTTATTTGAGAGGGTATGTTTTTGCAATGTATGACATACTTCATTCTGAAAATAGCCGATCTACAATCTCAAAACTTTTCAGATAGCAACGTGTTTCTGAGTTTGTAGATCGGCTGCTTTCACTGGTTCACTTTTATCTTCAACAGACAACCTCAGCCTGGACAAAGCTATAGCACTATAGGTAATGTTGCAGCCCGTCAATCCGAAGGTTGAGGGTTAGATTCCTGTTAATGGCAATAGGTTGACACGTCCAATCAATCCATTCTGCTTCCATCCTTCTCTCTCTTCAATCTATTGTTTCCATGTCTCTCTCTCTTCAATCTATTCCGTTTCCATGTCTCTCTCTCCGCCCTTAGATTGTTCGCAATTTTGAGCAGTTTGAAAAACACTTAAACCCAGGATTTTTCAGTTATTTGCGTGAAATGGTATCATCTGTCTGACCTCCGTTTTCACTGTATCAGGTCTGTTGGTCCAATGGCTTCCCGCATAAGTGAATGTTTCACAACATCAAGGTTGCCGGTTCAAGCCTCACTTGGTGGAGACTTCATTTAAAGTGCATTGCAAACTACAAGACTGTATTAATGAATACATATGCAATTGATAAAGATAACATGAAATGCTTATCTGAGAAGGTCTGTTTTTGCAATGTATGACATACTTCATTCTGAAAATAGCCGATCTACAATCTCAAAACTTTTCAGATAGCAACGTGTTTCTGAGCTTGTAGATCGGCTGCTTTCACTGGTTCAGTTTTATCTTCAACAGACAACCTCAGCCTGGTCAAAGCTATAGCACTATAGGTAGTGTTGCAGCCTGTCAATCCAAAGGTTGAGGGTTCGATTCCTGTTAATGGCAATAGGTTGACACGTCCAATCAATCCATTCTGCTTCCATCTTTCTCTCTCTTCAATCTATTGTTTCCATGTCTCTCTCTCTTCAATCTATTCCGTTTCCATGTCTCTCTCTCCGCCCTTAGATTGTCCGCAATTTTGAGCAGTTTGAAAAACACTTAAACCCAGGATTTTTCAGTTATTTGCGTGAAATGGTATCATCTGTCTGACCTCCGTTTTCACTGGGTTAGGTCTGTTGGTCCAATGGCTTTCCGCTTAAGTGAATGTTTCATAACATCAAGGTTGGCGGTTCAAGCCTCACTTGGTGGAGACTTCATTTAAAGTACAATGCAAACAACAAGACTGTATTAATGAATACATATGCAATTGATAAAGATAACATGAAATGCTTATCTGAGAAGGTATGTTTTTGCAATGTATGACATACTTCATTCTGAAAATAGCCGATCTACAATCTCAAAACCTTTCAGATAGCAACGTGTTTCTGAGCTTGTAGATCGACTGCTTTCACTGGTTCACTTTTATCTTCAACAGACAACCTTAGCCTGGACAAAGCTATAGCACTATAGGTAGTGTTGCAGCCTGTCAATCCGAAGGTTGAGGGTTCGATTCCTGTTAATGGCAATAGGTTGAGATGTCCAATCAATCCATTCTGCTTCCATCTCTCTCTCTCTCTCTTCAATCTATTATGTTTCCATGTCTCTCTCTCTCTTCAATCTATTCTGTTTCCATGTCTCTCTCTCTCTCTCTCTCTCTCTCTCTCTTCAATCTATTCCGTTTCCATGTCTCCCTCTTCAATCTATTCCGTTTCCATGTCTCTCTCTCTCTCTCTCTCTCTCTTTTGAGGGGCGGCCATAGCTGAGTGGTTAGTGAGCCAGCCTAGGGAGCCAGAGGCCCTAGTTGCCCCAGGTACGATTCCAGGCCAGGCCAGCAAATGAAATTTGTCCCTGAGCAAGACTCTTAGCCCCCAATTGCTCACAGGCCCTCATTGGAAACAAGACCGCAAGGACTTTCATGAACAGACCTGTTAAAGGAATTATCCTTATCTCTTCAATCTATTCCGTTTCCATGTCTCTCTCTCTCTCCGATCTACAATCTCACAACTTTTCAGATAGCAACGTATTTCTGAGCTTGTAGGTCGGCTGCTTTCACTGGTTCACGTTTATCTTCAACAGACAACCTCAATCTGTACAAAGCTATAGCACTATAGGTAGTGTTGCAGCCTGTCAATCCAAAGGTTGAGGGTTCGATTCCTGTTAATGGCAATAGGTTGAGATGTCCATTCAATCCGTTCTGCTTCCATCTCTCGCTCTCTTATGTTTCCATGTCTCTCTCTCTCTCTTCAATCTATTCCGTTTCCATGTCTCTCTCGCTCTCCCTCTCTTCAATCTATTCCGTTTCCATGTCTCTCTCTCTCTTCAATCTATTCCTTTTCCAAGTCTCTCTCTCTCTTTCTCTTCAATCTATTCAGTTTCTCTCTCTCTCTTTCTCTTCAATCTATTCTTTTTCTCTCTCTCTCTCTCTCTCTCTCTCTCTCTCTCTCTCTCTCTCTCTCTCTCTCTCTCTTTCTCTTCAATCTATTCCGTTTCTCTCTCTCTCTCTTTCTCTTCAATCTATTCCGTTTCTCTCTCTCTCTTTCTCTTCAATCTATTCCGTTTCTCTCTCTCTCTCTTTCTCTTCAATCTATTCCGTTTATCTCTCTCTCTCTTCAATCTATTCCGTCTCTCTCTCTCTCTCTTCAATCTATTCCGTCTCTCTCTCTCTCTCTCTCTCTCTCTCTCTCTCTCTCTCTCTCTCTCTCTCTCTCTCTCTCTCTCTCTCTCTCTCTCTCCCTCTCTCTCTCTCTCTCTCTCTCATAATTATGTTCTTTTAGAAAGTGAGCAACAGCAACAGTCCACCTGGCCTATTCCCATGGATTGGATCTACCCACCTCACCTGCTGTCATTCCCTCTCAATCCATAATCACACCTGCCCTCACTCACTCCTCATTAGTCTCTCTCTCTCTCTCTCTCTCTCTCCTCTCTCTCTCTCTCTCTCTCTCTCTCTCTCTCTCTCTCTCTCTCTCTCTCTCTCTCTCTCTCTCTCTCTCTCTCTCTCTCCTGGCCCCGCTTATCGCTGCTTGCAGCTATATTTAGTACTTGATTTGCTCCTTTTCCAAACCTCTTTGCCAAAAATAGCCGATCTACAAGCTCAAGTACGCCTTGCAGCGCGAGGCGTTGTGAGCTTGTAGACCCTAGACCCTAGGGGTCCCGGACCCCCTGTTGAAGACCCCTGGTCTAAAGTAAAGTCTATATGATTAGAACATGCATAAACATTCGACAATTTAGCTGAATAGGATGGGGTAGGACTACGCTACTGTATTTTAACATCAGTCATAATGGTGGTAGCCTACTTGGAGAAGCAAATATTTTCTCAGGTGGTACTCAGTGTAAAAAGGTTGAGAACCACTTATTGATTTCAAGAGTTGGGTCGACTACTTGTATGATTCGTCACATCACAGTTTGGAAACCAATCCTGGGCCAGTTTTAAGACGTGTGTTTGGTGGGGATCTTTTAAGTTTAATAGCCTTGAGGTACAATTGGCTTTGCACAGAAATATCCGGTAAAAATACTTTTTTAAAGTATTTCAGAGCATGTACTTTTTTACTTTTACTCGAGTAATTATTTGAATGAGTACTTCTACTTTTACCAAAGTAGTTTTTTACACAAGTAATTGTACTTCTACTCGAGTACAGAATGTCAGTACTTTTCCCATCTCTGCCGTTCTCTAATTCATTGACCAATGACCACATACCGTTTAAATGTTCATGGCACTTACTCCAACCTTGCATTTTGCAAGTCGCTCTGCAGAAAAAGCTACAAAAGTGAATTGTAATTGAAATGCAGATACTCAAAAATGTTCAGTGGATTAGCATTAGCCATAATTTAAGGGCAAGTGATAAAAAGCTGCCCCTTTGCTGAAAGCTGTTACTTTAAGCCTCATTATTTCTAATGACTACCACTCACTAACATTCACCACAAATTCCATCCTCACACTTACTTATTAGTTATTTTGAAATGTCATAGTTATTTAACTTAGCGTTTTTCTAATCAAAATCAAATATGAAGCTGGTAAAGGTCAATGAGGATTATTACTAAAGCTAGGAATCCGCCACCCCCATCCCTACTGAAAAGTCACACAAATTCACGGGAGAAAATATCTGCTGTAATTAGGCCATGGAAACGAAACTACTGCGCTGCTGTGCACCGGAGCAGAAACGCTGGAAAGTTCTCGAGACACAACACACTGCACAGAGAAGTGATTTGATTTCAATCTTCTCAGGAAATTAGATACAACAGCTAGTTTCTAGTACTTATAGGGACGTTTACCCTCCGCTAAACAAATCTGAAATGATCCAATTAACACCCTCTACTGCCTTTTAAAAGACTTCTGTCCGCTAGCTGCAGTCATCATCTCCGCACTTTTTCAAGGGCGGTCTAGAAAGAATCCACACTGCTCAGTGCTCAGATACAATGAGACACCACACACACATTCTTGATTGTTCACTCCCAACTCGTAGTCGTAATAAGGTTGATGCGTCGGCTAAAAGGCAGGCACGCCGCCAGAAGCGGAATTGAGCCCCGCGAGGCACCCAGGAGCGAGCCGATAGGCAAAGTGAGTGCCGTGCTGAGCGGAGCGATGTCGAAGTCTGCTTCTGACGACTCAAGGGCCGTTCAAGTTGCATACTGATAGGCAGAGGATCATAAATCATCCGTCCTCCTCAACGTGCAACGAGTCCCGTTGCGGCAAACGGGTGTCGCAAATCCTGTCCCAAATCGCCACCAGTTTGACGCGACGGCTGTGAGAATTTGTTGTGATGTTGTTTCAGACTCTTAAAGCTGCACTATGTAACTTTCCTCTTCTACCCCGGATTTGAACCAGGGGTTTCTGCGCAAGTGCTGGATTTCTTTTACCTTTGAGCTTGTGGGCCAGCATGCTTGCTCAGGGGATAAATTGAATCTTGACCTTCAGGTCAAAATTTGTGTCAAACCAGAAACAGGATTGTGTCAAAGGTCATTTTTCACCTAGGTCTAAATGTCTCAATAGTAGAGCAGGGAGACAAAATACAAGCACCCCAATTGTATAAGTTATATTGTAATAAATAACATACTCTACCATACAGATTGGACAATTACATTTTAGTGCCGCTTTAAGCCTCTTGTAATGACATATGCAGTTCATTTTTGAACAGTCACAATACATTGTCTATAAATCTCCTATGGCATTGCGGACATCAGTCAGAGTTTCTAAAATGGCTTTTAAAATTCAATGGTTTAGTGCCTTTCACTGACTTACAATTCTCCTGAGCGCTCTGTCTGCCACATATCCCTTCTTCTCCAACCACTCTCTCCAACCACTCTCTCCATCTGTGTGTGTGTGTGTGTGTGTGTGTGTGTGTGTGTGTGTGTGTGTGTGTGTGTGTGTGTGTGTGTGTGTGTGTGTGTGTGTGTGTGCGCGCGCGCGTGCGTGTGTGTGTGCACACACACACACACACACACACACACACACACACACACACACACACACACACACACACAAACACGCATGTGCGTGCGTATTTGTGTGTGTATGGAGGCTGAACTTGCTTCCAGCCTCCTGCTGAGCTGAGTTCTTGCCGTCTGATGTGCTGCATTCATTAACGAGAGCCCACTGTCGAGATGACATCATCAAACAGCACGGAGACAGGCCCAGGCGAGCACGCTTCTCTGACAAACTGACAGCTTCTTCATGTCCCCATCACTTCCTCTTGTTAAAGGAGCTGTTCTCTAAGAGGCTATTAAGTCTCATTAGATCAGGACTGTGGGATGGAGGGTCGAAAATAGCTCACATTGTTTGGTGAGGAGAGGGAGAGGAAAGGAGAGGGAGAGGAGAGGAGCGGAAAGGAGAGGACAGGAGAGGAGAGCAGAGGAGGGGAACACACTTGCCTCTGGTCTCTAGGCCATTGCCACAAGATTCCGCCGTTCCAGCCAGCCCTTGTCGAACGGTGTCAGGCACCAGTGTACAGCTGTGCCATTTGTGTTCCTTCCAGCTATGTAGAACCAAAGAAGATGGTTGCATCAACATGAATCACACAACATGAACCACAGAAAGACTGACAACATTTTGTATTGTATCTTGTGTCCATCAATCCTTGTGCAGTGGTGGAAAAAGTGCTCCCATTTTTCTCATAAGTAAAAGTATCAATACTGCAATGTAGAAATACTCTGTTACAAGTAAAAGTCCGGAATTCAAAATTGACTTGAGTAAAAGTACTATATTTGCCTCTGAGATGTAGTGGAGTAGAAGTAGAAGTAACAAAAAATTAAATACTCCAGTAAAGTAAAAACACCTCCAAATTGTACATAAGTACAGTACTTGAGTAAATGTACTTAGTTACTATACACCACTGTCCGCGTGCGTGCGTGCGTGCGTGCGTGCGTGCGTGCGTGCGTGCGTGCGTGCGTGCGTGCGTGCGTGCGTGCGTGCGTGCGTGCGTGCGTGCGTGCGTGCGTGCGTGCGTGCGTGCGTGCGTGCGTGCGTGCGTGCGTGCGTGCGTGCGTGCGTGCGTGCGTGCGTGCGTGCGTGCGTGTTTACCTATAAACTGGACACAGCGGGAGTGATTCACATTCCCTCTCCTCATACAAAGTGTCCGGACACTCCTGTCCTCCATGGGAGGACCTCTGAGTGATGGTGCGGTATCGAGACTGCGTGATGGCCGTGGTGTTGTCTGTCGAGCACAAACACATACTCAGCACAGAGCACAAGGTACACAATACAGTCACTGTTGTCATGACCTTTGCTTTACCCAATACGGACATAAACTGTAACGAGGGGGTATAGAGTATGTGCACGCTAACTGATTAACCACTTAAACCCTCTAATCTTAGTGAAACTGTACTCAGAGCAATTTATTCCATCTACACCAAAAATAGCTGATCTACAAGCTCACAATGCGACGCATTGTGAGCTCTTAGATCTGCTATTTAAAGGGGAGCATGGAGACTTGAATTCATGGATATATTTAATTTTTTGTAGCATTCCTAAGCCATTAATTTGATGACCAGTTCCGGTAGGACACACAAAGGAGACTCTTTTTGTATCCTACCGGAACTGCTGCCGGTCATCAAATTATTGGCTTAGGAACGCGACAAAAAAAATGTCTCCATGGGGTGACTAATTGACAGAAATAAAAGTCATTTTGGGGGTGAACTATCCCTTTAAGAATATTTTGGAAATGTTTTGCTCATAATGGCATGACCAAAAGAGGTTGAACACTAGGTTGAAAGTATTTAAACCACCATAAAAAAAGTAACCAACACACCGCAAGTAGTCGAATGACACAAAATGTCAGAGACTAACACATTTAAAATGTCCTTGGATGGTGGGGTCAAGTCGTGTCAAGTGAAAGCAAACAAAGCAACAACCTTCACCCAGAACAACACACGGTGGCCGTGCCTATAAAAGACAGACAGAGACCCCAAATGCCCTCATGATCTTATCGCAACTGACCGGCACTCATGGTCGTATAATGTCCTCTAACGTCTCCCCACCGTCTCTCTCTCTCTCTCCAGACGCACAGCGTACCCATAATGGCTTCATTTGCCTCAGACTCCAAGGCTCATTAAACAATGCTAATTACTAAACATTGAAAATGGCGCAATTAAGAAAGTGATCACATCGCCGGCATACCCAGTGGGCTAAAGCATATTTACAGTACGGACGAGACGCCGGCTTAATTATTTTTTAAACAATTACATACTTTTGATTTCAGAGACACTTTGAGCACGTCCATAGAGCGGTCAAACACATTAAATATCCATTTTCCTTGTGATGAGTCAGCTTAATGCAATTGACAATTAGTAGTGATATTTTCTGTTTAAATTGATACACTGGTGAGACAATTCACCGGTTCTGATGGCATTTTGTGCACCAGCAGTTAATACAATATACAAGGTTTCACGGAACAGTAAAAGAGTCATTCCAAGTAGAATGCTATTGAATGTACTCGTATTTACTGTATACACCTCCATCTGACGCGTGATACAGTCACACACTGCATACAAATAAACACATAATTAGATCTTAACATGTATTAACATTAAATAAACATTATGTATCTAAACATACATAATATTGTTACTAAAACCGTACTTGTGTTCCAATTGATCGAATGCAGTTATAATTTAGTCACAAGCTCTTGTTATACTTGTAAAAATAGCAAAAATGTATTCATTTACGAAATTTTACGAAAACAAAACATAAAAGATTTGAACTTGGAGATAGGTTGGAGAGAGGTTTCTGCCTGACAACAGCAATATTGTGCCTGGAATGAATGCCCTGCATTTTAACCCATAGCCTCACTATTAGGAGCAGCTGGCCAGCCGCTGAGCATTGCCTGGGGAACAGCTCCAGGTCTAGGCCAGGGGTTCCCAGACTTGATCACTAGAGACCCAAAAGATGAATTTGATGTGTCTCCAACGGGACCCAAACTTAGAAAAATACATTCGGAATTAACCACTTAAGCCCTATTTAATAGTGAACATAGCCGATCTACAATCTCACAACGCACCGATGTGTTGTGAGCTTGTAGATCTGATATTTTCACTATTTCTTAAATGTTTTTTTGTATTTGTTTTATATTGAATATATTATGTTTTAATCATTTCCAAAAAGTACATATTTTTTTGATTTTGTCAAATCTTTTGAAATTATGAAGACATTTTGTTTGGAGGACCCATTGAACCTGCGACCCATTAAAATCGGTCCGTGACCCAAAACCACTGTTTGGGAAACACCGCTCTAAGACACAGATCTGGGAGTTTCTTGTCATGAGTAAACACTGCCACCGGACCACCGGGCCACCAGGCCACCGGACCACCGAACCACCCACTCTTTAAGTATTTACCCACTTAAACCCTATTCCCAAGTTTCTATCTATATACTTGCGTCTGCTCCTTCCTGTTCCCCGCCTCTACACCAAATCACTTCGCTGAAAATAGCAGATCTACAAGCACACAATGCAATGCGTTGAGACGCGTCGTGAGCTTGTAGAGCAGCAATTTGTTGTTGGTACATTTATAGCGACGCTATAGGGTTCAATAAGTGGTTAATGGTCTCAGTGCTGTCCGTGGCAGGCAGCATTGATGTCTCACTGTGGAATTATTACCCGTTAACATGTGTGAAGTGAAGTGCTGCAGAACGACTGATAGGCATGTTGTTGTTGTTGTTGTTGTTGGTTGGTTGAATTTCCTGGAGGCCTACGGCATTTGTTCTCAAAGTGGGTTCCGGGAACCCCCAGGGGTCATTGGGGGGGGTTCCAGGGGGTCCCCAGCAAAAACATTTAATATGGCGTCACAATCATTTTAATCCATTTATCCGTTGGCTATTCAAAAATAGCAGATATACAAGCTTTATTATCTGCTATTTTTGAAAATCTTTGAAAAATATATATTTTTAAATCCTTAAAATAAAACAAAAAACATAAATCTTCTCTTTTGGGGGTCCCTGGCACAAAATATTTCCAAATATATATCATTTTGGGGGTTCTTTGGGGGAAAAAGTTTGAGAACCACTGCAGTAAACATGTTGTTGTTGGTTACAGTACAGTATACGTACCCGGCACGCAGGACGTCGGGCAGGCCGTCCACTCGCTGAAGGGCGTCACGATGCAGTCTCTCTTGCAGGGAAGCAGACAGGGTCGTACCGTTTCTGGACGGGCAGCGTCCGGACACCTAATAGCAAAAAAAGGGGGGGGGGGAACAGAGGTCTTAAATTCTGTCCTCCTCCCCCTCCTCGGGCGATGAATGATAAGCGACCTGACTCACGCGGGTAATAGGACAGCGCGGTGAAACAACTGCCCTGTCCTTGACATTAGACAGCTCACACACTGGCTACCATGACTGATTGTATCTCCTTCCCCGCCTGGCTCTCACTCGGAAGGGAAGAAAACAACGGGAAGAAATGCAAGAAATGTACAGATCTCTCTCTGCACACGCTCTTTGACATTGCTTCTTCTTCTCGGGGGCCTTATTCCAGACAGTGGTACTTAAGTAAAAGTATCAATACTGCAATGTAGAAGTACTCTGTTACAAGAGAAGGTCCGGAATTAAAAATGTACTTGAGTAAAAGTACAAAAGTATTGGCATAAAAATGTACTTAAAGTACCAAAAGTAAAAGTACTAAAATGTTTGAAAATAGCCGATCTACAAGCTCACAACGCATCGCGACGCGTTGTGAGCTTGTAGATCGGCTATTTTCAAAATACCCTAGGTATAAAACCGGGCTGAAGTGGTTAATGCATGTTTTATAATGTAATAATAATTTATATCTGCAAAGCAACTAGTAACTAAAGTTTTCAAATAATTGTAGTGGAGTAAAAGTACAATATTTGCCTCTGAGATGTAGCGGAGTAGAAGTAAAAGTACCGAAAATTGGAAATACTCCAGTAAAGTGAAAAATACCTCAAAATTGTACTTAAGTACAATACTTGAGTAAATGTACTTAGTTACTTTCCACCACTGCTGCACACGCTTTGACATTGCTTCTTTCTCGGGGGCCTTATTCCAGATTCGGCAGCACACTGTGTGGAAAAAGGGAAAAAAAGGAATCTGCACGCCAGTCAAGCATGAGACGCGCAAAGTTTATGCGGCGTTCTGGATTTCATTACCCGGTGTGAGTTGTGCATACCAATTAGCTTACTTAGGATTCATTAATATGCATCGTCTTTCAAGGGCGCACGCTGCACTACGCCCGCGACTGTCTGTCTGATTATCATCTGAACACAATTCCCTTCTGTCTGTTTCAGAAGTAGAAGAGTGAAATTCAATAAATGCAGAGCGCCGAGTCCAATATGCCGCACGTGGGTTGTAAAAGGAGATGCAGCAGCAGCTTGCGTACCGTCATGACAGGCATGTGTCAAACATAGAGTTGGTATATATATGGTCGTGTGAGTTTCATCAGCTGTAATGACGACGGACAGAGAGAGGCGTTTCTGTTGTGTTTGTAAGCAGAGGTGGGAAGTAATTAACCAAGCACATTTGTTCAACTACTGTACTTAAAGGGATAGTTCACTTTTTTCCTATCGATTAGTCACCCCATGGAGACTTGAATTCATGGATTTTTTTGTTTGATTTTGTCGCATTCCTAAGCCAATAAATTGATGACCGGCAGCTGTTCCGGTAGGAGACACAAAGAGTCTCCTTTGTGTGTCCTACCGGAACCGCTGCCTACCGGTCCGCTGGTCATCAAATTATTGGCTTAGGAATGCGACAAAAAAATATCTGCGAATACAAGTCTCCATGGGGTGTCTAATCGATAATTTAAAAAAAATGGTGAACTATCCTTTTAGGTACAATTCTGAGGTAGGCCTATTCTTACTTTACTTGAGTATTTACATTTTCCGATATTGTATTTATACTTATCCACTACATCTCAGAGGTAAATATTGTACTTTTTACTACAATTATCTGAATACTAGCTACATTACTTTTAGCTTTTAGATTTAGCTTTTTATTACAAAACATACATTAACCACTTAAAGGTATCATGACATTCACTTTTACACCACATTCAAAGTCTTTGTCCTGGTCCTTCAAAAGTGTACAAAAAGTTTTAAGTGAAAATTCCATTCCAGTGATCCATGGCAGGTGTTTTTCTCTCACATTTCTAAAGCCTTTTCAACTGCAATGAAAAAATAAATCTTTGCCTGCGGGTGTCGCTGGTGAGGGATTTTGCCTGTCAATCATCGCCTCTGCTCCGCCCCCCCCCAAAGGAAAGGATAGGGGAGGGGAGGGGCGAGGAGGAGAGTGGGCGGGATTAATCGACTGTGACCTCACTGTCAAAGGGCCAAGCTCAGATTACTTTTCAGCCTAATTATTCAGAAAACCCCAGACCACAGAAAATCCACTGAATGTTCTAAGTTCAGGTTTTTTGGGTGTAATTGAGGTCATAAAACCCCAAATAAAACATTGAAAATAAAAAAAGTGAAAATGAATGTCATGATACCTTTAAGCCTTATTTTATACTTCAGCTATTCAAAAATAGCCGATCGACAATGTGTCAAACTGCGTTGTGAGCAGATTTGCTATATTTGACAATGTTTGACACATTGTGTTTATTTTTGTACTGTAAGTATATTTGTGTTCCAATACTTTTGCACTCTAATACAGGCCTTTTACTAGTTACAAGTATTTCTACATGATTGCGGTATTGCTACTTTCACTCAAGTAACAAATCTGAATACTTCCACCCATGTTTTTTTTATCAGCAGTTAAATGCAACAGACAGGGGTAGGCGTTTGGGGTGTGTTGTGAGGAAGTGGGTGATGAGTGCATTTATCTCCCTGTACACAGACAGGCCAGAGTAGCCTCTCACTGCCACCCAGGAGATGGAACGCTCTTGCGGGGAAATCAATCAAAGTCCACCGTGTGGCTACTAATTAAAGCTGAGAAAAGTGAAGGTATGCAAACTGTTTGCCAATGAATGTTCCCGGGGTTCCAAGGACAACGTACTGCTGCCTTCCAAGTGGCTCTTGACTTTTACCACTCGCTCATTTATTGTCGAATATCGAATCATCAAGGATCAAAGATCAGTCCATCAACGATGACTCACTGTAGGCCAGCTGCAGTAATTGGTATTGCTAGCCTGGGCTCTAAAGGATGGCCGTATCTGTCCACCACCTTGGTACAACACCACATACGTATCTAGAAATCTGCTAGGTGGTTTTCCATGGAATTCGGAATGTACCCGAATTTTGGTGAGCCCATGGCCTTTCCTCTAGCATCACCATTAAGGCAGAATTTTCTGTTACACACGAGATATCTCAAAATCTACAAGGCAGATTGTCATGAAAGTTGCAGAGAGTATTCATGCTCCCTGGAGAAAAAAAACAAACACCATTGATGTTGGTGACACCACAGCCTTTTCCAGCGGCACTCTAAAACTAAAAGTTACGTACTTTATGGTGCTTTTACTTCACTTTAACCACATGAACCCCATCATTCCTATTCTGGACATAATTGTTTGCCATGCATAATTGGCTAACGTATCTGCAAAAATAGTAGATCTGCAAGCTGACAGCACGTTGCAACACGGCCCGTTTTGAGCTTGTACATTGATTGGCTATTGATTGATTGGACATTTTTGGTGTAATAGGAAAAAGTATAAATATTCTGTTTAAGTGGTTAAAGCTGTTTTTTTTGTTGCTGTTGTTTACAATGTGTTAAAGGGATAGTCCACCCCCAAAAAAACTTTTTTTCTATCAATTAGTTTCTTAGGAATGCGACAAAAACAAAAAAATATCCATGAATTCAAGTCTCCATGAGAACAAAAGTAATTTTGGGGGTGAACTATCCCTTTAATGCTAAAGCAGCCCTACATAATACTGTACACCCCCCCCCCCCCAGCCACATTTCTAGTAGTAATGTAATGTATTTCATCATGATTTGTGTGCATGGGGTTCTCATCTTAAACAAGCTGCGTGCTTAACTGAGTCTTCCAGTTTAGTAGACCTTGTATTGTGAATTTTGTACTTCCATGTACTGTGATTCTCATGTCTTACTAAATAAAAGTACATCAATCAATCAATATTATTTTAGCCCCCTTAGTCAGAATGCAGGGTAATAAGAATGGCAGTCTCTGCTCAATTCAAAGTGCCTTGTTTCGGGGTGGGTGTAGTAGTAGCCGTCGGGACTTTTAGCCTCTTGGGTCTTGTGTTTTTAGGTAGATATATAGTGCCTATAGTCCTTGGGGTCGGGTGGGGGCTTCAAGACAGCCGTGCAAAAATCAAACACAGACACGCGGCTTTGATGCGCTCATCAGCGAAGGCTGGCGTCACAGAGCTCCGACATCACAGAACATCACAGCTCTTTTTTTCCTCCAGTGTGCCTGAATCACTTTACCCAACAACCAAATCACGGCGATCACTGGAGACCCCAGCGTGGCGCCACAAGCTGCCAGCCACAGAAAGCAAGGCACCAGGAGGGGTTACATCAAAGTACAGTAGAGCGAGAGAGGAGGCGAGATATATAAAAATCCCGTCCTTTTTCCCCGAGCTTACTCCTCCACTATCTGTCTCTCCAGTGATGCATGCCGGTGGGGATCCGAACACAACACACCAGCTGGGGGAATATTAAGTGCTAAGCCCCAGAGTGAATAAACGGGGATACAGAAGCCTTACAGATCAGAGGGTTATGTTTACTGTTAAACACATGAACCCTGCGCGTCCCCATTCCGGGGCGAACATTCTGCGAAAACAGGCGATCTGCAAGGCTAATTTCGGCGAAGACATCTTTGTGTACAGTGAAAACATTGTATAGAGCCCTGGGGGATATCAGTCAGCTAAGTAAATAGGGTTCAAGTGGAATGGATAAAAGCCGTCAAGGTCAACAACATTCAAATTGCAGACCAATGTGAATTAATAATCACTGCTTAAATTTGTCAAAGGCAACGTAAGTTATGATCACTTTCTACTTTGAGCTAAGTGGTGGATTATGTTGCCTCTTAACATCTAGAGGGGGAAAAAAAACTAAGTTAAACATACATTAGTGATGTTAAATGATTGTAATGATGGGAATATCCACTGATAACGATGTTACGTTTCTCCCAAGCCACTACTGAAACTGCCCTAAACATACATTAGTGATGAGAAATTACTTCACAGTAAAATAAATTCCACTGAAACGGTCGAGCTTCTCCCCAAGCCTCAGTGGTTAGGAGGAAACATACAGTTGCATGGCAAACATGTCAGCTTTCTTCTAGTCTCACGAGCCAGACTGTTGTCTCCCACCACGTTCAAATGCTTCCGTTGCTACAGTCTGGAGCAACGGAAGCTCTGAAAATGATCGGAGGATAAAGCGGGAGTGGCGCCTTCTCCTCCCCGCTTCTGTTTCATCTTTACAGTTCCGCAAATGTGTGCTAATATATCAAAATAATGGAAGCATATATAGCTTGGTGCTTATCAGAAATGGAAATTCTAAAATTAAATGTAAAGATATTTTAAAATATATTTTCGTGAATGGAAATGATGAACCGACGACAGTCTCCGTTCTCGCCATTCGGGAGGTATAGTTATTCGGAGTTGTCTGGCTACGCGAGACTGGCTTTTTTTCAATTATGCCAGCAGGAAGTGAATGGATGCTACTGTATTTTTATCTCAAGTTAATAAAAACGTGTGCCGACTGGCTTGAAGCCCATACCAAGGGAGCCGGTCAAAATTGCTCTAAAGCAGCGGTTCTCAAACATTTGAAAAGAGGTTTCTTAAAGATTCTTATTTAATTATTTTTGGAAATAGTAGATCAAGCTTGTAGGTTGGCTATTTTCGAATTGCCAAAGTATAAAATCAGGTTAAAGTGGTTAAACTGATTTTGATGCTATCTTAACACATTTTGCTGGGGACCCCCTGGAAGCCCCTTTGAGAAGCCGCTAAAGGCTGTAGCTAGTCAAAGGGCGCGTGGTTGACTGGAATACCCCTCTTTTGAGTGGTGGCGCATTAAAAGATATCTTTTAATCCCCCACAGTTGAGATAAGAGCAGGTGAGCTACATGGAGGTGACTCCAGGCTCACGGGAGAAATCCGAGATTCAAGATTCTGCCGGCGGGATTCTGAAAAAAAAAAAAAACTGCACTAAAACAACAAGACATGAAGATGGGAGAAAAAAAAAGAAGAATTGCCGTTGATATCCTGTCCAATTTCTCTAAGTCTCAGAGACATGCTATCTCAGTGTGCAAGGCCTCCCGAGTGTTAATCACACTAGATCAGCTGCACTGTGTGTCATATCTGCAGCGTTCCACATGGGCACAATCCCAATCTAACCTTGGGGGCGTGTCTATAGCAGTGTATAGCAGTATAGTATGACAGTGTATTATAGTATAACAATGTATTTGGCCGCCGACCTCCATCTGAAAATATTTTTGTGTCAAAGAAGACCCCATACAAGATTTGTGTCGTTGAAAAGTTTCACTTTTTTTCCCCCAAGTAGCCGTAGGGTTAAAGCTGCACTATGTAACTTTCCTCTTCTACCCCGGATTTGAACCCGGTTTCCTGCGCAAGTGTTGATTTTGTTTTACCATTGAGCTAACAGAGCCTTTCTGCTTGCTCAGGGGATACAGTTAATCTTGACCATCAGGTCCAAATTCGTGTCAGATCTAATGGATCTAAATGGACCCAATGCACTTTTGTAGAAAATAGCCGATAACAAGCTTACAACTACGCATTGTAAGCTTGTAGATCGGCTATTTTCTGCAAAGGTTTTCAGCTATTTTCACTCTTTAACAGGGGTCTTCAATGTTTTTCAGGGCCAAGGACCCCCTAGCCGAGAGAGAGATGAAGCAGAGACCCCCAATACATATATAAATGTATAAAATAGTGTTTCAGATTAAACTTTGTCTTTACTTGTTTTTTTTACTTTTCCCTCCACACCTATACCTCTTTGCCAAAAATAGCCGATCTACAAGCTCACAACGCCTCGCAGTGCGAGGCGTTGTGAGCTTGTAGATCGGCTATTTTTGGCTAAAGTTTTCCTCAGAAAAGGGCGTTGTGAGCTTGTAGATCTGCTATTTTTGGCTAAAGTTCTCCTCAGAAAAGGGATGCTAGGGTTCGAGTGGTTAATGTAAAATAAAATATATATCACACAAAGATTTGCCGGCCCCCCTGTAGTAACTCTGAGGACCCCCTAGGGGTCCCGGACCCCCTGTTGAAGACCCCTGCTCTATAATGTAGAGTGAAGCCAGCCCGAGGTACTCCGATCAACAACGTATCCAGGTTTAAGTGGTTGAACGAACTTAACAACAGCAACACCAGAGCCACTATACCAGAGGCATGTTGTACCAATATATTGTAACCGACGGTACCGTTTGTACCGATATCTTCTGGTGTCACACAAATGACAGGTTTCATTAAAAGCTGTGGTGGTGGCGGTGGTGGTGGTGGAGGATCAAAGAACAAGCACATAAAACACACTCCGCCATAAACGTCTTTATGGCCCTGTCAATAATATATTGAGCTAACGCAGGACAAACTGTCTGAATTATTTATAAATGTAGTCTTCCGCTGCATGGTGGTGGTGGTGGGCTATAACATCATTATAGCCACCAGCAAACACACACACACACACACACACACACACAGAGAGAGAGAGAGAAGCCTTTAGCGGGTTGTTTGATGATATTGTATTGCTGAAAGACGAGTAGATAATGGAAGGTGCGTAAGCAGAATGGATCTGGGGTTCATGATGGGGAAACAGTCCTAAACCTAAAGAGAAGGAGGAGAGGCGGTGTGGGAAGGCAGTGATGTATATACGCTAGCGCTCTCCGGGGATAGAATTATACGCTAGATCAGGCCCCTGGGTCATCTGTCAAGTGAGTAAAAGCAGAAGCCGGCTGTATCCAGTATATATACTGTATTATGTACAAATAAGATGCTGCGGGGAAACAACACACAGAGACACTTCTTCTCAAATGATCTACTGTAAGGGAAATGCGATCGCTTCCCAGCTTCCTGGCTCAGCTCATATTTACAAAGCATCCTTTTTCTATTCGCCCCTCAGGACGCATAAGTCTGTCTCGCAGCTAAAACAAAGTTCCGAGCAGCTGAGCCGCGATTGATGCGTTCTCCGCGTAATGTAATCGCGCATACGGTACTACAGTATATACTGTGTGCGTACAGTATGTTATATAAAATCCTCTCCAGCGGAAATTATTCCTTCAGTTCAGATACTGTACAATGGACACACCCGAGTACCTACTGTACTATGGGTGAAATATACTTTTAATATAGTATGTGTAGTACATAGGTTATCCTTCCAAGACGGCCGTCCCACCCGTGACCCAAAATTGCATAATAAAACAAAATGCCGGACGCCAGAGGATTAATATCCCTGTATTAATAGTGTTGTATGTCGTTGCTGTTAAGGCAGAAACCTTGTATCTCCACATCAGGTTGTAAATGAATGCCATTCTTCGTCGCACAAGACTGACGCGCAAATGTATCACATCACGAATGTAGCATATCACATCGTGCTATGGTGTGAGCTTGTAGATCAGCTATGTTCGGTATAAAAAAATGAAAATAAAATAAAGGGTTAAGTGGTTCAGTCGGTCTGCAGGTTTTTAATAAACATTTAACCAATGAAAAGTATTAACTCATTGACTGCCAATGACGAGATTTTCTTGTCATTTCACTCCGAGGCTCACATCGCCAATGACGCAATCCTCGTCGTGTGGTATTTTCAGTGGTTTACGATAGAGGGCGCTCTTCCACAGCCTGTGAATGATTATGATGATGATGATGAAGAGTACACCCAGAAATCCCGTGATCACAACACAATGAAGCTGGTTTCGTTTAGTATCATAGGATTTATAAAAATCTATTTTCTCTGCTTTCTGTTGCTTTTTGGTGAAAACAAGCCACATTTAACTGCCCATAACTATGGAACGGATTATCACAACGGCACACTCCCCCCCCCCCCCCCCCCATTCTCCGAGACCCCCCTATGTCTTTTGAGGCGATCGCTGGGTGGATCGTTGGGTGGATCGTTGTGAAAAATAATATTCTATGATTTTTCGAAGGTTAGTAAAAAATGCTCTAAATCGCTGGCAAGGGCAGCTACTGTATAGACACAGTTTTAACTCTGTCAGTTTAAGAGTTAACAAGAGCTTGTGACTAAATAATAACTTTTATTGGAACGCAGGATCTGCTACATTTGATACTTTGGTGTGACGCTGTAGGACGACCCAAGCAGGGCGTTAAATTCACCAAAAAACACAAAAAGTTAGAATAATTATGGAGATAAGAGGTTTCTGCCCGACAACAGCGAAGTCGCCGTGCAGTATGGATCATAATTGCCTGAGAAGAAGAAGAAGAAGAAGGGAGCAGGACGCTGGTTGGACGTTACCGTACCTTTTACTGATGACCGCTCCGGTGTTCATCTTCACACAGGTGGCTTTGCGGATCTGAACCCCGCCCGCGGCACAGGCGTCGGCCGCCGTGGGCGTGGCGTTCCAGGAGCCGCCGCTTCCGTTCAGATGCATGGCGGAGGCGTCCTGGATGCAGGGGCCCCAGGCCGAGGCCTCCCAGTAGAACACCATGCAGGAGTGGTCGTTGCAGGGCCTCCACTCCTCCAGGGCCGGGGCTGCAGGACACTCCTTCCCTCCTGGACACACAAACACAATGGAGTATCAGACACAGTGTATGGCTATATATGGGTGCTATTATAGAGCAGTGGTACTCAAAGTGAGGTCCTTTATTTAGGCCAGTGGTTCCATGTCAAGGACCCCCAAATTGATATGTATTTGACCCCCCCCCCCATCTGAAAATTGTTTTGTGCCAGGGACCCCCAGAAGCAAAGATTTGAGTTACACATGTTCGCTTTAAAGCTCATAGCACGGCACTCAGTGCCACGCTATGAGCTTGTAGATCAGCTATTTTTGAATATCCAAAGAAATCTTAAAATGAACAAACATTTTCCATATTCTTCCTTTTATTCCCCCCCAAAAATAGCAGATATACAAGCTCACAACGTGTGATGTATTTTTACTTTACTGGAGTATTTCCAATTTTCACTACTTTTACTTCTTCTCCACTACATCTCAGAGGCAAATATTGTACTTTTACTCTGCTACAATTATTTGAAAACTTAAGTTACTGGTTACTTTGCAATTATGAATTATTATATTATAAAACATACATACACCACTTTAGCCCTATTTTATAGACTATTTAAAAAAAAAAAAAAGGAGTACCGCAAGCTTATAATGCATCCTATTGCAAACATTTGAGCGTTTCAGACAGGACCGTGACTCAGGGGAACATGCAGTGGTGGAAAAAGTACTCAAATGTTTTACTTTGTTTACCACTGTAGCCATATTTTATACCAAGGCTATTTGAAAATAGCAGATCTACAAGCTCACAAAGTGTCGCATCGCGTTGTGAGCTTGTAGATCGGCTATTTTCAAACATTTTAGTACTTTTACTTTTGGTACTTTAAGTACATTTTGATACAAATACTTTTGTACTTTTACTCAAGTACATTTTGAATTCCGTATTTTTTACTTTAACAGAGTATTTCTACATTGGAGTATTGATACTTTTACTTAAGTAAAACAAAATGAAATACTTTTTCCACCACTGCTCGCCCACGTGCATGTACACGCACTCGCACAGATGCACATTCAGAAACACCACACACACACACACACACACACATCGCACAGTATATAAACGCTTGAAGGAGCAAACAGAGGTAGATCAAATTACACCCCGTCTCCACACACCCACACACACACCCCCACACACACACACACACACACACACATATATATTCCCCCCCAAAAATAGCAGATATACAAGCTCACAACGTGTGAGGTATTTTTACTTTACTGGAGTATTTCCAATTTTCATACACCACTTTAGCCCTATTTTATAGACTATTTGAAAATAGCAGATCTACAAGCTCACAACACGTCGCGTTGTGAGCTTGTAGATCTGCTATTTTCAAACATTTTAGTACTTTTACTTTTGGTAAATATTTTAGTACTTTTTCCACCACTGTAGCTGCCTTTACAGGACCCATTTGTACACTCTCTGAGTTATGGGGTCCGTGATCTATAAATAATGCTGGGATCTGGGAAACTAGGGGGCCCTTGAAATGAAAAAAGCTTGAGATCACTTAAGACTTTTGCCAAAGAAGCAACTATACCTGCATCTTTGAAAAGATCACCAGCACTCACTTGGTCCGTTTAGGATCTCTTGTTTATTTATCACACACGGCCCGTTTCTGCCAACGGCCTTCCTCAGCGTGAATCCACGGTGAGGATCGGCCGTTGGCCGAAATGTCAAAGATACTGTTTCTGCCAGAACCGTTGCACCCGATGACACTATTGAACTGTGAACTACTCAACTGACGAGTGCTCATGCACCTTTCTCTTTTTGAAGTTCTCCATAAGCCCTTGGGTTTCTAAACTTTTCCTGCATGCACCACACGTTTATGTATTCCTTTTTTTGTTTGTAACTCTTTTTGTGTGCTAATAAATAAAAACCTCAAACTATGGACAGAATGTAACAGCTGTATTAAATGGCAGCTTGTACAAACAGTGAGGTCCGTTGTCATTCCAGACGAGTGTGTCCCTGTCCACACACTGACTTTGATAACGACAGACTTAAGCCTGCAGCCTATTGACTCAGCCTGGAGTTGTTTGTTTGTCTTTGATTCTTCAGTTTTTCTTTCTTGCTTTTTTATTTTTTGTTTCTCTCAAAATTCTATAATAAATGAGCCAGCGGAGTGCCTGGAAATTAATGATGGGAGAATGCCGGCTAATAACGCTGTGGACTTCTGGGAGGAGAATGACAATCTCAAAATAGTGCAAGATACACATTTTTTGTAAACAACTTTGTTCTATTACAAAATGAAAATGTTTTATTTTTTTTACTGCTGAGTAAATGCATTTTCAAGATGTCTGCCTCAGTTTAGACGCTTGGGCCAAATGAAAAAGGAGTACCGCAAGCTTATAATGCATCCTATTGCAAACATTTGAGCGTTTCAGACAGGACCGTGACTCAGGGGAACATGCAGTGGTGGAAAAAGTACTCAAATGTTTTACTTTGCTTACCACTGTAGCCCTATTTTATACCAAGGCTATTTGAAAATAGCAGATCTACAAGCTCACAACGTGTCGCATCGCGACGCGTTGTGAGCTTGTAGATCGGCTATTTTCAAACATTTTAGTACTTTTACTTTTGGTACTTTAAGTACATTTTGATACAAATACTTTTGTACTTTTACTCAAGTACATTTTGAATTCCGTATTTTTTACTTGTAACAGAGTATTTCTACATTGGAGTATTGATACTTTTACTTAAGTAAAACAAAATAAAATACTTTTTCCACCACTGCTCGCCCACATGCATGTACACGCACTCGCACAGATGCACATTCAGAAACACCACACACACACACACACACATCGCACAGTATATAAACGTTTGCAGGAGCAAACAGAGGTAGATCAAATTACACCCCGTCTCCACACACCCACACACACACACACACACACACACACACACACACACACACACACACACACACACACACACACACACACACACACACACACACACACACACACACACACACACACACACACACACACACACACACACACACACACACACACACCGTCTCTGCCAAGCGGGAGATAGCCTGCAACAAACAGCAGTGTGTGGAACCTGGATGTAAGCTAGGGGAGATTCATTTTTTCAGCTGGCATTACAGATATGCATTTGGTAATTGGCAGCAGCTTAGCATCTAAGCTGAAAACACACCGTGAAACAGCAGAGCTACCAGCCAAGTAAAGGTCTAGCAATACTGATACGGCTGCCCACACTTCAGAAGATTCAGTGGTGGCCAGTAGCTAACTACATTTACTTGAGTACCGCACAAACTGCTATGTTTTTCTTTTAAATGTAAGTTCTTTATTTGATTAGTAGTGCTTGTCTTAGTACCCAAAGTCACTTTACAAAACAAATCAAAACTAGAAAAAGTGCTCCTCGGAGCACAGGCCAGGTCAGGTGGGTTATTGTGGCCTCCTGGTGGCGCTATAATAGGCCAATGTGAAAAGGGGCGCCATTTCTTCTTAGGCCTTGCACGGCAATCGGACACTGCATTCATGATTTGAGGCATTTTGTTCCAAAAATGTGTTTTGCTAGATTAGACCTGCTGGTGGCGCTATAACAGGCCAATGTGAAAAGGGTGGTATTTCTTCCTCGGCCTAGTTGGAATGTGCGTGTGAAATTTCACGGAAATCGCAAGCTGCGTTCATGATTTGAGGCATTTTGTTCAAAACGGACCAATCCTGCAAACCTTAGCCAATGAGGATGGAATATGGAAAATCGAACAGATCCGTGTTGATCAAATGACTATAGAGATACTGTGTACCGATTTGCATGACGTTTGGATAAAGTCTGTAGGAGTAAATGGGTTTTGCACAAATCGGCCTCCTGGTGGCTCTATAACAGGGCTATGTGTGAAATATTTGGGGCAGAGGTTCTGAATTGGCATCCAGGGAGTGTGTGTGCACAGTTTCGGAGCGAGCGGGCCAACGGAGATTAGCCGCTCGCAGACAGACGGACACACAGACGGACACACGGACGGTCACACACACACACGGACGGACGGACGGACGGACGGACAGGGGGTAAAACATACTCTCGCCATGCCTTTCGGCCTGGTGGAGACTAATGAGCAACTTTATTAGGAGCGAAAAAAGTTAAAAGGCTAAAACATTAAGCTAAGACTAAAAAGCAATTAGGGTAGATTTGGTTTGAGTTAGGCGGGGAAAGCAAAAGATGGGAGGCTTTGAACACGGCAAGAGTGGGGGCGGCTTTATTTATTTACTGGAAGTGCATGACTTTCATTCCACTACATTTCAAAGACAAATATTCTACTTTTGACTCCACTACATTTCTCTTTGCACAGATTTTGAGTTTGTTTTTCTTTAGTTAGTTTATAGTTCTAAATGAGTTTGTAGGTCTTAACCACTTTCACCCTGGCATACCTATTTTGGGCATGCTATTATAGGCAAATATTATTATTTTGTTTGTGTAAGTATTAGTCTCCAAGCTCACACGTTGTGGGCTTGTAGACTCTTTTCGGTATTGTCACACGACACCGTCTTAACCCCTGCATCGTTATTGTGAGGAAGGCTTTCACAGAATAATAACAGACGCTGCGACGCGTTGTGAGCTTGTCGATCGGCTATTTTCAGCGAAAGCTTTCCCCACAAAAACAGAAAACAGAAAAGACGCCAGTATAGAGCGCTGAGGGACTCCGCTCAACCATATAGGGTTTGATTGGTTAAGACAAAGATAAAAGGGCTTAATGGTTATAAGGAGGGTACAGTATAAAGGGGCATACTTGCACATTCGTTGCTGTTCACTGAATAGGCACTGAGCACATCCCTTAGCTCATCAGATAAAGGTCTCATCATCAAACCTAGAATATTTCTAAATCTGGCTTCATTATAGTCCTATACTCTCTGGAACTCTCTGGTCCTGTACTGTTAGTTAGATTGTACTGGTGTTATTACGGGGCCAGAGCTCAGCTCTGGACCTGTTTTATTATTCCCTGTATTCTGTTTCCGCCACTTTTCGCAGTTCTGGGTGAACCGTGCTGTCGCTTTTTACGAAACTCGGCCATATGGTAGATGGTCATGAAAAACTATCAAGAAATAAATCTCACAATCTTTCGTCAAAAGGTGGCGCTATAGCACTCCACCAACTTTGAACAGGTACAACTCATGCCCTGTTTGACCTACAGCCATAAAACTTCAATACACACATGCGTCTACTCATGATGAACAACTTTAACCCTCTGACTTTTGACCTCTGACCTTTAGATCTCCCACCATTTTGAATTATATGAAAAACAGTTAAAACCTATCTCCTCCTGGGATTTTTGAGTAATCTGCACGAAACGTTTTACACATAAACTTTGGACCTATGCCGACAAACTGATGCAAAAGATTTTCCATAAGTGAAAAAATGAAGCTTTAATGAGCCAATGAATATTGCAGTTTTATGACAATTATTCATCTGCCCCTAACACATACATGCAGACTCACATTTCTTTGAAACTTTGCGTTAATGTTGAGGGTCATTCCAAATATTACTGAAACCAATCTTACTCCAATTGGTCAAAGGGGGGCGCTATAGCGATTTTTTGAAAGTGCAAACTTTAAACAGGCAAAAGTCATGCCTCGTTTGGCCGACAGCCATTAAACCTGTTTACACATGTGCCTTGACTCATGAGGAACACATGTATCACGTTGACCAGTAAGCTCCGCCCTTAGATTGTCCGCAATTTTGAGCAGTTTGAAAAACACTAAAACCCAGGATTTTTCAGCTATTTGCGTGAAACTGTATCATCTGTGTGATCTCCTTTTTCACGGGTTCTTGTCTGTTGGTCCAATGGCTTCTCCCTGTGTGCCTCTCAACCTAAAGGTTGCCAGTTCAAGCCTCACTTGATGCGGACTTCATTAAAGTTGCATTGCACACAACATGATTGTGTCAATTAGTACATGTGCAATTGTTAAACATAACCTGAAATACTTATTTGAGAGGGTATGTTTTTGCAATGTATGACATACTTCATTCTGAAAATAGCCGTTCTACAATCTCAAAACTTTTCAGATAGCAACGTGTTTCTGAGCTTGTAGATCGGCTGCTTTCACTGGTTCACTTTTATCTTCAACAGACAACCTCAGCCTGGACAAAGCTATAGCACTATAGGTAATGTTGCAGCCCGTCAATCCAAAGGTTGAGGGTTCGATTCCTGTTAATGGCAATAGGTTGACACATCCAATCAATCCATTCTGCTTCCATCCTTCTCTGTCTTCAATCTATTGTTTCCATGTCTCTCTCTCTTCAATCTATTCCGTTTCCATGTCTCTCTCTCCGCCCTTAGATTGTCTGCAATTTTGAGCAGTTTGAAAAAACACTTAAACCCAGGATTTTTCAGTTATTTGCGTGAAATGGTATCATCTGTCTGACCTCCGTTTTCACTGGATCAGGTCTGTTGGTCCAATGGCTTCCCGCTTAAGTGAATTTTTCACAACATCAAGGTTGCCGGTTCAAGCCTCACTTGGTGGAGACTTCATTTAAAGTGCATTGCAAACAACAAGACTGCATTAATGAATACATATGCAATTGATAAAGATAACATGAAATGCTTATCTGAGAAGGTCTGTTTTTGCAATGTATGACATACTTCATTCTGAAAATAGACGATCTACAATCTCAAAACTTTTCAGATAGCAACGTGTTTCTGAGCTTGTAGATCGGCTGCTTTCACTGGTTCACTTTTATCTTTAACAGACAACCTCAGCCTGGTCGAAGCTATAGCACTATAGGTAGTGTTGCAGCCTGTCAATCCAAAGGTTGAGGGTTCGATTCCTGTTAATGGCAATAGGTTGACACGTCCAATCAATCCATTCTGCTTCCATCTGTCTCTCTCTTCAATCTATTGTTTCCATGTCTCTCTCTCTTCAATCTATTCCGTTTCCATGTCTCTCTCTCCGCCCTTAGATTGTCCGCAATTTTGAGCAGTTTGAAAAACACTTAAACCCAGGATTTTTTAATTATTTGCGTGAAATGGTATCATCTGTCTGACCTCCGTTTTCACTGGACTAGGTCTGTTGGTCCAATGGCTTCCCGCTTAAGTGAATGTTTCATAACATCAAGGTTGCCGGTTCAAGCCTCACTTGGTGGAGACTTCATTTAAAGTGCATTGCAAACAACAAGACTGTATTAATGAATACATATGCAATTGATAAAGATAACATGAAATGCTTATCTGAGAAGGTATGTTTTTGCAATGTTATGACATACTTCATTCTGAAAATAGCCGATCTACAATCTCAAAACTTTTCAGATAGCAACGTGTTTCTGAGCTTGTAGATCGGCTGCTTTCACTGGTTTACTTTTATCTTCAACAGACAACCTCAGCCTGGTCAAAGCTATAGCACTATAGGTAGTGTTGCAGCCTGTCAATCCGAAGGTTGAGGGTTCGATTCCTGTTAATGGCAATAGGTAGAGACGGCCAATCAATCCATTCTGCTACCCATCTTTCTCTCTCTTCAATCTATTATGTTTCCATGTCTCTCTCTCTTCAATCTATTCCTTTTCCATGTCTCTCTCTCCGCCCTTAGATTGTCCCGCAATTTTGAGCAGTTTGAAAAACACTTAAACCTAGGATTTTTCAGTTATTTGCGTGAAATGGTATCATCTGTTTGACCTCCGTTTTCACTGGATCAGGTCTGTTGGTCCAATGGCTTCCCGCTTAAGTGAATGTTTCACAACATCAAGGTTGCCGGTTCAAGCCTCACTTCGTGGAGACTTCATTTAAAGTTGCATTGCAAACAACAAGACTGTATTAATGAATACATATGCAATTGATAAAGATAACATGAAATGCTTATCTGAGAAGGTATGTTTTTGAAATGTATGACATACTTCATTCTGAAAATAGGCCGATCTACAATCTCAAAACTTTTCAGATAGCAACGTGTTTCTGAGCTTGTAGATCGGTCTGCTTTCACTGGTTCAATTTTATCTTCAACAGACAACCTTAGCCTGGACAAAGCTATAGCACTATAGGTAGTGTTGCAGCCTGTCAATCCGAAGGTTGAGAGTTCGATTCTGTTAATGGCAATAGGTTGAGATGTCCAATCAATCCATAGCTGAGTGGTTAGTGAGCCAGCCTAGGGAGCCAGAGGCCCTAGTTGCCTCAGGTACGATTCCAGGCCAGGCCAGCAAATGAAATTTGTCCCTGAGCAAGACTCTTAACCCCTAATTGCTCACAGGCCCTCATTGGAAACAAGACCGCAAGGACTTTCATGACGGACCTGTTAAAGGAATTATCCTTATCTCTTCAATCTATTCCGTTTCCATGTCTCTCTCTCTCCGATCTACAATCTCACAACTTTTCAGATAGCAACGTGTTTCAGAGCTTGTAGGTCGGCTGCTTTCACTGGTTCACTTTTATCTTCAACAGACAACCTCAATCTGTACAAAGCTATAGCACTATAGGTAGTGTTGCAGCCTGTCAATCGAAGGTTGAGGGTTCGATTCTGTTAATGGCAATAGGTTGAGATCTCCATTCAATCTGTTTCTGCTTCCATCTCTCTCTGTCTTCAGTCTATTATGTTTCCATGTCTCTCTCTCTCTTCAATATATTCCGTTTTCCATGTCTCTCTCGCTCTCTCTCTCTTCAATCTATTCCGTTTCCATGTCTCTCTCTCTCTCTCTTCAATCTATTCCGTTTCCAAGTCTCTCTCTCTCTTTCTCTTCAATCTATTCAGTTTCTCTCTTTCTCTCTTGCTCTTCAATCTATTCCGTTTCTCTCTCTCTCTCTCTCTCTCTCTCTCTCTCTCTCTCTCTCTCTCTCTCTCTCTCTCTCTCTCTCTCTCTCTTTCTCTTCAATCTATTCCGTTTCTCTCTCTCTCTTTCTCTTCAATCTATTCAGTTTCTCTCTCTCTCTCTCTCTCTTTCTCTTCAATCTATTCTGTTTATCTCTCTCTCTCTTCAATCTATTCCGTCTCTCTCTCTCTCTTTCTTTCTTTCTTTCTTTCTTTCTTTCTTTCTTTCTTTCTTTCTTTCTTTCTCTCTCTCTCTCTCTCTCTCTCTCTCTCTCTCTCTCTCTCTCTCTCTCTCTCTCTCTCTCTCTCTCTCTCTCTCTCTCTCTCTCTCTCTCTCTCTCTCTCTCTCTTTCTCATAATTATGTTCTTTTAGAAAGTGAGCAACAGCAACAGTCCACCTGGCCTATTCCAATGGATTGGATCTACCCACCTCACCTGCTGTCATTCCCTCTCAATCCATGATCACACCTGCCCTCACGCACTCCTCATTAGTGTGTCTCTCTCTCTCTCTCTCTCTCTCTCTCTCTCTCTCTCTCTCTCTCTCTCTCTCTCTCTCTCTCTCTCTCTCTCTCTCTCTCTCTCTCTCTCTCTCTCTCTCTCTCTCTCTCTCTCTCTCTCTCTCTCTCTCTCTCTCTTCCCTGGCCCCGCTTATCGCTGCTTGCAGCTATATTATTCATATTGTAATGCCTTCTTATCTTGTATTTGGTTTTATATACATACCTTCCAGTTCAATATGCTTCTATTTTATATATATTTTTTTGAAGGGACATTGAGTCTATGCCTGTCATATGAAATGTGGTTTAAATCAACTTGACTTGACCAATGAGGACTACAGTACGTGGAGGACTCACATTACATTCCAGAACATCCATTCAGACACTTTATTCGTACTATAAAGCAGATCTACAAGCTCGCAACACATCGCGTCGACACTGCCGTGCGGCGAAGGATATCAGGCTATATACAGACATCAGTGGTGGAAGAAGTCCTCAGATAGTTTACTTATAAGTAGAAGTAGCAATACCTAAATGTAGAAATACTCTGTTACAAGTAAAAGGCCTGTGTTCAAAATGTTACTTGAGTAAAAGTACCAAAGTATTGGCATCAACATAATACTTAAAGTACCAAAAGTTAAAGTACTAAAATGTTTGAAAATAGCAGATCTACAAGCTCACAACGCGCGTTGTGAGCTGCTATTTTCAAATAGCCTATGTATAAAATGATATAATAATTTATATTTGCAAATTAACTAGTAACTAGTTTTCAAATAATTGTTGTGGAGTTAAAGTACAATATTTTCCTAGTAAAGTAAAAGTAAAAGTATTGAAAATTGGAAATACTCCAGTAAAGTAAAAATACCTCAAAATTGTACTTAAGTACAGTAGTTGAGTAAATGCACTTAGTTACTTTACACCACTGACAGACATAACCCTATAAGGACATAATGAAAAATTACGTAGCAAAAACAAAGGAAGTTTGGTTCTTACCCTTCCCGGGGAGGGCCAGCACGAAGCGCGTGCGGCTCTGCCGGCCCTCTGCGTTCTTGGTGGCACAGCTATGGGAGCAGGCGGACCACGGGGACCATGAACCCACCACACAGTCTCCAGGACAGGCCACCTCGCAGGCCACCACCGCGGGGGGAGGGTCCTCCACACACTGATCACCGGGCACCTCCTCGTCTGCCGGGGGAGACGCATGAACGCAGAGACAAAGGACAAGAACAGGGAAGTGAAAATAACTGTTAGCTTAATCTCATTGTATTGAAGATATCCGATAGATGCCAGATTCTATGGCTGCAAGCTTCCCATGCAAACTGCTAGCCAAGTCACTCCATCTGATCGACACAGCTGATTTTTCTATTTTGATTAGGCGTGCTGTCATGCTCGTTTGAGCACGGGTAGAGAGCCTATTTCGACCAATCAGATTGCTTCGTTGGAACTACCTGTCGTATAATGAGCTTTAGATCCACCTGCTAAACTCCCATGTTCCTTCAGTACATTAATATCATACTGTAAGTGGGCACTGACTCAATAGGCGGTGAGAGAAGTTGACATGATAAGTAGTTTATGTTTTTAGGTCATTCTGTAAAGATCTTTTGCAGCATCACATAACTCTTTCCTAAGCCCAATAATAGAATGACTGTGGAAATTTCCAATCAGTCTCATCTTATTCATATATGCAGTGGCACAATATTTGAGGGGAGAAGCCTATTTCTGGGAAGTTTTTTTTTTTTTTTTTCAGAAAATACTCTAATCCTCCGCTGAATGATTCACAACTAATCTAGACGCCCCCTTCCTTAGCTGGAAAATACTCTGTCATTTACAATTAGGCCTTCATTTTATCAAATGAATATTAATCCATTAAGACCGGGAACGCATCTGTGTCATTTTAAGATTTCTTTTGCTATTCAAAAATAGCAGATATACAAGCTCATAGCGCGCACAGTTCCGCGCTATGAGCTTGTAGATCTGCTATTTATTCATTTTTTTCACGGAAATTTGTGCAAATCTTTGAATATGTTTTTTAAATGTATATATTCAAAGATTTGAACACATTTGCAAGATTTTTCAGATTTTTTTTTCAGAGATCTACAAGCTCATAGCGTGGCACTCTGTGCCACGCTATGGGCTTGTAAATGTGCTATTTTTGAATAGCCAAAGAAATCTAAAATGACACAGATGTGTTCCCGGATTCTTGAATGGGTTAAGGCTGTCCCGTTGGTATTGCCAGACAGTTTTAGATGAGGAGGGAGCTCTCCCATCCCCTCTATGATGAGCTAGCAAAGTTCAGCCACATACAGTATACTCATTCCTCCTCAGCAAACCACAAAGCATATTGGTCCGTGGTGGACAGTAACTAAGTACATCTACTGTACTTGAGTAAGGATAAGGATAATTCCTTTTAACAGGACGTTCATGAAAGTCCTTGCGGGCTTGTTTCCAATGAGGGCCTGTGAGCAATTAGGGGTTAAGAGTCTTGCTCAGGGACAAATTTCATTGGAATCGTACCTGGAATCGTACCTGGGGCAACCAGGGTCTCCGGCTTCCTAGGCGGGCTCACTAACCACTCAGCTATGGCCGCCCCCTAAGTATTGTACTTAAAGCGGCACTACTGTATGTAACTTTGTTTTTGTAATGCAATCTGTATGGTAGAGTATGTTAATACAATATAACTCAAACAATTGGGGTGGTTGTATTTGGTCTCCCTCTTCTATTGAGACATTTAGATCTGACACAAATTTTGACCTGATGGTCAAGATTCAATTCATCGCCTGAGCTAGCAGGCCGGCTCTATTAGCTCAATGGTACTTGCGCAGGAAACTGGGTTCAAATCCGGAGGAAAGTTACAAAAAGTGCAGCTTTAAGTATTCATGTGGTAAATTTTTGGAGGGTTTTTTTCTTTTCTTTTTTGCAAGCTCATGACTTTCACTCTGCTTTTATTTGCGGATTTTCATTCACAGTTACAGTGCATATGTATCATTATCATGCATCAAATTTCAGTCCATTCATTACATTTATGAATGTCCATCATCGTTATAGTGGCGTTGTCTTGGGTTCTGTATTCAGTCCATTTCTCCCAGTTTTCGAGGAATAGTCTCTCTTGCAATCTCAAGTTGTGAGTTATTTTCTCCATTACAAATATATCTCCTCCACAATGCTCAGCCACACCGCTCATGAATTGGACGATCTGCTTTGTACCGTAGCCTTGTAATTGCTTTTTCACTAGCTGCCAATAATACTTTAACTAGGCGCATATCTTCTTCTTTGTGTGACCTTGATTTTGGATCAAGATGGCAAAGAGAAACGTATCTAATGACTATGAAAGAGAGAAGAGCAAACTCTTCCCCAGGTGACTGAGAGAGTGTCAATGCAGGACGTGATCGGACTGTGTCAGCAAGAACGCTCCATCGACAGCTGCCCGGAGAGGGCTGTTATAGTGGTGTTGCAGTGCATTACAAAGACAAATGCTTTATCCCGTTAAAACCGGGAAGGCATCATGTGTCATTTTAGATTTCTTTGGCTGATAAAAAAATAGCAGATCTGAAAGCTCGTAGCGCAGCACCGAGTGCCGCGCTACGAGCTTGTAGATTTTTGGGGAAAATCGTGACAACTTGAAATGTAATATATATTTTTAAAGCGAGCATTTTTAACTAAAATCTTTGCTTCTGGGGGGTCCCTGGAATGGAACAACATATTTTTATATGGGGGTCCATGGCCAAATACATATAATTTTGGGGGTCCTTGATATGAAAAGGTTAGGTTAACTGTTAGGATTTAGAAGACATTTGTAGAATCCCCCAGAAGCAAAGATTTGAGTTACAAATGTTCACTTGAAAGAATATAAGATTTGCACAAGTTTTCACGATTTCCCCCCAAAAATAGCAGATCTACAAGCTCATAGCTCTGCACTCTGTGCCGCGCTATGAGCTTGTAGATCTGCTATTTTCTGAATAGCCCAAAGTATAAGATAATGGTTAAAGTGGTTAAAAATCTAAAGTGACAGATGTTTTCCCGGTCGTAATGGGTTATTTGAGAGTTCAGCGGTGCACAAACCATAAGCACAGGTCTACAGAGATGTGGGGGGGAAAAGTGTTATGGTCAGATGAGTCATCCTTCACCATATCGATCTGATTCAGGTAGCCAGGCCACAATAGTGGTGCTCCTTTGATCTCTCAGCTGCCTTTGACACTGTCGATCAGCGGCTCCCAAACCTTTTCTGGATCAGGGGCCCCTTGAAAATCTCGAAAGTGTTGAACGTCTTTATTGATTGAATTAGTTGTGTTTCAGTGTGTGCGTCGCTGTGTTCATGGGCACTTCAACAAACTTTATGGGCATTCAAAGAACTCATTCCCTTTAGTTCTGTGCAGCAGCCAGCCAGTGAGGTATGTTTGTATTTTCTTTGAGCATTTGTTACATTTTATTTATTGTTCAACATTTCTTTGTCATGTTCATTCTGAACGTTTTGTGTTTATGCTTTATTTTTCTTACCAGTTTGACGTTTGACGGATTATGCGTGCCAGTAAGGGAGCATAATAAATACACCAGTGAGAAAGAACTACTGACTTGTTTTTGGCTGAAACGAGTGACAACTTATTTTTTTCGTATATTTTTTTTACAGATTAATGTTATATCGTCAATACAATCTTGTGTTTGCTTTGCAAATTATTTAGGATTCCACTTGCACTATCCTCACAGCCCACAGGTTGGGAATCACTGCTGTAGATCATATGGATTCTCCTATCACGGCTTGAATATCACATTGGTGTCCCGCCTGGTTTCAGTCTTACTTGTCCGACAGGGGTTTATCAATCGAATTAGGAGATTTACATACATGTAGTGGCATGGCATCTGTATGTATATCTTTGGTCATGTGACCTGTTTGTATCCTGTGTTCTTTCCTTTGTCTCCTGCTCTACCCCACCTCTATCCTCTCTCTTCTCACAAAAACAAAACTACAAATGATGGAGCGCACTCGAAAAAAAAGAATTCCACCCACTTCTTTACACCTGTGACGTGACAATAAAGATAAAAGATTCTGATTCTGATTCTCACCACATCCATCTTTCTACTTTATATGCTGCACCTAGGGTCAATTTTCCACAATATCTCTTTCCACCGTTATGCCAATGATGTCCAGATCTATTACCTCTCAGTTAATTCTAATTACTCAATTCAGCCGCTACTTGACTGCTTAAAAGATGTACAAAAGCTGAAAGGACACTGATTTTCTAAACCTCAATGAAAGCAAAACTGAAATAATAATCTTTGGCCATGATACTGTCTCAGCCTCCAATACTCTGGGCACTCTTAACTCCAACATCCGTTCATCTGTCAAAAAACCTTGTGTAATGTTTGACGGCGCCTTACATCAGCTCTGTCGTTGAGACCAGCTTTTTCCAAATAAGACTACACGCCAAGGTTAAGGCCTATGTCCCCCCGAAACAACTCGAGATGGCAATCCATGCTTTTATCTCGTTCAGACTCGATTACTGTAACTCTTTGTACACTGGCATTGAGCAGTCGTTATTCAAAGGTGCCTGCGGCTTGTTTGAAACGCAGCTGCTCGCCTGTGCATTGGCACTATAAAAACGTGACCGCATCGCTCCTGCCTTGGCCTCGCTTCATTGGCTCCCCGTCAATTTTAGAATTGACTTTAAGGTTCTGTTATTTGGTTTTTAAATCTCTGAAAGGGTTGGCTCCGCGGTATCTCTACGAACACCTGCACCCTTACACCCAAAGCAACTGGTGGAAAGTATACTAAGTACATTTACTAAAGTACTGTACTTAAGTACAATTTTGAGGTATTTGTACTTTACTTGAGTATTTCCAATTTCCGCCCCAGTCCATCAAGGTTGTTCAATCTTCCCTGGCTTAAATCTTATTTATGTGTACTTTATTTTATATTATGTAATATGTATGTTACGTGTGTATGTGGGTGCACGAGCACAGTATGTATAGGCTATGTTGACGCTTTGTTTTTATCTTATACAACACTTGGTCAACCATGGTTGTTTTAAATATGCTCTATAGATAAAAGTTTGATTTTATTTGACGGTTTATTTATGCTGATTATGCTGTTATTATCATCATATTTTAAACACAATACTTAATATCCTTTCTTTTCTCTCAGAAATCCATATAGAAATGATGTAACTCAAATATGAAGGCCCAAAGGTTAGAGGAATGTGTTAGAGGCTGAAAGGTTCCTAGATGTAGATCGATTCCTATGTTCAGGCTTAAAGGTGAATGGCCTGTGCTCACCTCTCCCTCAATGCTCACCATTGAAGTGCCCTTGAGCAAGGCAATGAATAGCCAAGTGCTCTCAGTGCTCAGCAGTGGTGGAAAAAGTACTCAAATGTTTTACTTCAGTAAAAGTATCAATACTACAATGCAGAAATAGTCTGTTAGTACAAGTCTGGAATTCAAAATTGACTTGAGTAAAAGTACAAAAGTATTGGAATCAAAATGTACTTAAAGTACCAAAAGTAAAAGTACTCATTTGTGCAGAATGTCCCATTTCACAAGTTTTCAAATGTATAAAATGTATAAAAATCTTTGGATAATAGCAGATCTACAAGCTCACAATGCGTGTTTAGCTTATAGATCGGCTATTTTCAAATGGCCGAAATGTATATTGCTGAAGTGGTTAATGTATGTTTTGTAATAATAATAATCAAAATCTACAAAGTAACTAGAAACTAAAGTGTTCAAATAATTGTAGTGGAGTAAAAGTATAATGTTTGCCTCTGGGATGTAGTGGAGTAAAAGTACTGAAAATTGGAAATACTCAAGTAAAGTAAAAAATACTTCAAAATTGTATCGAGTAAATGTACTTATTTACTTTAGTTACCACTGCTGGGCAATACAACAGGATGGGTGTACTGGGCAGCTCCCATGTGTGAATGTGTGAAACCGTGTTAGTGTTGAAGCAGGGCATTGGTGAAAAAGAGCATTAGTACCCCAGTGAACCTACCCTGGAAAGAAATCTGATAAAAAAGAAAGACAATAAGATAACACATTTGAATGAAGAGTAAAAAAACAGAGCTATCCAAACATAATCTCTGCCTCGCGGCCTTTCAGCCTGCAGAGATAATGAAGTCAGCATGATGCTCAGAGTCACAGTAACCGAGTGTCATTTTACCCTTCACAAAGTCGTGGATCAATTTGCAGACACAGGGATGTCACTCCGTTGCCAACACGACGCCCAGCATACCGAAAATATTTTCCGATGTGTACAATCATGCACAAAGCAGTATATCATTAACTGGGCTGAACCCTCTATCAAAGACACTGTAACAATATAAGAAAATCCCCAGGACAGACAGTGTCATCGCTTATTTTTTTCTTCTCCTAAGTGAGTCCAAAATAGTGGTGGGAGGGTGTGTGTGTGTGTGAAGGAGGTATTACCTCCTCAGACAAACATGATAGGGACTCCCTCTGGGTCTTTTGGAACCCGCCACCCACAACGTTTTTAACCCTTTAAGACCGGGAAACGCATCGGTGTCATTTTCAGATGTACTGTATTTGGCTATTCAAAAATAGCAAATCTACAAGCTCTTAGCACGGCACAGAGTGCTGCAGATCTGCTATTTTTGAAAAAACGTGAAACATTGTGCAAACATTTTTAAGCGAACGTTAGTAAAACATTTTGTTCCAGGGACCCCCCCCCCCGAAGGAAAGATTTGAGTTACAAATGTTCGCTTTAAAAAATACATATTCAAAGATTTGCACACATTTTCACGATTTTTCAAAAATAGCCAAAGATATCTTAAAATGACACAAGATGCGTTTCCCGGATTGAATGGGTTAAAGTGGGCAGAGCACTCCAGCCATGAAAGCCGCTAGCATGAATACAGCGGGAGTAATTGTCCAGGCAGATCATGCTGGGAAAAAAACACCAGGGGCTAGCCGGCAATATGGCAAGCGGCCTTCCTTTCATGAGTGGCGAAACGAATGGCGTGCATATAAAAGGTGCAGGGCCCTCTAGCTTGAAGTTAACAACACACAGAGAAGCCAGTAAAAGTCTGTTAATCTAACTCTGAGGGCCAGATATGCTATGCCATTTGGATCCGTTATGCACCTAGAAACATGCGTGTCATTTATTGAACAGACGCACCGGCCGAGAAACGCAGTTTGCTTGTCATTTTAACTACTTAACCAATGAACCACTTGACCACAAAAAAAAACCTAGAAATTCTTTCAAAAATAGCCAATTTACAAGCTCACAACGTGTCGCAGACTGCGCAATGCGTTGTGAGCTTTCTAGATCGGTTGTTTTCAAAAGATTTCTGGAATTGTTAGAATTTTTTATTTTCATTATATAGGCGACATAAAGTTCAGATGCTGCACTACTGTACGGATCAGTGACGTGGAGGAGAACCAAGACCGCAACGATGAAAGCACAAACGTTCATCCAACAGCTGCCTGAGGAGCATCTTGAGCAGACGCCATCAGCAGGAAAGATCTCTGGCAGAGAAGAACATGCCGTCTACCACCCGTGGAAGAGGCCAGATCAAGAGGAGAAGATGGGGTGATAAAGCCCAGTAACACCATCACCAGGCAAGCCCTTATATCAGGGGTTCCCAAAAGACTTAAAAGCTGAAAGCTTGTACAGTAGATCCTCTATTTTTGCTTTTTTAATTTAGAACTTTCATTTATAATTAGTTTTTACATATCTGAATATGTTAAAAAGAAAATGTCTTTTGGGGGAAAAAATATATACATTTGTAGGAAAGGTTGGGGGCGGGGGGATTTACTCACGACCAAAAAAAAAAGCGTGTGGGCCATATGTTTGGGAAACACTGACTTGGATGGAACCCCCCCAAGGCATAAAGAGAGAGGAGAGGGCCCAATAACTGCTGCCTGCCAAGCAGAGCAGACTGACATGGAAACAGCTGGAAGGGAAGGCCCAGGAGAGAGGACTCTGGTGGACTGTGGCCAACGGCCTATGCTCCTTGAAATGAAGCCATAGGCATAAGTAAGTAAGAAAGGTTTGTGTAGTGGGAGGCTAGGCGCAAATAACATGAGCATAATTGATACAGTCTGTTTACACCAGTGGCTCTCAAAGTGGGGTCCAGCTAAATTAGGGGGGGGGGGGTAAAGTAGGTGCCAATGAAGACAGGCAGGCTATATTAAAGGAAGGCTGTGGTGCAGTGGCTTAAGAGGTAGAGGTGGAGTGGCCAGTTCGATCCCGGGCTCCCCCAGAGTTAGTGCCTAAAGTGTCCTTGAGCAAGACACTGAACCCCTAATTGCCCCCGATGAGTAGGTTGGTGCCTTACATGGTTTCCTCCGGCCGTCGGTCTGTTGAATGGATGAATGTAATGCACATTGTAAAGCGCCTTGGATAAAGGCGCTTTATTTACATTATTTACCATATAAATGCACCATTTACCAGATGACAGTAAATGCAGCAAAGGGTCACAGATTGCCCACTAACCTAACCTCACACTAATCGAACATTTTGTCGGACTATTGAGACATTGGACTAAAGGGCATATATCACATACAGTGTACACTGAATGCCGCAACATGACCTGAACGGTGGGAAAACAAATTATGTCTTATCAACTGAATATGGTTCACAAAGGCATTAATGCGGCTAGGATTTGTCACAGTTATAAGTACAGATGGTTGCATTTGCCATAAAATGCAATAGCAAATGATTTGCAGCGCTGACCTGACGATTATTTACTGATGTAATAAAGTCTGGAAGATATTGTGCGAGCGTGATAAGAGATGATTCACATAGTCCATATATATAGTATGTTACGTGGGCAAATAGGCCACTTGAGCAAAGATGGCTGCTGAATGGGAACCGTTTGGATGCTTTGCATAATTGTTTTGAACTGAAAGTCACATCTGTGTGGGACTTAATTTTCTCTACTCGGCGCGTCTCCCACCTAAGCTGGAGAAAAGCCATAATTGCGACATTTTCAGATGACCACGTTTTATGGGAAACAGGCAGACAATGAATAGGTTTGTGTGTAGTATAATGCGAGAATCCAGCTCTCTGACCCACATACAGACAGAGAGTAACATTACTGAGTAGCGTCGCCATCTCATCATCATTGCAGTGCAAATGTGTTAGCGTGACTTATTGTTCGCTTGTATAAGTGCTAAAATTAACAATGAGACACGGCCATAGGCCTATCCTTGCTTAACACATCGGGTGCCAAACACGGTCTGAACCGTGTTTGCGCAGAGTAGCGGTCCGGTGCCGAACACGGTCCAGACCGTGAAATATGTCTTTTTGTTTTTTTCGTTTTTCTCCACACGGGCGGGGCTAGAGCAGCTCTGGGAGTACCCATTGTGATCTTGAGAAGGATAGGCCAGATAGATCACCGGAAACAAAAACATGGCTCCCATCCACTTCCTGTCTATTTCCTTCTTTAAAACACCTATATCTCCGAATCTGTTTCCGGTGGGGAAAACCGGTCATGCGCGATGCGCGATCCCCCCCCATTGTAACTCGCGAGTGAAATGTTATCGTTCCAGGCTGTAGCCAGGGTCATCGCGCAACATGAATGGATGTTTTTTTTTACATGGATTTGCTCCTCGTGGAGTCTAGAGCCTTAAACAGCAAAACGCAGTCAATGGGGAGAATGCTGGCACCCAACGTAAGTTGTTATGAAAAAATGCTGGCACCCAATGTGTTAAAACGTGTAAATGGGAACGGCAAGCAAGAACTGTAAACTTCAGGGTAATGAGCATTTTATAAAATGTACTGCTTTTGGAAAGTTGAAACCACCCACACACGTTTTATGCCTTTGTCTTACAGTTAGTGTGGTACTAATCTCTATATGACTTTCTGACAAAACAAAACGAAAACATAATGTTGCTGTAAATACTGTGAGAATTCGAGCTTGTCTGGCTCTGTCACTACAACAATAACATAAAAGAGAATGTATGCCACACAAATTTCTGGCAGACTTTAATCCAGACACTCAACAACACCTCGAACATCAAACATTTTGGGCATGTCAATACGCAGCAGTGCGCAAGCCCGTAAACAAGCTCGTGAGTCGAGCCAATTGGTCAAAACCGTTTTCACTCGTTCATGTGTCTGGGCCCAGCCGTAATAAGCTGTAGTATCTATAATTGGCCAACATGTCTTGCTTCACTGCTCCCTCTAGGTTCTGGGGGCTTGATCTACGAGCTCACAACACGTCATGATGCGCCACGTGAGCTTGTAGATCCGCTATTTTCGCTATTGAACAACAAAGTACAGTAAGTACGGCTTAACTATTTTGCAGTGTTGCGGACATTTTCCTATGTTTTATTAGTGTGGTTGCCCTAACAGGGCAACCAGACTATAGTCTGGGGCGGCCATAGCTGAGTGGTTAGTGAGCCCGCCTAGGGAACCAGCTGGCCCTGGTTGCCCCAGGTTCGATTCCAGGCTATCCCAGCATATGTGCCGATGATATGAAATTTGTCCCTGAGCAAGACTCTTAACCCCAATTGCTCACAGGTTCTCATTGGAAACAAGACCGCAAGGACTTTCATGAACGACCTGTTAAAAGGAATTATCCTTATCCTTTAATAGTAATCCTCACACTTTATTCTTCTTTTTATTATTGTAGATAAACAATAGTTTAGATCGTCTCTCCTCCCACAGTTTATTTTTCCCAATTTAGTGCTATATGTCAAAATGACCGGCTTCATCGGGAATCGTGTGCTTGTATTTTGCTAAGAGATTGGTTGCATAGTTTTATTGATATTGATTTATTAGTGCATTACATTTCCCCATCCACTTCAATGAAAAAGTGAAAAAACTCAAATTCAAGTATTTTTTTCTCAGAAACCGTAAGAGCTAGAGTTACCAGATTTGGAGGGGAGGTTCATAATTTGGTCCAAAATTATTGAAAAAATAATTACACTAATCGGCCACATGGTGGAGCTATAACAGCCCCCTTTACGTTTTGGCATATAACTCTTGAACCGTAGGTCGTAAAATCAAAATGTCTTTTCCCCTAGATTCCTTGGGTCATGACGCAACTCCCCATATAGGCCACGCCCATTTGCGTCAGGATAGATTTTCCGCCATTTTGAATTTTCTTCAAAACACACTTTTAGCTCCTCCTCCCATATATTTTGTCCAAATTTCACAAAAATCGGTACACATGATCTCTGGACCCATGCGATAATCTGGACCGAAACAGAATTTTGATAGTCCATACCGTTCGTCCGTAAATGGCTTCCAAAGTTAGCGGAAGGGGCCCGTTTTACAAAAAAGGCCACAAATCACGAACGAAACGTCCAGTCAATCCCAAATTTGAATCACATGTCAAGTGTGCTTTACTCTAGCCTGGTAAACCCTCCCTCCGGAAATCTCAATTCCATTTCATTTCAGGAGTGAGTCTGGCCTGATCCGCCTGTCTGCAATATTGGCTGTGCTGGAGTTGGGCGGGAGTAATACCGTTGACTGACAACCCCTTCAGCCAATGATAATTTTTCCCCTTCAGCCAATCAGCAGTTCACCAGTCTTAATGTGACGCGACGGGACTTTTGAGACAGCCATACCCAAAATGGGTTGCCTTTTTCGGGTACAATGGTGTCACTGCCCGCCCCTACCGGTTCTCTAATTTTTTTTTTTTAAATAGGCTTTGTCATGATTAATTGACCACATATATGAAGTTAAACAACTAAATTCTATCCAAACGATATCTTATAAGTAAATTCCGTGCCTCAAAATAGAAGTTAGAGAGCTTTTTGAAGTAAAAAAATAGCGGAGAATTGGCCGCACAAGAAAAAGATGGCTGCCGTTCGTGTTTTGGGCTCACTCGAACTCGCCACCTGATTGGCCAACGTAAGCTGTCAATCACAGAACAATGAGCGACGACGCTGATAGGCGCGGCCGTTTGGCATACACAGCCAATATTGCAGAGAGGCGGTTCATGCCAGACTCACTCCAGGAATCAAATAGAATTGAGATTTCCGGAGGGAGGGTTTACCAGGCTAGCTTTATTCAACAAATCCCCAAAAGAATTTCCACTTTGATCCATAGGGGGCGCCACAAATGCTCAAAATGTAACCGTTTGATGCAAAAACCTTATTTTGGGGGGATCAATCCTCTCAAAATGAAACGCAAGTGATCTCAGGAGTTAAGTGACAATGTAATTGGCACAGCCTCCGACAGTATTCCTCCCAGCGTATTCCTCGAGTCCCGGCGGCAGCGACCCGCGACTAGCGTCGGTGCAACCACACTCTGCAATTGCCCTGAATTGCGACGCGTCTAGTTGTTGGTACTGTACATGTCTTACCTAAAAAAGACTGGATGTGCAATTTTTTTTATTTTCCTTCCCCACAGCAGCCAACTTGGGCGTCAACAGCCATGTGCCCAAACAAAGTGTCCTTGAGCAAGGTACTGAATCCCTAGTTGCTGCGTCGCTGGAAAGATTCTTGAAAAAACAGAGTTTCATTTAAATGCAGGAGCACATAGCTGTGTGTTTAAACCCTTATGTGGTCGAACACTTGAATCAAGGCCATTCAGATATCCACATAATCCTATAGGCTTAAACACACTTCAGGTTGTGTTCGCTAACGAGGATATTAACGATATGCCTTTCCATGAATCTCCTCACAATGCTCGGAATAATCAACACCCTCACACACCCAACTGTGTCTGTGTGAGAAGAACGGGACACAGATCTGAGACTGTGCCATCTGCTGTTTTCCAGCTCGTACGGGGACCGTTTTTAAATAAAATAATAAAACAAAATGAGTCATGGGTCATGACTTTTGATCCTGCCACACACTGGAATTCTCACTCTTCCCTGCCCCTTAATATGTCTTTGTCACGCTGATGGCACAGATAATTACGACCTCATTATCGCACATTGAACACTGAACATCAATACAGCCGCGAGAACAATAGACGCTAGCTCTTTTCTTGACCGAGAAGGCTATAGGAGCATTGATCAAAGAGAGACAGAGAGACACATGCAGCTATTAGCATGGGCCTTGCTACCCGGCTAGGAAGGTCATTTACAGTGTTGCCATGTCCGCTTATTATAAGGGACTTGGGGCTTGGTTTCCTGTAAAGTTGCTTGTAAATATTGGTAGTTGCGGGTCGCGGTTTCTTGGGCTTCTTTTCAAAGTGTAGCTGCTTATTTGGGCTTGCTTCCTAATGTAGTTTTAAACCAGTGGTTCTCTAACATTTTCATGTCAAGGACTGCCTAAATTAATACGTATTTGTCTGCGGACTCCCTTATCTGAAAATATTTTGTGCCAGGTACCCCCATACAAAATGTGCGTTGTTTCAAAAACATACAAAAAAAAAACATTGTTGTCAACTTTTTGGGGAAAATAGCCGACGCTCATGTGGCCTTTTGGTCGCTTCTTTTGGGCTTGTTTTCATACACCTGGTTGCTTGTTTCGCTCGCCAAACCTGGCAACACTGGTGTCCACCGAGGCGGCTATAAAAAGCCAAGGCGCTGGCCTAAAAAACGCTACCACACGCCCGAATTTAAAATATTTCAACTGTCGTCAGCAAGCACACGCAAACTCAGCACCTCGTCACGCTGCTTAGCTGGGGTTTAAAACAATGCTGCGCTCCCATTGTTAAACAACACAAAACATACTCAGGAAAAAAACGTGGACACAGCCCCTTAGGCACATCTAACAATGCCTGTCACTGGTGCCTTCCATCGCAGCCTCCATGCAATACAGCCTTGTCGTCGAGCAGAAACCTCTTCTCTTATCTCCAAATTCTAACTTTTTGTGTTTTTTTCGTAAATTAACGCTCTACTTGATAATACTACAGTGTCACACAAAAGCATCAAAAGTAGACACGTTTTGAGCTTGTAGATCTGCTACTTTTGCTACTTGTGAATTTGAATCCTGAAAAGTAACAGTTTTGGACATATGAGGTTTCCACCCGACAGAGACGATAGCATATCTATTTAACTGTGATCTCAGGTTATCTGGGGACGATTATACATCAGTGGTTCTCAAAGTGGGGGTCCGGGGACCCCAAGCCAGGAGATCTTGAGAGGGTTCCAGGTGGGCCCCCAGCACAATTACTCAATATAGCATCAAAATAAAATTGTAATAATTAAACATTGTTTATTATGGGGGTCCCTGGCACACACCTTCTTCAGATGGGGGTCAGCGACCAAAAACATAATCCATTTAAGGGTCTTTGACATGAAAATGTTTGACAACCAACCAGTCATTTACATCCATGCTAATGCTAGTCAAACATTTAGATCAAGTACTGCACTTTAGGCAGATTATTTGAATACACAAGTTCATGTTGAAACAAATTACATTTCTTGGGTGATATCTGAAGAGCTGATTCGCTTCATTGTTGTTCACACCTCACAAACATCAGATGAATAGTAAGTATGCAGTAAGTCTAAACGATATAGTTATATAGATAGAGAATAACAGATCCAAATCCCAAAAACCTGGTCGGTCACAGTATGGGTGAAAATGACAAAATATTACGGATAAAGAGAGATTCCAAGGTATGGAAACATAACGTATAAATATTGAAGAGGATTAAGTGAGAATTAAGTGGAGTTGATAATTGGCTGATTGAGAGTGAAAGAGCTAAGCTCTATCTCTCTCTCTCTCTGTGTGCGTGTGCGTGTGCGTGTGTGTGTGTGTGTGTGTGTGTGTACACACACATACGTGTGTGTGTGTGTGTGTGTGTGTGGGGGAAGCTCTGTAAATAGATAGCTGCCCTGGGGGTCCTTCTGCATTATTAATACATGGATCTGTCGCTGAGCTCCAGCTCAGATATAATACCAGTGCTTGCTGCATGCCATTCCAACTTGATTTCTGTTTCCAGACACCCACACACCATTTAAGCCTCTTCGCTGTTATCACGGTATATGGACGACGGGCAAATTGAAAGTTCTCATCTTTGCCTAAAAAGTTCATGATTACATCCATCCACTTAATCATCGCATTCATCCACAGGCAACATTTCTAACAAGGGTTTGGCAAATTGGACAACACGAGGAACTGGCCAACATCCATTCATTACAGCATGCTTTCAACCAGTTATGCTGCGTTCACACTGGCAGCGTCAAAAGATACAAAACTATACAAAGCAACGCAGCACACCGTATCTGTCACAAGTCACTGTTTGAGTGTCACACAACATTAAAGGGATAGTTCACCCCCAAAATCGCTTTTAGTCTATCGATTACTCACCCCATGGAGCCTTGAATAATTTTTTTTGTCTCCAGTAGGAGACTCAATGGAGACTCTTTGAGTCTCCGTTGAGTCTCCTATACTGGAAACTCTGCTGGTCATCAAATTATTGCCTTAGGAAAGCGACAAAAACACAAACATTCAAGGCTTCATAAGGTGTGTCATTGATAGATAATAAGTCATTTTTGGGGTGAACTATCCCTTTAAGCGTGCGTCCGAACTAGAAAAATATAAAGGAAAATATAAAGGCTTGGGGTAAAAAGAACAGGCAGATGGAAATGGGTCTCTGCTCAGCGTCTTGAGACAGCTTGTTGTGCTTTGGCACATTAACCAAATTGAATTGAATTGAAACAATTAATTTCCCCCCCATTACAGGCAGGAATTGTGTGGAGAGACAAGTGAGTGGAAATGGTTAAACAACACAACAGTTGCTTCCTTTTGCAGCTTTGCAGCCGCCAGTGTGAAGTTGACGCCAGCTACACGTGTCGGACGTCAGTTTGGCTTCCATTGAAAGTGTACCATTCGCTGGCTTCCATTGAAAGTGAATTGTAGCCAGTAGCTTTGTAGCTGCCAGTGTGAACACATGCAGCATCAACATACATTCCACAAAGGCACAGAACCAGTTCTGGTGGATCAGTGGACTCTATTGCCTGTCCGTGTTCATTGAGTTATCTAATAGATAACAGACTGTCTTGACCATTTAAACCCGATAGAATTCCCCCAGGGGTCTGAACTACTGTCTTTGATCCCGCGGGGGAAATTCAGGCGCTTCCCCCGCGGGATCAATAAAGGTCTTATGTTATCTCATCTTACTAGGCCCCATTCTTTTTCTTCCTCTAGATCAAAAAGTATTCGCCGAAAATAGCTCACAACGGGCTGGTGAGATTTAAAATGTAAATTTCCGTACTCATTCACAATCATCCACTCAACATTTAAGTTTTTGTTATGACTGGGGAAATGCATCTCCCATAGATTCACGGTCATCCCCCTTTTCATGCTGTGGAGGCGTTCGGAGCTTGTGGATCTACTATTTTCGCCAAATGTGCACCCCAGAACAGAGATGCTACTGTAGGGTTCATGTGGTTAAATACAACCTTTTAATAAAATAATATGGACTTAAGGAGTGGGGAGTTATTTTCATTTTTATAATCACTGAGAATTTAAAGCCGGCGTACATCAATGTGACACATAAATTCTGTATCTGACAAGATGAGATACTGCACTCACTCACAAGATGAGGTGGAGTGATGGCAGACATAAAATATTGCACTTCGTCGCTGTCAGAAAGAAACCTTGTATCTCTATATACAGTAGTCCAGCTTTTAAAAGATGGACTATGAATTAACCCATTAAAACCGTGAAAGCATCTGTGTCATTTTAGATTTTAGCACTGGCTATTCAAAAATAGCAGATAAGCTATTACAAGCTTGTACATCTTCTATTTTTGAACATTTTTGAAAAATCTTGAAAGTGCAAATCTTCTCTTCTGGGGGTCGCTGGCACAAAACATTATCAGATGGGGGTACGAGGCCAAATATATATCAATTTGGGGGTCCTTGACACAAACAAGCTTGAGAACTACTGATTTAGAAGGCATTTGTAGAATCAGCCTCAGGTCTTAATGGGTTAATGCCCCACTTTGTCGTACATGAGTGTCGCGGAAAAGTAGCGATACAATTTTTGCTTCTATTAAACGATTTTGAAAGGGAAAGTGAGAGTGGATAAGTATGGGTGGATTTTATAAATAGTGAAAGAAAAGTATTAACAAGAGCTTGACTAAATAAAATAAAGAAAATAAATGTCTTGATTAAGTAACGCTTGTGGACATACAAGGTTTTCACCTGACAGTGACAGTGATATGCATTACTTTCTGCCAAGGTGCTGCTGACGTACTGTGAGGTTCAAGAGCAATAACCAGTATATTGTATACTTCTATTTTTGCTAAGAAGTTGAATTGATTGCCAATTACTATACATGAATAAATAATCTGTTGGAATTTAAAAGCAAAATTTAATAATTCATATGTTTTGCTGCAACTATTCAGGCTGCACTTTTACCATACAGTGTGAACCCTATAGCGTCCCTAATCTGGGGTGAACATTTTGGTCAAAATAGCTGATCTACAAGCTCAGTGCACAGCTTGTATATCTGCTATTTTTGAATAGCCAAAGAAATCTAAAATGACACAGATGCGTTCCCGGTCTCAATGGGTCGAGTGGTTGCATTATTCCAGCGGTCTCAACCTTTTCTGGTTCAGGGCCCTCTTGAAAGCATTCACGACACGTGTATTTTCAATGCATGTTTATTTTAAGATTCAACCAATCGATTGTTTCGGCTTTTATCAATGGAACTAACGTAGTATTACTTTAAGTTCTTATCTATCGGTATCACCATGAAAACACATTTTCTTTCAAGGTTTTAAAGAAAATATACCATGACTTGTTTTTTTTACATATCGTCTCTGTCGGGTGGAACCCTCATATGGCCAAAGACTTACTTACTTTTTCAGGATTCAAATTCAAAAATTGTAGCTTGTAGATCTGCTATTTTGGATACTTTTGTGTGACGCTGTAGCATGATCAAGTAGAGCAATAATTTACAAAAAAAAACACAAAAAGTTAAAGTTTCTGCCCGGTTCGGGAATCGTTGCATTATTCAAAACAAAACAAGTCACTGATAACAAAGCAGGTACAGGCTTTGAGCTCATTTCTGTGCTGATGAATGTACTGTGCATGTTATTGATGACGAACAGCGTTGTGTGCGGGTGGGATGAGCTGAGAGAAGCTCCTATTGATCTGACTTCTCTCAACAAAATGGTATTTGCATTTTAATGACAGCTTTGATAATGTGACTGGGAGACAGACAGACAGACAGAGAGAGAGAGAGAGAGAGAGAGAGAAAGAGAGAGAGAGAGAGAGAATGGAAGGGAGAGAGAACCATAGCCCATCACCAAAGCGATGCCGGATTGGACGAGAAAGAGGTGCGAATATGTTGATTGTGTTATATGTGTAAGATAACCCAAAAAGATGAGGAAACGTCAGAGTCAAGATTCATCACAAAGAGGAACGAGAAAGAAAACTGATGAATAACAGAATTAGAATTTTCGTTTTACATGAGGAAATTGATTTCTCACTGACTATGGCCCCGCTCTATATCTGTCAGCAGCCAGAGGTTTGCAGGTTTGCTAATAATTTTGCGGTGAGATTCAGAAACTGATAAGTTCCCAAGATATTATAATGTTACGGAATAGCCAAAAGTGTGAACTTTATAGTAGTACCACCATCTTAGAGAAACACCTGAGGTGGGAGATGGAATACTGCCGTCTTGATTATGTTGTGCGAAGGAAAAAGTTTCCCCTCTCCACCGTGAATAATCTCAAATGGCTCAGGGAAAAGAAGTGTTCGATTTAGAGGGACAGGCTATGTACCTGCTCAATCTCAACCACCTCTGACACGAAATGAGATTTATGCTGTCTATTGGCAAAGCCACTCACACGCAAAAGCGGCCAGAATTAGATGGTTTTCCATCTGGTTTCAGACCTGTCACTCATCACTCACTACTGCTACTACAAACTACATACGGCAATATGTGACTTATGTGGACCATTGTGGTAAGGGTCCACAGTGTTAGTCAAATATTGAAATTATTTCTGGCTTTGTATAAACGTCACATTCTGACGAGTTTACCTTGAAATGTTGCCTGCAGATGTCAAAATTACTTTTTTTTTTTTTACAGTGTTTCTTTTTCTTCGACCCAATAAAACTGGGAAAGGATCGGTGCCATTTTTGATTTTAACTATACAGCAGTTCAGAATACTCTCAGGATTTAGAGATTGTTCTCAAAAATAGCAGATCTACAAGCTCACAGCGCTCACTTTGTGCCGCGCTGCAAGCTTGTACATCTGCTATCTTTGAACATTGTTGAAGATGGGGGTTCGCGGCCAAATACATATCCTTGGCACGAAAAAGTTTGAGAACTACTGATTTAGAAGGCCTTTGTAGAATCTTAGGACCTCAGGTCTTAATGGGTTAACAATTATCATAGTTAAGTGCAGAGCAACAGGAAACACAAGGGAAAGAGGAGAGTCATGTGAAACAAGATGGGGCGGGCCGGATTCGAACCTGGGTCCTCCCTGCTCACATAAGGACCATATAGTCTGTGCACTAACTCTGGCTGAGCCTCCAAGCATCCCAAATTTACATTTTGCCTTTAAAATATTGATGTATTTCTAGCTTTTGGGTAAAACGTGGAATTTGTGACGCTTCGGGCATGGGACCAGGTTGAACAGAACAAGTTTCCTCTCAGCTGACAGAACATGGTTTGCTGAGTGTTCCAGTCGCTGTAGCTCATCTTCATGTGCTTGTTTGAATACATTTTTTGCTGTTAAAGCAAAGTGGTCTATAGCTCTCTCTCTCTCTCTCTCTCTCTCTCTCTCTCTCTCTCTCTCTCTCTCTCTCTCTCTCTCTCTCTCTCTCTCTCTCTCTCTCTCCCCGACTACATAGGAATCCCTTTTTACACAGAACTACTTCCAGAGTTTTCAGGCATGAAATGGAGAGCACTTCTTGCCGTGGGGGGAATTGGAAACCAAATGCTTGCTCAGTCTAGGAACAAAGTGTGGAAAACATTGCATTGCATATCACTGGGGCTGCTAGCTCACAAAAAACCTCCTAATAAAACTGCTAAAGTTTTTAAGTCGGTACAGTGTAACTGTCACTCACTGCTACATAAAGTAGTAGAAGAAGTAGCTCCTTCTCTATTTGGTGCAGGAAGAAGTTGATTCAGAAGTTGAGTGAGTCACGGTTAGCCTCTTTTCATTATGTATTTTTCAATCTCCACTTCTTTTTAACTCATTATATTTCACCGGAGCATTGTCTGGCAGCAAAGTGAGACATTCGTTCACAGCAAAGTGAGACTTCATTTTAAAACACTGTCAGCATTCCTATTCATTCTTACATTGAGAACATCATTGTATTTGAGGTGAATTTGAGCATCCCGAGCGCACATGTCGTTCACCTGAACCGGTCATTCTTCAACCGTATTCAGCTTTTGTTCAACTTTTTTGATTAAATGGTGCAAATGATTGGATTTACAAAGTGTTAAGATAACGATAAGATACAACAGTTAAGATATGCGGTACTACATGGTACCATTTGCATTTTGGGGGAAACTAGAGGTCAAACATTCCCTTTTCACTACACGATTCTTGGACAAAAGAGTGATCATGATTGTTTTTGCTTAATATTATCACTTAATCACTTAATGGAAAAACCTGTTTTTGTCATTTGCATTTGAATAGTGCCTTCCACCTTGCGGAGGAACGGGAGCCGTCAGGGGCACTAAGCCAGGGGAAGCTGGCGATTGAACAGGGGACCGTTCATTTTCCAGACTGCCGCTCTACCTCCTGAGCCTACTGCTGCCCTTAATGTTGCTGATTGTGCTTATCAGGGGCCAAATGGTTATGTCATTGTACTGCTGTGTTCACACTGGCAGTGGGAAAAAAAAAGATAGCCAGCTCAACTTTATTTTGTTGCTTTTTAGCAAGTATCAAAAGCATTAAAAAAAAAGTGTTGGTCGTCTCTTTGTATCTTCATGTCACTGGCTTGGTAGCTCTGTAGCTTTTTAGCTGCTAAGTGTGAACACAGTACAAGAAACAAATGCATTCAGTGCTGCTTGAGTGTAAAAAGGTGTCGCCTTCGGTTTGGCGGAGGGGAGTGGTTTTGTTCATTGAAGCAATTTGTAAGTGGTATGTGGCTGCCATATTGGCAGTAGGCCCATGCCTAATCTATGTACAGTATGCCTCATGTACTGTATGTCTATTGAAGCAGGAGTTCTCTCCATATCATAACTCACCAAATTCTCAACCGATTTTCCAAGCGGTTTTGTTCGTTACAAATGTCAGACATTTACTTATGCTATTATAATACAGGATACTATCTTACGTACATAATAACAGTAATAGTTATCAAACAGGAAAGAAAAGTTTGGTACCGACTTTGACGTACATTAATGGCCAGTGCAGTGTCTACATGATTATTATGTCTAGGATCCTAGTGGTTCAAAGCTACTGAAAAAAAACATCTTAGGCACTCGACAGGGTAATGGGTTTCAAAAGCCTTTAATTCTTCATGGCTTGACCAGAGTTAAACGTGAAATGTAACTTTGTTCAAAACCATTGAACAAATTAAAGGCTTTTAAAATCTATTACCCCCTTGAGTGCCTCGGATGTTTTTCAATAGCTTTGGTACGTCATGGTCTTTGAGATGTCATTGTGGCTCTGTGAGCCGGATAGATGTTGGAGAACAGCTCATACAGTGTTCTTGTTAATCCTCGTGTAATGGTGAGGAGACGAGGGCAAGGTGCAACAGTTGACCAAGTACGATGGTTGAATTTAATTGCCAAGTTTCACGTGACATTATCGCAACATTTTTAATCGAAATCTTTTGATTACTTTTCAATGAATCGTGCAGGCCTAATTTACCAGCAACTTCTGTTTTCACAGTAGCCTAGCTTAGTCACTCCAAGAGTCGGCATTAACCATTGGTTTAGAACACTGATTGATATTGATACTAACTAAAACCCTCTAGTCTCAGTGAAACGGACCTGAGTTGCAACTGTACTTTTTTCCGTCTACACCAAAATCTCTTTGCCAAAAATAGCCGATCTACAAGCTCACAACGCGTTGTTCCCCCCCCGTAATATGGATGCTGGGTTGCAAGTGGTTAAAAAAGAAAATGAACGTTGTAATTTGGAATACTTGAGTGTTTACTTGAGTATATCATCTCTGTCCAAAACTGTAACTTTTCAGGATTCAAATTCAAAAACAGCAAAAGTAGCAGATCCACAAGTTCGAAGTTTCGAGCTACTTCTGATGCTTTTGTGTGAAGCTGTAGTATGATCAAGTAGGGCATTAATTTACGAGAAAACACAAAAAGTTAGAATATGGAGATGAGAGTTTTCATGCCCGACAGCAACGATATACTTTGTCCACCACTGAATAAACCTGCTATGGATGCAGTATGTGATGGTATATCCTATAAGCGGCATCATGTAGAAACCATTTGAGCCGGAGGCAGAGTGTGTACAGTGTCTCTGGGAACTAGCTCTGTCTCCTAGCAGCAGCAAGCACAGTCAAAAGAAAACACAGATAAGGTGTAACACCTCATATACTGTAGTCGTGGCCTAGCTGTCAATATCCAGAAAGCATAATATCGCAACTGTCGATTGGAAACCTTGTATGTCCAAAAGCGTTACTTTTCAGGAAATGGGAAAAATAAAACTACCTGTGTTCCAATGGATACAGTGTAGTTATGTGTATTTATTCACATGCTATTGTTAATACTTTACATTTGTTCATTATTTCTAAAACCGACAGATACAGGTAACGACTTTTACAATACATTTTTCTAAGAATTGCCAATCTACAAGCTCATATTGTGACACGTTGTGAGCTTGTAGATCGGCTATTTTTGCAACTTTTAGGGCATTAATTTATGAAAAAACATAACTTGAAATATGAAGATACAAGGTTTCTGCCCAAATAATATAGTTTTTAGAATGCCAATTTGTTCAAAATCATGTATGTTCTATCTAATGGTTTTTAACCATAGAGTGTTTAAAGCTGCACTATAACGTTCCTCTTATAACCCAGATTTGAACCCGGTTTCCTGCACAAGAGCTGACATTTTTACCATTGAGCTAATAGAGCCTGCCTGCTTGCTCAGGGGATAAATGTAATCCTGTGTTTAGGTGAGACATGACCTTTGATACGATCTAAATGTCTCAATAGAAGAGCAGGGAGACCGAATACAACCACCCCGATTGAGTTATTGTACTCTACCATTACAGATTGGACTAAATTAAAATGTATTCATTTAAAAAATAATCTGTTTGCTGTTATTAGGATCTAGTCAACAACTGTTCCAAGGTCTATTTTTCCACTATACTATTCTCTTTAGCTCATTCAGCAATACCATTGTTGTCTATAAGTGTAACATGCCTGTACATAGAATATGACCGTTCAAGGACAGCATCCATGTTAGCCCATTCAATCCGGGAAACGCATCTCTGTCATTTTAGATTTATTTGGCTATAAAGAAATAGCAGATATTTGAGCTCATAGCGCGGCACCGATTGTCACGCTATGAGCTTGTAGATCTGCTATTTTTGAAAAATCTTGGAAAATTGTGCAAATCCTTTAATATATATTTAATATATATATATATATTTTGAAAACATTTGTAAAATATTTTGTTCCTGGGAGCCCCAGAAGCAAAGATTTGAGTTACAAATGTTCGTTTAAAAATATATATATATTCAAAGACTTGCACACATTTTCACGATAAAAAAAAAACAACAGATCTACAAGCAATCTGTGCCATGCTATGAGTTTGCATTTCTGCTATTTTTGAATAGCCAAAGAAATGACAGAGATGAGTTCCCGGACTGAATGGGTTAGAGTGGACACTATAAGAATGGTCTGAGGTTGGTGCTCTGGAGGCTTCTGCCATGATGGGCTGTCACCCAGGGCAGGAGGTTGGAGGCTTATGCCGCTGTAATACTGTTTTCCTGCTCGAATCTACTTCAATAAATGAATTGTACACTTCAACCTGTCTGGAATATTAATATTTTCCCATCTTACCCGACAGCAACGAAACATGTTGAATGATCTCCTTAGCTCTGGGTTATCCAGTGATTTGTGGCTCCTTCACGGTATGTTAGCATTAGAGGTACTGTAGCGTTAGCAAGGAGTCTATTGTAGATAATAGCTTTAACGGTAGCTAGCTAGGGCAACAGATAAGGGACAACTTCAAAAATGTATGTATATTGCCGTCGGGCAGAAACCTCTTGTCTCCATATTTTAACTTTTTGTGTTCTTTCGTAAATTAACGCCCTACTTGATCATACTAGAGTGTGACACGAAAGCATCAAATGTAGCAGATCTACAAGCTCGAAGCGCGTCGCTTCGCGCTTCGAGCTTGTTGATCTGCTACATTTGCTATTTTTTTATTTGAATCCTGAAAGGTTTTGGACATTTGAGGTTTCCATCTTTGCTTGTGATTGCTGCGGGGTAATGAATCATCACCTGTCAATTGTGTGTCCCAAACATTTGTGCGTCCTAAAGGAAGTTACGTATATTCAGTGCTGCAATCATTCCTGGCCCCTCGCGTCGTACAGAAAGACGTCCGTGTGCAGCTCGTGAAAAAGTGGAGATATTTGACTAAACACACATTTTCTGGCAGAACTTTCACATGGATATGAAACTAGAGGACAAAATATGACTACACGTCTTAGGAATTAATTATTGGGTGAGTACAGACGGAGTTTAGAGCACTTTTATGGCCGCGCAGATGGGCACTACACAGTGGGGGACCGAGAGAGATCTATGACTGTGTATTTGGAATACTTGAAATGTATGTAAGATCACAGACATTCTAGGGCTAGTTTCCATCCAACAGAGACGATATACTTGTCCATATACACAACAATATCAGTTGCTTTTTATGTAATATATGGACATGTAATTTCTGAAAAGGTAACTGTACAGGTACTGAAGCAGAATGAATTGCACAATAAGTGCAAGGACGTTCAAGTTTCTAGCAGCACATATACTGTATTGGCAGTTACTTGGTATAATATTGTCCTAGCCTATACTGTATCTCACATTCAAAACCAGCTATACTTGCAATGTTCTTACTGTTAACTGTAAAACTGAATGTATATTGATTCTGTGAGTAGAATTTGTTTATGCAGAGCTTTGGGTGAGTTTGCCTTGGTGGACTTCTTCCACTTCTGACATAACAGCCTTGACTACGGGGAGTGTGGGGGCGCGGTGGATTTAGCTGTTCAAACACTGATTTCCATATTTATTTATTTCCACACTTTATTTCCATGACAAATTATAACATAGGTGCGGTTTCCATTCCACATTATTTGAATTTCCAGCCATTGAAATTAGCAAGCTGTTGCTCTGTCTCTGAAAAAAGAAAGAGGAAAAAATGTTCTCTTTCCTCTGAAGAAAGAACTGTGCCTTGAAGTGTGCAGTAGAAAGACCAGTTTCCATCATTTCCACAGTATTTTCAGGTTAGGAGAGTGATGCCTAATTTATGCTCCATCGTATAATAATAATGATACATTTTATTTGTATTGCACTTATCATTCAAAGGGAATGCTACACTACATGGTAAAAACACATTATCAATCATATAAGGTTAAAAAAGCAGGGTTTAAAAACAAATGTGGTTAACACTTGCGTGACTAACCAGTCATTCTGACCGACAACAATTTAACACGAAAATACCTTCCGAAAAAAATTATAATTCAGGCCTATTTTTAAAAGAGTCCAGTGTCTGCAGTGCTCTCAAATCAATAGGAAGGCTGTTCCACAGTATGATGGTATGATGGTGTTGCACACCAAAAAAACAGCAGATCTACAAGCTCTCAATGTGTTGCATCCACAACGCAATTATACCATTGGTTCTGGGGTCCAAGGGGTTCCCCAGCAAAAGTAGTTAACATAGCATCACAATCATTTTAACCACTTTATCCATTTATATGTTGGCTATTCAAAAATAGTAGATCTACAAGCTCACAGCATGTCACTTCGTGCCGCGCTGCGAGCTTGTACATCTGCTATTTTTGAAAATATTTGAAAACTAGAAAAAGTGCTCCTCGGAGCACAAGTCTCCGCTAGGTCATGTAGGAAATTGCATGCTGCGTTCATGATTTGAGGCATTTTGTTCAAAACGGACCAATTCTGCAGACTTTGGAAGCCAATGTTAGCCAATTAGGATGGAATATGAAATATCGGACATCCATCTTGATCACAGGACTATAGAGATACTGTGTACCGATTTGCATGTTTTTTGGACAAAATCTGTAGGAGTAAAAAAATGTTTTGCAATAGTCGGCCTCATGGTGGCGCTATGACAGGCTGATCTGAAAAATGAGGGGCAGAGGTTCTGCTGTGGCATCCAGGGAGTGTGTGTGCACAGTTTCACAGCGACCGGGCCAACAGTGGCGGAGATTAGCTGGTCACAGACAGAAGGACGGACGGACGGACGGACGGACGGACGGACGGACGGACGGACGGACGGACAAGTGGCAAAACATACTCTCTCGCCATGCCTTTCGGCCTGGCGGAGACAAATATCGGAAATGTTTGAATAATGTATACATTTTATTTACACAAATCATCTCTTCTGGGGGTCCCTGGCACAAACAATTTTCAGATCAAGGTCCGCGACCAAATACATATCAATTTGGGGGTCCTTGGTATGAAAAAGTTTGATAACCACTGATTTATACTTTGCACGACAGGTGTCTGGTGTGTCTCACGATGTGTCGCACGATGTGTCTCACGGCGTGTCTGTCTCCATGGCGTGTCTCATAACGTTCAGAGTTTTAAGCGTTCATGTCGTCTGCCACTCACCAACAGCGTTGCTACGAAATGTAAACGGGGAGGTGAATGAATAGTCGTCTCGTGCATCTCCGTGGCAACGGAGTTTGGTCCGTCTTCCCAGCCAATGAGAGCACATTGGTCGTCGCTGTCGGGCAGAAACCTGTTATCTCCATATTCTAACTTTTGGTGTTTTTTTGTAAATGAACGCCCTACTTGATCATACTACAGCGTCACACAAACGCATCAATAGTAGCAGATCCACGAGCTCAAAACGCAGTGCGAAGCGACGCGTTTTGAGCTTGTAGATCTGCTACTATTGATGCTTTTGAATTTGAATCCTGAAAATTTAACAGTTTTGGAGAGAACAGAGTTTTCCACCCGACAGAGACCTCTTATGAAGCGACCATTCATGTTTCCACAGGTAGGCATACGCGACACCCTCTGCGAAGGTCCTCCACAACACATTTTTGTCCTTGTGATTTTGTCGTGCGTCACGTCAGTCAACACTTGTTGCACAAAGCATAAATTGACCTTTAGATGTGTTGGTCTAGGTGAGCTGTGACAGAAATTGCTATTGGATGATGCTTCTCTCTACGGTCTACCAAATTAATCTGTCAAGCATAACAGAAGGATAGAGAAAGAGAAGCACTACTAAAGCATTTTTCTGGCTATCACTAAAGATCATGTCATGTTATCACAGGTACACGGGAATAGAAATAGAAGAAAAAGCACCACACCTAGAGCCAGACATTAGTTTGGCTGATACATCTGCCAATATTTGACTTTTTTAGATGACATTGGCATCAGCAATTATGCAGTTGATGTGTCCTGATTGTAACCACTTTCAATTTGGCATCCCTATGTAAAGTTTTTGAAAGCTTGTATATCAGCTATGTTTAAATTTTCTATTTTTGAAAAACTGTGATCAAATCTAAGTTTTTCAACTTGAATTAATTTTCTCTTTTTTTTCTTGCCAAAATATCGGTCAAAACACCAGTAATCGGTGGTCTAGGACTGTCCAAAATCGGGATCAGCATCGTAACTAAAAATCGGTCAGGCGCAAAAAAAACCCATTGGTTCTCAAAGTGGGGTACATCTGCTATTTTTGAATGTTTCAAATTATAGTACGTTTGCAAATGTTTAACAATTTTGAATTTCTTTTAACGCAAACCTTCTCTTCTGGTGGGCCCCTGGCACAAAACATTTTCAGATGGGGGTCTGCGACCAAATACATATCAATTTGGTGGTCCTTGACTTGAAAAAGTTTGAGAACTACTTGCTCTATACAATTATGCATTCTTCCATCTATCCAACCATCCAGAAAGTGAAAGTGCACAAAAGTGTAAAAAAAAGTGGGGAGTGCTGCAGTTTCTCAGCATGGCAGCTGGTATAGCTGTGTGGTCAGTGAGGTAATGAGGGTGCAGTCCGGACAGGTTCATTTGATCAGAGTGTGAATGGAGCCCGTCAGCACTGTGTCAACTCCAGCAGACAAGTCAGGTTATTTTGCCTTCTCTCTCTCTGCCTTCTCCATCTACCTATATATCCATCTCACTCCCCTGTTTCCCCGAGTCACCAAATCACTCTGTGTGTGTGACCACACCGCTCCCAGCATAATGCCATGTCTCCTGCAACTTGTATTATTAAGCAGAGGCAACAGAACAGTTAACCCATTAAGACCTGAGGCTGATTCTACAAATGCCTTCTAAATCAGTAGTTCTCAAACTAAGGACCCCCAAATTGATATAATATCTGTAGATGGCCGCGGACCCAAATCTGAAAATATTTTGTGCCAGGGACCCCCAGAGGAGAAGATTTCTGTAAAAGAAAAAAATCTAAATTATTCAACATTTTTCAAAGATTAAAAAAAAGCTTGCAGTAAGCTTATCTACTATCTTTTAATAGCTAACACTAAAATCTAAAATGACACAGATGCTTTCCTGGTTTTAACCGGTTAAAATAACAAAGACATGTCTCTGTTCAGCTTGGTTTTGGTGCCATTATGTGCTTGTCACCTTCATTATTAGCCAGCTAACCCATACATCAGTGAGATTTATTGACTGTATTGGTGGCCCTTAATAGCTCTCGTAATGTGTGCTGGGTGGTATCAGCCTGAAAGGTGTATAGAGAAAGAAATGCTCATGCAGGAGGAGTCGGCAGCACTTACAATTGTTGGCCCTGACATTGCTGGCGCTGGATGGAAGACTAACGCATTGTGCTTCAGTAGTAAGTCCAATGAGCCCAATTACGGGGAAGTGCCGGTAAACAACTTGTCAACAGTCGCTAACAATAGAACTACTGTATCAAAGATAATTTCATAAGGATCTCTCTCAAAGCCGTCGAAGCGTACGCTCCTTCACTTGTCCTGTCAAAGCTCGTTAGGTTCCCCCGTTGGGTAATACGTTTGGACCCTCCGCTGGCTCCCTGACAAACGCTCAGGTAATACATTGTGACAGGATAATAAAACACGCGCGAAAGAAAGACGCAATTAGGTTTATAATCTGTGGAGGTGAACAATTAAAGGCCCTGGTACTTAGCCATGATTCTGACTTTTAACCCATTAAGACCTGAGGACCCGAACAGTTTTCTGAAAAACATATGTTGCTATAATCAGTGGTGCTCAAACTCTTTCATGTCCAGGACCCCCCAAATGTATTTGGCCGCCAACCCACATCACAAAAATATTTTGTTCCACGGACCCCCAGAAGCAAAGATTTGAGTTAGAAATGTTCTAAATATATATAATCAAAGATTTGCACACATGTTCAGGATTTTTCAAAAAATAGCAGATGTACAAGCTCGTGGCGCGGCACGAAGTGACGCGCTATGAGCTTGTATATCTGCTATTTTTGAATAGCCAAAGTACAAAATAATGCTTTTTAGCAAAAAAAAATCTAAAATGACACAGATGCTTTCCCGGTTTTAATAGGTTAATCAGGCCCAGCATTTTTGCCGGGCTTTGAAAACTGCAGCGCCCGTTCCCCTCATGAATAACACATTGCTGTGCTGGTGGTGCTGACGGGAAGGCGGAAAAATGGATCACATTCTACCTCAGGCCTCACACATCACAATGCATGCTCATCTGCTTAGTCAAACGTCAGGAACACAGCACAGGAAGACTCTGGCCATGGCCCTGTTTATTTATGCAGCTGTTTGCAAAACCATGCCTGGCTTATAGGCCTAATTATACTTCTTGAATACGGGCTGCCGTCCAGGCTTGGCTCCATGTAAATGATGCCCCTGCTGGCAAGCGATTTGCAAGCATTTGTACTGGTTTTTGAGCGACATCAAAAAAACTGTCCCCGCTGCTGTATAGTCCCCTCGGGCTAATTTGCGCGGAACAGCGGCATGTGAGACTCACTCACACGACACTGGGAAAAGTCATGGTGGTTACGGGTACAAAAACTCAACACTGAGGCCTAGAACTGGTTCCGTTCTAGATTTTTGGAACATTGGTGCTTTCACGGAAGCGGCCGCGAACTGACTTGCGTTTCCACAATTGTCAATGGCAGTTACAAGTTTCCCTTTTCTTTTCTTTATTTTAATGATAATTTTTCACTTGTTTATATTGCATCTGCATCTTCCAACCTGTAGAATAATGTTAAAAAAAAGCCGATCTACAAGCTCTCAACGCGGTGTGAGCTTTTGTAGATCGGCTATTTTCATATAAAATAGGGATTCCTTGGTTAATGTATAGTTTGCGGTGGTGTAAAAAGTAAATATTTGTGTAGTGGAAGTACAAAGCATTGAAAAATGTACATAATCAAGTAAGATTCTACTCAAGGGTTACAGTACTTGAGTAAAAATGTAACTTTCAACCTCTGAAGAAAGGTGGAAAGAAGGAAAAACGAAGCGGTAACAGTACCTTCAAGGTCGATGCAGGTGACGTTGCGCGCCGCGGTGCCCAGGCCGCACGGCCCTTTGTCGGGCACGCATCTCTCCCCCGGCTGGACTCGCCACACGTAGCAGGCAGGGTCGTCACAGGGGATGGACTCCACGAGGTGAGGGCAGCTCGCCTGGTGGCCGCCAGGCTCCCACAACACCTGTCTCCTTCTCTGTCGGAAACCTGCAGGGGGGAATCGATGGGAGCAGGGGGGGGGGGGGGGAGACAAGATACGTTGTTAGAGAGAAGAGGTGATAGAAGAGAAGGGGAGAGGAGAGGGTGAGCGAGATAAATAGATAAGATACTTTTATTATCCCCGCGGGGGGGGGGGGGGGGAATTCTGTCGCCCAGAGGCGGCACAGCAGTTAAGGTTATAGTGTTACAGGTAAAGAGTAAGGAAAATAAAAAGCACTGTTGTGTACAGCAATACAAGGCAAAACGAAAAACAAGAAGCATCAAATGGGTCCATTTGGTTCCATGGAACTATGGAGGTGATCAATTGAGCTGATCAAAAGCAACCATTACTGTTCGATGTGCACCAAACTTTTCTCCTCAGATTACCTCTACTATTCATGTTAATTTTTTATTTTATTTTTTATACTAGTATACATTACTGTACTTGTGTGCTAGATCGCTACCTTGCCGATTTCCTCCTACAGTATAACGACATGCCCAAAATAGGGACGCCAGGTTAAAAGTGGTTAAATGATTTACTTGTTCTGCATGAATTATTAGATGTAGCAGCCTATAATAAGACGTAAAAGCAATCGGGCTTTCACTATCTGTACATTGGATGATCACGGCGGTCTTGGAACACGGCTAAGTGATCATGTGCCCCGAAAAGGTTGCCCACCCCTGTAGGGAAAGAGGGCAGAGGAAAAAGGGATGAAAGAGAGAGCGTTTGGGTGGCATGTGGTTAGAGTATCTGCAGGCATCCTTATTTATTGGCCTTCTAGGTCATTGAGTTGACCTCACAGCCAGCTCTGCCAATTCTGTCAACTGTTTGGCTCTTGCGGATGCTAAATTGGGGCCTGAGTGGCAGTGGGTACAGGGCCCTCACATCGACTACTGTAGCTCTCCACGGGCTGTCCCAACATTTGATTGCCAATTAAAATGCAGAGTCAAAACGATTTGTTTCACCCTGACCAACAGGCGAGATTGCAGAGGTTGCAGAGGTAGGTACTACATTAGCTGGATGCTTTGGTATCCGCTGGTATCACAGTGCTGGGTTGGACATATAGCCAATAAAGAAAGGGGACATACACTTTTGATCTTGCCTCAAACCTTTTTTTGTTTTGTTTTTTTATAAAATAAAATACCGGTACACAGCAGCCTTATCTCATCAGATTTTTTAAAGCCAGAGAGAACATATTTCTGTGACATAGACAATTGTAAGTACGTTTGTTCTACGTTTCGTTCTGCGTTTGTGTCAAGCTGCCAGGCTGCAGTAGCATTGGATAATTGACACAGGTTTTAAGAAAGTAGGTGCATAGATTCTAAAGGCCCCTGCATGACACCAAATGAGGTGATCACCCATATCACCTTTTAGGTGATAAGTTGATCACCGAAGCGGTGGTTTTGATACTAGGCGCTCATACTCGGGGTGATGTCCTTTAGGATTGACCCCGCCTCCCTCTGGTTCAGGTGCACCATCCCCGCCCACTCTGAAATCGGTCTTCCGAAAACAGCCGAGCATGAATATCTTTGAGGTAGGCAAAGTCATCATTTTATATGCATATTGCTGAAGATATTTGTGTAAAAATCTATAAAATGGGCAAGCTCACAGCGTGTTGTAATGAGACATGATATGAACTTGCAGATAACAGTAAAGAGTGACTGTGCAATAATAACCCCCTGTACTTGCACTATGCACTCTCACTGATATTATTTCCCTGTTTTAATTGTTCATTGTTCAGTGTTTTAGGTTGTTGTTTTATCATGTTTTTATTGTATTGGAGCTTCAGAGCGTACATTTTTAATATGTATGTATGTACCTAACCAGCATCTAAGTGACAATAAAGTGAATCTGAATGTAGATCTGCTATTTCTTGCCAAATATTCACCTATTACGTTATGCCCAGAATATGGACGCTATGGGTTCATGTGGTTAAATACCAGTGGTGGAAAAAGTACTCACATCTTTTACTTAAGTAATAAGCATCAATACTGCAATGCAGAAGTACTCTGTTACAAGTAAAAGTCTGGAATTCAAAATTGACTTGAGTAAAAGTACAAAAGTATTGGTATCAAAATGTACTTAAAGTACCGAAAGTAGAAAGTACTCATTATGCAGAATGTCCCATTTCACAAGTGTTCAAATGTATGAAATGTATAAAAAATCTTTAGAAAATAGCTGATCTACAAGCTCACAATGCGTCACATAGCGATGCATTGTGTAGATCGGCTATTTTCAAATGGCCGAAATGTATGGGCTGAAGTGGTTAATGTATGTTTTGTAATAATAATACAAATCTGCAAAGTAACTAGCAACTAAAGTTTTCAAATGATTGTAGTGGAGTAAAAGTACTTAGTTACTTTAAATACGGATGGTGACAGAGGGCACCACCACTATACTCTCACACACGAAAGACAACAGACAGTGATTGTGGAGATCTGAGCACGTATGGAATAATAGCCGAAAGCCCTGCAGTCTGGCGTGTTGGGCAAACACAAAACACAGCAAACCGTCTCATGCATCAATGTCGTCTACCCTGGGGAGTGGGGTGGGGGGGTTCAAGCCTCGTGTAGGTTTCTCGCCCGTTTTTTACTTTTTACTTTGTGCCTTGTTCCTGCTCATAAATCCTAAAGCGTCAGACGTGCAATGGGGTCGCCTTGGAAACAACCATAAAGAACTTGAAGCACACATTAGATCATTTCTGTCAGCACAGCCATTGTTGGGGCCTGGATGTGAAAACATGACAGAGGTCTAAATGGGAACAGACTTACAGCCCGAGAGAGAGAGTCCTAGACCACCCATTACCCGTGTTTTGACGTATATTTTGTCAAAAGTTGCAACATTTTCTGATCGATTTGGGGAAACAAACTTGAATTTGATTGAGAACATTGAACTTATGAGCAAACAAATAAATACAAATAAACACAAGTTTAAATGAAGTAATCTTCAATATAGGAAAACAACCTTTAACTTTGATTATACAATGAACAAGTACTAGAACTGAACGTCATTTTATTCAACCACTTGAGCCCTATTAAAAAAATCTACACATTCTAGGCGATCTACAAGCTCACATGTTGCATCACGACACATCGTGAGCTTGTACTGTAGATCGCCTTTTTTGTTGTTGTGAAAACCACAAATCGGCTGCATAATTACCAATACCAATATCATCAAAAGAGTCATATAATGGCATGGATTTCGGCCCAACCAATATATATCGGCCTGGGCTGGCCCTATAACAGACTCCATATTGGCAAAAAGGTTGCGAATAACAGTTCAAGGATGTAATTATAGTGTAGAGACACCATCCAATAATGTGATAACCACTTTGACTCGATCATTATCATTTAGCCAATAACAACAAGGGACTAATTGGCTCTTGTTAGTGGTCCAAGCAGCGAAGGTGCTGAAACCTTTTGTATCGGTTAGGATTATTTTCTGTACAGTTAAAGTTCCCAAACTGTGGGAAATGGTTGGAAATCTCACCCACTAATCAGAAGAAATATATATATATAAATACTGATGGGTCAGATGGTGGGGCCATTAATTTTGAAGCATAAGTTACTTTGACACCCATTACCAAATCTGTATTTTCTCTACTTCTTCTACAGATTTTATACACATATGGTACAAGCATATCTGGATCAAGTACAGGATCTTTATAGATTTTTAATCCTGTCTTTAAATTTGACATTAAATCTCATAAATTGGCTTGAGCTATTGTAACCAAACTTGGTGTGTGTTTGGATGCCATGTCCAAGCTTTGCTGTGCAGTCCTTGGATATTCTGACACTAGGGGGCACCACAATTGAGAAAAGTTTATATCTCATAATCAGTCAATTTGAGTGAAAAATGTTCCACGGGAAGATTGGCAAAACGGGGAATGGGTTCTAAGCGTGAACTCAAATTGTTATTAATAATCTAATCAAAACTTCCACCGTATATGCTCTACAGAGGCTCACCCAATGATGTATGTCAAAGGTTATAGCCAACCTATGGTAAATTCAGAAATCTGTCACTATATATTTTTCAAAATATGCAACACAATCAACTAAACAAAATGTACACAAGTCACCCAAATTCCATCCACAATTTTGGCAATACACCTGAAACCAACAGAATGGTATCGTCGCTGTCGAGTGGACCGCATATTATGTCCAAAACCGTAGCAGATCTACAAGCTCAAAGCACGTCGTTTCACGCAGCGTTTCGAGCTTGTGGGTCTGCTACATTTGATTATTTTCTATGACGCTGTAGTATGATCAAGTAGGGCATTAATTTACGAAAAAACACTATAAGTTATAATATGGAGATAAGGGGTTTCTGCCCGACAGCAATAATATGTCCATTCTAGCATTGTGTTGACACGTCCTTCAACAAGACACTGAACCCTAAATGCTCCAGAAAAGCAGGCTGGTGCCCTGCATTCAAACTTCATGACAGATATTGTATTAAGGCCCTAGAAAGCCTGCAATGTTTTGTTTATCTATGCTAATGTTTGTTCTTCCAAGGCTTCTGTCAATTATAATTGTGTGGCAAAAGACATTCTTGGGTATTAACACCACCAAAGAGCTCTAAAATGCACCAGCTTTCCAATCCATTAATACATTAAGCCTTCTATCTATATGTATCTGTCTGTCTGTGTGTGTGTCGACCTCAAACTTGGTGTGTGCATCCCAGAGGACCCAGTGGAAAGTCAGTGGACAGTGGGCAGTTGGTCAGAAATCCGTCTGTGCGTGTGAGTGCATCTGTAGTTCGCACGTATCTCGAGAACCGTCTGACCGACCAACTTCAAATCCGGTGCGAGAGTCACCATTGACCCGAGGGAGTGCCGTGTCTGGCGTCGAGTCAGTCGAATAGAAGGTCTTCCAGAACCGTGGGTACAACGGGTGTTGCATAACCGGGTGGGGGCATGCAAGTCCAACAATATAGGATTTCATGTTGGACTTTCTAAGCTACATGATACTGACTTGCACCACAATGTCATTTGGGACCTCTTTTAACTCACATGAAAGTTGATTGATTGATTGATTGATTGATTGATTGATTGATTGATTGATTGATTGATTGATTGTCAGAGACTGTCCTCCAGGGACTATGATAATGGGTACTGCACAAAGTAGGCCTACTCTGACAACAGGTACTGTACTGGAGGAGAAGCGTCCCCAATGGGCATCAACCTAGTTTTGTGCAGCAGTGAATGTGATACTCCCTCACTATGTGAAGGTTGTGAGTTAAAACCTCACTGCAAACAACCAAATGATGCTTTATTCTGTTTCTTCATCATCTTCATCATCTTCATATTCTTCTGTCATCATCTACAACTTCATCTTCTGTGCTTAATAGATACCGTTAATTTGCCGCTTGCGGCAATATTCGTGATTAGTTTCCTTTTGTTTCTGTTCCAAAGATTTCTTTCAGAGCTGCTTTGTCAGAAACCATGTATTTCTTCACAGCTATTACATGCTGGACATCACCAGGTTGTAATCTAGTCTCTATCGACCGCTGGGTTGCTCCGGGTCCCTCATGTCATAATGTTCTTATGGATGAAAAGTGCCAGAGTAAACTGCGGTTCCTTGATACAGCACGCTCTCTGATACTTCGGGGGGCAGCTGGAATCTAGTTTTGTCCATCGGCTGAACACTAAAGCCAAGCCTTGTTCTTGACACTTGATGGGGAGGTCTCGCCCCCGTTTTCCTCTGCAGACGAGGCTGTCTAACCCCAGGATGTCCCCCGGACAAATTGCATCCACCAATCATCTGGAAGTGGGAGCCCGCAAGTTGAGGAACCTGATCCGGTGGGTCCTGCCCAGGTCGGCTCTCAGAAAACTGGCAGAGAGACTGTGTGTGGATCGATTGCTTCTGGGTACCCGCTGTTGCCCGCGTCCCAAAACTGTGATAGACAATTTGTAGTGGATACATCCCCTTGGATATGAATAATTCAAAGGCTGGTCACATCAGATTTATTTCAGAGCGGGCGACTGGGACAACTCCTCTTCCCCAATGGTCTCTGTGTTAAATTCTTCATTTTGCATCTCTCTGGTCGCGTCTGCTAGACTAGACCACCTGTTTCTCAACATCGGGCCCAGGGGCCGCCAGGGCTTTGTGGGTCTGTGTGTGAACATTTTACAGAGTTAAAGGAACAATGAGGATTTTTACAGTCTAGACTGGGGTCCAAGAGATAAAAAAAAGGGGGGGTCTGTGGCCTAATGCATATCATCAAACTGTGGGTCCTTGAAATGAAAACGGTTGAGAATCAGTGTGCTACACCAGTGGTTTTCAACCAGTGGTCCGGGGATCACCAGTGGTCCTTGAGGGGGTCCCAGGTGGTTCCCAGCTAAATGATGGAGAGTTGGTAACCCTTATTAGATCTTTAACTCTTGAGAGCGTGAAATGAATTTGGTTACATTTTTACGCTCTCAAGAGTTAAATTATTGTTAAACATCTGCATTACTTAATTAGAGAATTGTTATTTTGATCAACATTTGCCTGTCATCTCTCCTATGGTACCACGATCAATACAGCATGGAATTGTGGACAGAATCGTATCGAATGACAACAAAATATTCGAAGTCTTGGGTATGAGAGTCTAAATCTCATCAAATGGTGGTCCGTGGCTCAAATGCAGAATAAATAATGGACCTTGTCACCTTGATATGAAAAAGATTGAAAACCACTGTGCTAGACGATGTCAGTGTGGTGAAAAAAGGTATACGTAAAGCTTTGAGATGGGGGGGAAATTTTACATTTTGTTGCAGGAGGACCTACAGTACAGTAAATTGGAGCATGCTGACTTCCTGATGCCTGGTTTTTATATGTTCCACAGCCGGGTAAACAGTAGGATCCCATGGGACCTGCATCCTGGAGTTAGAGATGGATTGCGGTTTCACCCTGATGCTGGGAGACATCAGGCACAGCGGAGCAGAGAGCAGAGAGAGAAACAACAAAAGCTCCACGGCTCAAGGTCCACCTGTAAACAGCCGGGATCATCATAACAATGAACGCCAGCCCACCCCCACCACCAGTGGTGGAAAGTAACTTAGTACATTTACTTAAGTACTGTACTTAAGTACAATTTTGAGGTATTTGTAATTTACTTGAGTCTGTACAATTGCCAATACTTTTACTTTTACTCCACTACATCTCA